>NC_063448.1:31063990-31398989 GCF_020379485.1 Brassica napus | reverse complement strand
CTTAAGGAGATGAAGGCTAGGAAGGCCAAATCTTCGGAGGTGTGTCGACTTCAGTGTCAGATCGAGACTGACGTAGGATCGGCGAGCCGCAGGATCGAAGAAACCAACGATGCTCTCCGCTCTGAGTTCCGGGCTCATTTAGCGAAGATCTATACCTTTTCTTGGCTCCCTCGAGGGCATCCGAAGAAGAGATTTGGCCTTGGCAACGATTGAGGGCAGGATGGCTGTAGTTCGAGATTTCCAGAGCGAGACTCCCCTGTCCCTAGAAGCCGAAGAGACCAGGTTGTCTGATTGCATGGGAGATTTTGTAGCCGTGGATGGAGATTTCGATCTCGTCCTAGCTGACCTGAAATCCGCGTGCTTCCTTCCGACGTGTTCAGAAGATCCAGAGGGGAAAGATCCCGTGGTCGGAGAAAACGAGGGCGACGCGGCTCCAAGCTTGGACGAAGCGATAGGTGAAGAGGGGGCTTGAGCTCAGAAGATGACTATGGTTTCGATCTCTTGTGAGAGATTTTTTTTGTGTTGATGTTTCGGCCTTAAGTGGCTTTATTTCATGTTTTGGGACTGGCCATTTGTGGATTCGAATCCCTGCCGTGTTGCGGCTTTCTTTTTACGATAAGATGATCAATTTGCATTTTTCGTGAGTTAGTGTATGGTGTGGAAGGAAGATGATGAGTTGTCGTCTCATATCCTTCTTCGATGTGAAATGCTTTGTTCGCGATCTGTTTCGAGAGTTTTTCCGCGAGATCTAGATTTCGCGGGATATCTGAAGATGTCGAACATAAACACAGCGGCATGGTTTTTGTTGGGGTCAAAAACAGTTGCGACGAAGTTCACATTCAAAACGTCCGAAGAATAAAATTTGAACTTTCTTCGCCAAAAATACTTTTTCGAAATATATTCGTTCTTACGAAGAACTTTGCAGAGGAAACATGAAATATCGGAGAAAAGCCCAAATAGGGTCGCACGATCACTACGTAGCGATCAAGCGCACATCCCAATTTGTCGCTACGTAGCGACCGAGCGCACGTTCCGCTCGGTCGCTACGTAGCGACCGAGCTCGAGCCAAGCTCGGTCGCTACGTAACAACCAAGCTCGAGCCAAGCTCGGTCGCTACATAGCGACCGAGTTCAAGCCAAGCTTGGTCGCTAAGTAGCGACGAATCATGCGTTCCGATCGGTCGCTACGTAGCGACCGAGCTCCTCCGAAACGTCGATACGACACTAATCCATGCGTTCTCGTCTACCCTTTGATTCTATCTCCCGAAGACCATAGCGAACACATTTCATGTTTTCCGCCATTCGAAGTCATCAATCAAACTTTACGATAAAAACCGCGGAAAGTTCGTTCTTTATCAAAAGAAGCCGTAATGAACGCTTCGAATCAAAAGACGGCCGAAAGGGACCTAAGACATGACTCGAGCCCCACTTTACGATTTCTTAACCAACAGCCCTTAAACCGTAGGACGGTTTACGCTTGGTTCGCAAGGAAAGATTAATGTCAAGTTTCTGCGGATAAATACGAAATTTTGAAGGTAACTACAAAGATCGGAAAAAATGGAATATCTCAATTTTTATGCTATGACGACTTAAGTGCAAAAGGGGAAAAACGTAATACGACCTAGGAGAGAGTATATAAGGAGTCCTAGGCGAGAGGTATGGAGGGGGACTTTTACACAGAAAATTTAGCACTTAGAGCGATTTTAGGCAATTTTTCGTTTTTGTTATTCGAGCTGCGACTCAATTAGATTTTTGCCGTCTTAGGGTTTTTAGAACTAGGAATCTCGCCGACAGCTCTCGTAGCCCAGGCACTTACCTTGTTGTAAGTGCTCAAACGCAGATTCGGAATAAGAACTATCTTGCTCTCTTTTTGATTTCTTATTTTATTATTGTTCTCGTTTCGTGTTTTGATTGCTTGGCGTGTGGTATTAGCAGATATCCGGGACCTCTGGAAAACTAGGGTTCTCCTACTTTCCTAATTTAAACGGAAATCGACAGTGCGAATTTCGGTTCCCACTGTTTTAGGATCTCATATCTTTTCGATATTATGCCTTGACCTAGGTTTACTTTAGGTTTTAAGATTTATTTGGTGACTAGCCGGCTATCGATTTATCTGTCGCGATTTTAACCTGATTCGTACCGATTTAAAGTCCGCGATAGGTTCTCGGCTTATACGACTTGTTTGATACGAATCGAGCATCTCTCAAGAGACAATTTTTCAGCCAACTGGAAGTGCTAGACCAAAATTTTGGATTTTTTTATAGCGTTATTATCCTTGTGTCGGATGTAAAAGAGTCATCTTCGTGAGATGGCTATGTCTGTTTAGGATGTTCAAGAGTTTGATGTGATCAGCACCCTACTTGGCGGCAGATGTCGCCGTTTGGGGTTTTGCGTAAAATATGTGTTTGGCTGAGGCGTTTAACATGTACCTTGTTTTTCGTGACGAAAGTTTCATTTTTCGGCCGGAAAAAACAACTCTTAAGGCGTTTTTTGCGACGTCTCGCGATGCCAAAGGTTGATTTTCCCTAACGACTGGTTTATTTTCGACGACTTGAAAATAATTTGCGGATGAAGATGTTCCGCTTTGTTAAAATCTGTCGGAAACATTGAGGGCGTGGTCAGATGTTTCGAATTTGAGAGTATACGAGTATACGTATCCACTCCCCCCCCCTTTCTAGTGAGGGGGGACAGCTGAATTTGTCTTTCGACAAACTACCTACGTACTCCTTATGGAGATCAAGCCGTCTTGTAGTTCGGTAGTTGCGAGGTAGTTTGTTTAGTTTGAGATGCATTGCGTTCCAGGTTCTCGGAATTTTTACGCCTTGCGTGTTGGCCATTTCGTAGGAGCCCAGTCGAACCATTTTTTCGATCTTATACGGTCCTTCCAAGTTCGCTCCAAGTTTTCCCGCGTTTTGTTCAGCGGAGTTTTGGAAGAATTTGCAAAGGACCAAATCCTCTTCATTGAATCTGCGATTCCGTACATTGGAATTATAATACTTTGCAGCTGCGTGTTGGTAATTTTGGATTCGAATGAGTGCTCGATCTCGGAGCTCGTTAACCAGGTCAAGATCATCGAAGAGCATGGCGTTATTAATCTCTTCTCGTTCGGGTAGCAATCTTCTTTGAACACCGGGGAACTCGACTTCTGCGGGAATCATGCATTCCGTTCCGTATACCAGAGCAAAAGGTGTTTCTCCCGTTGCTCGCCTCAGGGTGGTGCGATGGGACCAGAGGACTCCCTCGAGTTCATCGGCCCACCTGCCTTTTTTAGCCTCTAGGCGTTTCTTAAGTCAGAAGGGGAAAAGCGTAAACCGTCCTAGGAATCATGTCTTAGGTCCCTTTGGGCCGTCTTTGGCTCAAAGCGTTTATTACGGATTCTTTCGATAAAAATGAACTTTCCGTGGTTTTTATCGTAAAGTTTGATTAATGACCTCGAATGTCAAGAAACATGAAACGGTTTTGCTACGGTCTTCTAGAGATAGCATCAAAGGGTAGACGAGAATTTATGGACTCGTGTCGCATTCGACATTTCGGAAAAGCTCGGTCGCTATGTAGAGACCAAACGGGATGCGCGCTCGGTCGCTATGTAGAGACCAAACGGGATGCGCGCTCGGTCGCTACGTAGCGACCAAGCGGGAAGCGAGCTCGGTCACTACGTAGCGACCGACCGAGACGCACGCTCGGTCGCTACGTAGTGACCAAGCGGGACGCGCGCTCGGTCGCTACGTAGCGACCAAGCTTGGCTTAAGTTCGGTCGCTACGTAGCGACCAAGCTTGGCTTGAGTTCGGTCGCTACGTAGCGACCGAGTAGGACGTCCGTTCGGTCGTTATGCAGCGACCTTATTCTGGTTTTTCTCCGATGTCTTGTGTTTTCTCCGCAAAGCTCTTCGTAAAAACAAATCTTTTTCGAAAGAGTATTTGTCGTAGAAATATTCTCACTTTCTTCTTCGGACGTTCGAGTGTTAACTTCGTCGCATCTGTTTTTGACCCCAACAAATTTCTTATATATTCTATCTATGATTTGTATGATAAACTTCATATCTGAATAGATCCACCTGTTAGGTTTAGGGTTCAAATAGGTTACAGGGATTAGCCCCAACTATAGAATTGCTAAGTTTTGCTATTCATTGGTTGATTGTTCTTAATGCTTGTTCTAGCTTAGCTAACTAAAATATTGAACCTAGGAATATGCATGAGTCAAGCATCCTTGATCATCCATTCCTGAATCTAATTTGTCATGCTAGGACTGCTAAAGAGATGCTAACCGTTGAACTAGGAGACTAGTGAGCATTATCAACCTACGCCTAGGGCTTAACTAGAAGCATCGATCGATATTTTCTTCTGACAATCGATCAATATTTGCGAAAGGTGTATCGATCGATATCCCTATAGGATCATCGATCGACACTTTCTTTTGATCAAAAGACTAACCGTTGACATCCAAGATCTAGTTAGTTAACCAGTGAAACATTGCCATTGCTGATCCTTGTGATTAAGGAGTTGAGCTCTAATATATCTTGCAAGCAACAATTAGACTCTATATCATTATAATCATGATTACCTGAATATAAATCCTAAATCTAGCAACCATCCTTCCATCAAACCACTCCCTGCTAAGCTGAACAATAGTCTTGTTCAACTTGTTTACTGTTTACTGCTTTGCTATCTATATTTACTGCTTTATAAACTATTAGCCTAGCTTAATCATAAAAAATTTAGATCTAATTGGTTCCCTAGCTCCCTGTGAATTTGATCCCTAAGTACTACAACTCGACCTCTTATTTGAGAGAGTATAAATCACTCCTTACGGTAATTTGAGTGGTATCATGGTGTCTGTCAACCAACTGATGCTATCATTCAGTGGGTGGTGGACACCATCAAGTTTTATAAGGAATTCACCTTCATTTTTTTCTTGGGCTTCACAG
This sequence comes from Brassica napus, assembly GCF_020379485.1. NCBI lineage: Eukaryota > Viridiplantae > Streptophyta > Magnoliopsida > Brassicales > Brassicaceae > Brassica > Brassica napus. The sequence continues at coordinate 31,394,065 of NC_063448.1, read as the reverse complement.
ACTCCATAGAACATCTCATTGATCTCGTCCTTGGTGTAGATCTCTGGTACCAGCTTGGTCTGTGTGAACGAGCTAGCATGTTCTGAAAGACATATGTAGCTATGCTCATCTCTCGACGCTCTTTCCATTAGCTTTCTGATATCTTTCTTGGACACATGGATGATGTGTCCATCCACATCTCTTGCATATCCCTGATCATCTCTGTAAACTTCATACTCATCTTTCTCTTTCGAGAGGAATCTTCTGCCAAATTCTGGACGTTTGTCGATCGATGAAAGGAAGTCAACGTCGATCGACGGTCGAGTAGGATGTTTATACTTCTGCTTGAAGTGATTGTCTAAACCACCAGTTGTTTCATAGAACTCATTTGTAACTCTCTGCTGATGTGTTGGGACGGTGCGTTGTTGCATGAAGAGATTATCTGCTCTATTAGCCATCTGAATAATATCTTCGATGTCCTCTCTGGATACTTGCAGTGCATGTCCATCTATTGCTCTTGCATATCCATCTGGGTCCCTGAAAATACCAAACTCACAAGTGTTATATATTGATTACCAAAATTAGGGTTTTCGCTTACAGTAGATGGTGGTTTCGGACGGATGTCGATCGATGATGGAGGTTTGTTGTCGATCGATGGGCGGTTGGCTCCGTCGATCAATTCTTGTATTTTTCTGTCGATCGCTGCACGTCTGTATGCTCCACTTATTCGGCTGAAACAAGTTCCTTTCCCACAGGCTTCTGCAAGAAGTGAATCTGTTTCTGCTGGTGCCTGAATTTCTTGTTTGAGAGGGCGGAATTTGTGGACGAGAATTCCTATCTTTATGTATTCTTCATCGAAAAAATCATCTCGGATCTAAGGGATTGCATTGTGTACTGCTGTTTCTACTGCATAACTTTCGTAACGGTGATCATCTCCCCAACTGTCAATCGAGTAGTCCCCTTCTCGTGCACGGTCGACTCTAGTGTTGATTGATGGGTAGTAGGCAATGTAAGTCGATGCTCGTTTTCAGCTGGTCTGATGAAGATGAGTGTCGATCGACGGTGAGACGGTTCCGTCGATCGACGGTGCATTCCTTTTCCAAGAGGAATGATGTAGAAGTCTATCTTCCTCATCAAGAATGGCTATGTACTCTATAGCTCGTTCCTCCTCATAATCTTCATCATACTACTCTGTGTGACCGGTGTCTCTGGTGTGTGCTGCCATGCTGGGATTCTAGTAGTCGTTCTCCCAATCGTTTGGACTACTCTCGACAGATTCTTCTTTCAGATTGTCGATCGATTTCTTAGGGTACTTAGGTCCCGGATCTCTGCGAGAGCCAACGACAAGTGATCAAAAATATATGCAGAAATCGTGAAAAGATAACAAACGAGTTTAGAGAAAACAGTAGATCTTATTTCGAGTCTGCGTAAGAGCATTGCGATCATTACAAGAGATCATAAAAGCTTTGGCCGCAAAGGCTGTCAGCGAGTTACCCAGTTCTAGCGGCCTAAAAGCTCAAACCTAGTTGAGTCGCAGCTCGATAACAAAAGACAAAAAAGATACAGAAAAGGTTTTCGATTGATTTCGGACTGAACCTTGTTAAAGGCTGCCTACGTACCCCTTTCGAGGATCAAGCCGAACGTAGTTCAATTGATAAATCTGGACAAGAGATCGAACTGCCTGGGCGAGTTCGTCTAGTAATTGAGTGCCAGTCATAGAAACCGAACTTGTCGAGAATAAAGCCTAAAGTTTCTAAGTGCAGAGAATTCCGAGTCTAAAAGTTCTCCCCATGCCTCTCGCCTAGGACTCCTTATATACTAGCTCCGAAGTCGGTTTACGCTTTTACTCTTCTGCCCTTAAGCCGTCATAGCATAAAATGGAGATATTCCATTTTTTCCGATCTTCGTAATTATCCTCAAAATTTCGTATTTATCCGCGGAAACTTGACATTTATCCTTCCTTGCGCGCCAAGCGTAACCCGTCATACGGTTTATGGGATTTTGGTTAAGAAATCGTAAGTTGGGCCTCGAGTCGTGTCTTAGGTCCCTTTGGGCCGTCTTACGACTCGAAACGTGTATTACGACTTCTTTCGATAAAGAAAGAACTTTCCGCGGTTTTTACCGCAAAGTTTGATTGATGTCTTTAGAATGGTCGGAAGACATGAATTGAGTTCGCTACGGTCTTCGGGAGATAGCATCGTAGGATAGACGAGAATGCATGAACTGGTGTGGTATCGACGTTTCGGAAGATTTCGGTCGCTACGTAACGACCGAACAGAACGCACGCTCGGTTGCTACCGCTAAGTCGCTACGTAGCGACCGAGCTTGGCTCGAGCTCGGTCGCTACGTAGCGACCGAGCGGGACGGACGCTTGGTGGCTACGTAGCGACCAAGCGGGACGGACGCTCGGTTGCTACGTAGCGACCGAGCGGGACGGACGCTCGGTCGCCACGTATCGATCGAGCTTGGCTTGTCCGCGGTCTGATTTCCATTCTTGAGCTTGTCCGCGGCCGATTTGGATACATGTCCGTTGCCTTCGGACAATCGGTATTTAGTGGTTCGATTGAGATTTGGACGATATTTTACTGCAAGGCTCTTCGTAAAGATATCTTTAAGAATATTACTTTTCGTAAAAACGTTTATGCTGATTTTTACGGATTTTCAGACATTAATTCTGTAGTGACCGATTTTGACCCCAACAGTTAGCCCCCCAGCTCGTTAGAACCATGAGCTTCTAGCGTGTTGTTCTAGCGAGTGGCTTGGCAAGTTAGGCAAGTTAGGTGAGTTAGGCGGAAATAATGGCTGAAAAGGTCTGTGATAAGTGATCTTCTCGCTCTCCTAAAAGTAGAAAACACGATAAGATTGGGGCTGCGCCTTATGACGGCTGCCTACGTACCCTTGTTGAAGGGATCAAGCCTTTCGTAGTTCGTCTTGGAGTTGAGGTTCTTATGACTAGTTTTCCAGTGGGGGCCTTTATGGTCTAGTTTTTATGTAGCGGTTATAAGACGTGTTGCTGCCGATGGCATTTTGTATGGGTGTAGAGGGAAGACTACGAGTTGTCATCTCGTAATCTAACTCTGTGTGAACTGCCATATCCATAATCTGTTTCGAGAGTTTTCCGCAGTGTGTAAACTTGCGGGATTCCTTAAGATTCTCGAATATTGGCAAAGAGACAAATTTTGGGATCTCGTATCAGGGTGTTTGATACTATGCCTAGAGATGTTAAAGACCAGTGCGCTGGGTTTAGGGCACGACCTAGGTTTACTCCTGGTTTTAGAGGGTGTGATGACTAATTCGACTTACGTATCCCGTTTCAGTTTCATCCTGATTCCATACCGATTTAAAGTCCGCGATAGGTTCTCGGCTTATACGACTTGTATGGTTGGAACCGAGCATCTCTCCAAGGACAATTTTTAAGCCTGGAAGTGCTGACCAAAAATTTTGGATTTCTTTTATAGCGCTATTATCCTTGTGTCGGATGTACGAGAGTCATCTCTACGAGATGGCTAAGTCTGTTTAGGACGTTGAGAGTTTGTTGTGATCGGCAACAAACATAATGGTAAAAAATACCGTTTCGAGTCTTCGCGAAGGATATGTTTTGAGAAGATGTTAGTGCGTATGACTGTCTGGTTTTCCAAGAAAATGTTTTTATCGAGGAAGGAAATTTCGTCGAAGAACGTATCTTCAGGCGTCTGCGATGTCTCGCGATGCTGAAGATTTGTTATTCTTTCGTATGCCGCGTTTCGTGCTTGAAGTGTTTGCGGGCTTGAAGATATTTCGCGATGTTGCAACGGTTTTGTCTTAGCCCTGCGTTTGAGAAACGTTCTTGTTTGACTACGGATGTTCGGAGCAAAAATTGTTGTTCCTGTTTGGATGCTAACAATTTGATTTTCGAACGAGAAATTAGGACTGAGGTGTCGTGTAAATTTGTCCATGGGAACAAGCGTTTTCCTTCATAGTGCTTTGTGAAGTGTTGGCCTTCCGAGATGTATTTCATGCATTTTTTAGGATGTTTCGTATAGCTCTAGAAGCTTTGTTACGAATTTTTCCTTACATGCCGCGTATTATGGTTAAAACGTTGTGGGCTTAAAGTAAATTGTGGAGCGTATTGAACTTGGTCAATTTTCGAAAAGTTTAGATTTTTCGTTAACCGTTTGGTTGTTAGGACTTAGTTTCGTTACGAAGAATTTATCATATGATTTCCGACTGTGGGCTATACGATAATTTATCATATCATATAACCGGTTTTACGAAGGTCGTAAATTAGTGATATGTATACATATGTCAAAGTAGCGTTGTTTCTGTGGGTTTTACGAGAAACGTTCCTGCTGTGATTTTGATCTTAGGTGAAAGTTGCTTGGAGTTACTCATGGAGTGTTACCGAAGTTTATTTCAATACGATCTAGTCGCAAAACGTTTTTCATAGGTTTTTCGAGAGGATTCTCACGACACATTTGTTTTTTGAACGAATTGGTCAACTAGAGGTGGATCTAGCTAACCATCGGGAGGAAAGTGATCCTTTTAATGTGCACGATGCTACATCTATTCTCGAGTTTTCTTCATCGCAAATGTTTTCGATGCTTTTCAGTGACTTACTTGGTACAACGGAAACTGAAAGAAATGCTTTGGTGATTGAAGATTTCTCGTAGAAATATTTAAAACGAAACTGGCTTCTGAAGCCGGAAAAGGCTTCAATACTTTTGCTAATCGTCGAGTTTCAGTTTGATACTGGTACAGGTTTTCTGTACGCATGATTGTGACAAGAAATGATGTATAGTCTTTGAGATTTATGTTCATGTTCGTCTAGATATGTTGCTAGCGTTTAGACGAATATTAAGATTGTCGTTTGCCTATTCTTGGCGATTTGCAGAAGTTTTTGAAGTTTGGGAGTACACGAGTATAGTATACGTACCTACTCCTCCCTTTTTTTTTTTTTTACGAAAGAAAACAGTTGAACCGATACTTTGAAGGGTTGTGTACGTTTCTTCTTCTGATGTTTGGAATGATCGATAATTTGGGATGATTTATAGACGATGTTTGGACTGTGATTTGGTTGTTTCCACGTTGACGACTTGGGATATGTCGGTTCCGAGAAAATTGCCAGAAACGAATCGGTTTTAAGACGACGTTCATGTCTCTAACTTTTTCTCTCTTTAGGAAGCGAGCTTGATATGTGTGGCGATCGTTTCTCGACTTTCGGAGAGTTTAGATCGGTTTGCAAGATCTGGATGAACAATTATGGAACAAAATATCGAGACAGGAAAAATCGCTTAAAACTTAGTTCGTTAGACTATCCACCTAGGTTTTACGTTCCCTAAAGTTCTATGGCAGCCTCAAAGTAATTTCCTACGAAAATTCCAAGTCTAATTTCAAAAATTTCAAGTCGGAAATACCTTAGTTCTCTCGAAGATGCAGTTTTGTCTCTTCTCAGTTTTGCTTGCTCATTTCCCTTTCCTCTTCTCGTGTATGTTCGCCATTTCCGATATTGGTGTTTATCCTTTGAAACTTGACATTTATCTTCCGAACTTGACTGTTATCTTCTCCTTAGATAAGACGTCGATTTTTGTAAAAAGGTTCAACGTAATCGTATAGTTATGGCGGCTAAGATGTTAAGTTAACTGTTGCCGTTTTATACGATTAATCTGAATCCATGCGAGAAAACAAGTCTTTGCGGGGTTTTTTTTTTATCGTAAAGTTTCAATGGTAACTCCGATAGAAACAAGAGACGTTTTGATCGAGATTTGAAGGAGAATACAAAGCTGGAGGTAAGGGCGAGTAGGAGCAAGCGAAGGAGTTTAGACGAGTCTTATTTGTTTTTGTCGTAAAATCTCGACGGAAACTCCGATTGAGACGAAACGAAAAGAGTTTCGATCGGGATTCAAAAGAGAACACAAAAGAGGAGCTTTTTGAAGCCTGAAAGGTCGCAATGTAGCGAGCTGGGGGTCTGACAGGTCGCTATGTAGCGAGTGGAAGCAAGCCAAGAAGAGTCCTACTTGTTTTCGTCGTAAAATCTCAAAGGAAACTCCGATTGAGACGAAACGAAAAGCGTTTCGACGAGGATTCAAAAGAGAACCCAAAGGAGGACCTTTCTGAGGCCTTACAGGTCTCTACGTAGCGACTGACGGTCTGACAGGTCGCTACGTAGCGAGTGGAAGCAAGCCAAGAAGAGTCCTACTTGTTTTCGTCGTAAAATCTCAACGGAAACTCCGATTGAGACGAAACGAAAAGCGTTGCGATGAGGATTCAAAGGAGAACGTAAAGGAGGACCCCTTTGAGGTCTTACCGGTCGCTACGTAGCGAGTGAAGGTCTGATCGGTCGTTACATAGCGAGTAGAAGCAAGCCAAGAAGAGTCCTACTTGTTTTCGCCGTAAAATCTCAACGGAAACTCCGATTGAGACGAAACGAAAAGCGTTTCGATGAGGATTCAAAACAGAATCCAAAGGAGGACCTTTCTGAGGCCTTACCGGTCGCTACGTAGCGATTGAAGGTCAGACAGGTCGCTACGTAACGAGTGGAAGCGAGCCAAGAAGAGTCCTACTTTTTTTAGTCGTAAAATCTCAACGGAAACTCCGATTGAGACGAAAGGAAAAGCGTTTTGACAAGGATTCAAAACAGAACCCAAAGGAGGACCTTTCTGAGGCCTTACCGGTCGCTATTTAGCGAGTAGAGAGTTGGCTTGAGCTCGGTCGCTACGTAGCGACCGAGCAGTGTACGAGCTCGGTCGCTACGTAGCGACCGAGCAGTGCGTGCTCGGTTGCTACGTAGCGACCGAGCAGTGCGTGCTCGGTTGCTACGTAGCGACCGAGCGGTGTGCGTGCTCGATTAATACGTAGTGACCGAGCGGTGTGCGTGCTCGATTAATACGTAGTGACCGAGCGGTGTGCGTGCTTGGTCGCTATGTAACGACCGAGCAGTGTGCGTGCTCGGTCGCTACGTAGCGACCGAGCAGTGCGTGTTTGGTCTCTACGTAGCGACCGAGCGGTGTGCGTGCTCGGTCGCTACGTAGCGACCGAGCGGTGTGCGTGCTCGATCGCTACGTAGCGACCGAGCGGTGTGCGTGCTCGATCGCTACGTAGCGACCGAGCGGTGTGCGTGCTCGGTCGCTACGTAGCGACCAAGCGGTGTGCGTGCTCGGTCGCTACGTAGCGACCAAGCGGTGTGTGTGCTCGGTCGCTCGGTGTGCGTGCTCGGTCGCTACGTAGCGACCGAGCGGTGTGCGTGCTCGGTCGCTACGTAGCGACCGAGCAGTAGCGACCGAGCAGTAGCGACCGAGCAGTAGAGACCGAGCAGTAGCGACCGAGCACTCATACCGCTCGGTCGCTACGTAGCGACCAAGCATTGTGCGTGCTCGGTTGCTACGTAGCGACCGAGCTGTGTAATCGATTTGTTGCGTTTCCTTTTTCCGCGATTAACCTAGGGGTTTTTCAGCGGTTTTTTTGGGAGAACAAGTTTTAGTTTTCTGAGATGTTTTCGAAAAACGTGTTTTGGTAAAACCCTTACGCATTGAGATATATGTTGTTTGGGAATGAGCCAAACTTACGGGGTTTGATAAGATTTATCGTTTCCCTTTATGTTCAGAAAGAGAAATCGCGAGCTCGTTTCATTGCACTTCTTGTTGGCGATAAATTGCGGCTAGGTTTTTTCGATTTTCTTTTAGGCACTATGGCGTTTGCGTAAGCGTTGGCCATAGGCGCAGTGGCGGCTGGGGTTGTCCTACCAGCGTCGTTACGAACTGCGATTTTGTCTTTTGTATCTCCAGACATAGTTTTGATCATGCGTTTTGCGGCTATGAGTTAGAGTAATCCGTACCCCCCCCCCCTCCTTCTAGCGCCAAACTGTGGGAACCAAAATTCGCACTGTCGATTTACGTTTAAATTAGGAAACTAAAAAACCCTAATTTCCCAGAGGTCCCAGATCTCTGCGAGAGCCAACGACAAGTGATCAAAAATATATGCGGAAATCGTGAAAAGATAACAAACGAGTTTAGAGAAAACAGTAGATTTTATTTCGAGTCTGCGTAAGAGCGTTGCGATCATTACAAGAGATCATAAAAGCTTTGGCCGTAAAGGCTGTCAGCGAGTTACCCAGTTCTAGCGGCCTAAAAGCTCAAACCTAGTTGAGTCGCAGCTCGATAACAAAAGACAAAAAAGATACAGAAAAGGTTTTCGATTGATTTTGGACTGAACCTTGTTAAAGGCTGCCTACGTACCCCTTACGAGGATCAAGCCGAATGTAGTTCAATTGATAGAGCTGGACAAGAGATCGAACTGTCTGGGCAAGTTCGTCTAGTAATTGAATGCCAGTCATAGAAACCAAACTTGTCGAGAATAAAGCCTAAAGTTTCTAAGTGCAGAGAATTCCGAGTCTAAAAGTTCTCCACATGCCTCTCGCCTAGGACTCCTTATATACTAGCTCCAAGGTTGGTTTACGCTTTTACTCTTCTGCCCTTCAGCCATCATAGCATAAAATGGAGATATTCCATTTTTTCCGATCTTCGTAATTATCCTCAAAATATCGTATTTATCCGCAGAAACTTGAAATTTATCCTTCCTTGCGCGCCAAGCGTAAACCGTCATACGGTTTATGGGCTTTTGGTTAAGAAATCGTAAGTTGGGCCTCGAGTCGTGTCTTAGGTCCCTTTGGGCCGTCTTACGACTCGAAACGTTTATTACGACTTCTTTCGATAAAGAAAGAACTTTCCGCGGTTTTTACCGCAAAGTTTGATTGATGTCTTTAGAATGGTCGGAAGACATGAATTGAGTTCGCTATTGTCTTTGGGAGATAACATCGTAGGATAGACGAGAATGCATGAATTGGTGTCGTATCGACATTTCGGAAGAGTTCGGTCGCTACGTAATGACCGAAGAGAACGCACGCTCGGTTGCTACCGCTCGGTCGCTACGTAGCGACCGAGCGGGACGACGCTCGGTCGCTACGTAGCGACCGAGATGTGTGCATGCTTGGTCGCCACGTAACGATCGAGCTTGGCTTGTCCGCAGTCTGATTTCCATACTTGAGCTTGTCCGCGGCCGATTTGGATACATGTCTGTTGCCTTCGGACAATCGGTATATAGTGGTTCGATTGAGATTTGGACGAGATTTTACTGCAAGGCTCTTCGTAAAGATATCTTTACGAAGATTACTTTTCGTAAAAACGTTTATGCTGATTTTTACGGACTTTCAGACATTGATTCCGTCGTGACCAATTTTGACCCCAACAGTACTGTCAATCGATATAGTTGTGTGAGTTTCGATCGATGCCGAATATTCTATCTCATACTCAGCTCTACAGTGGCATGCTGCGATGAGTCATGGGTTATCAAATCTTCTAGAAGACGTATGTGGCTTCTTTACTGGAATAGGGTTGTAGTGGACATGAGGATCTATGAGTGTCAGGCATAACTGGTTGGTTTGCATGTTGCACACTGCTCCTACTGTCGACAAGAAGGCTCTCCCAAGTAATAGAGAGGAGTTCCAGTTTAGCCTTATATCCAAGACATGTAAATTAATTGGAAGTAGGGCATTACTAATCTGCACCTCTAGGTCTCTTACGATTCCTCCTGAGCTCCTCTGAGAACAATCCACAAAAGTGAATGATTCCTTCAAAGGCTCCACCTGTAGACCCAGATGGTCTGCCATAACTCTAGGTATGATGCTAATTGATGCTCTTGTTTCACACAAGCCATGTGGGAACTCAATACCCTTCACCGTACATGGTATTGCAAATTTTCCAGGATCACTCTTATTCTTCAGTGTAATCGTATTCCTCATATGTTCTTTGGCTTCATAGAACATTGTCCTAATGTCAGTCTCCATGGTCTCTCTGAAGAACATCCACAATTTGTTGGTAAAGTAGGCATCATCGAATGGTTTCTCTAGTGGTATCCTGAAGACAATCTTGCGAAAGCTTTCCATCTCCTTCTCATTAGCCCCCCTCTTTAGATGCTTAGCAACCCTTTCCTTCCTCTTCCTCAAGGTTCTCCCCATAGTAGCCTTATCAACTTCCATAGGTTCGGAGGCATCATCTGAATGTGGACTAGTATCCTCTAGTGGGTTATCTGAAGGTTTGGGTTGTGGCCTGAGTTCATTTAGACGGGCAATGTCTATCTTTTGCATATGCACTCGGTATGTAAGAGATGCGCGTCGATCGATGGGTGCTGGAGGTTGTCGTTCGAATGCGGTCTCTCTCGTTCGATCGATGACGGGATCAGAGTGTCTATCGACTTTGACATAAATATGGCTGGGAGGATGTGGGTGTTTTGCTGCGAACTCCTTGTGAGTCACTATCCTCACGGCATTCCAAGATGTGGCCAACTCCGTAGGTGTCGTCGATCGATACTCTGGAGGGACTGTTGATCGGTTTTGATTCAAGTTCGTCGATCGATGTTCGAAGTCATGCGTCGATCGACACCAATGCGATCCGCCGAAGGTCATCGAGCTTTCCACTTCGAAATCTCCTTCTTGCAGCTTCTCCTGCTTCACCACTTGCTAGAGATTATCATCTATGATGGCATTAACGTGGTGCTTCATCACATCTTCTCTTACCCTTCTTGTTAATGTCTCTTGCCTCTTAACAGATTCTCCTGTCTGAACAACCTGCATCTCCAGCTTCTTCACATGAGTCCTCAAAGTCTCGAACTTTGTGTTCATATTGGTGTAGACAGAGTCAATCTTCCCATTAAAGTCCACTGTCATGCTCTGCTGTCCCTCAAGAACCTTATCAATCATGGCTTCAATCTTCCTCTCTTGAGTAGGCGGTGGTGGCTTCTGGTAAAGTGAGCTTCCATAACTCATGTTGTTCTTGTAGTTGTTGCTGTAGGGTTTCTTGTGCTGCGAACTCTTGTTGAAATTACTTCTCTGTCCATAGAAGTTTCCATTCTGGTTTCCAGACCTCGAAATCCAGTTCCTCCAATGAAGTTCACATCCTCTTCTACTTCCGCTCTACCCTATGTGTCTACAGATTCTGCATCCTCAACTAAGCAAGCCTGCTTTCTGAGAAGCTTGTGAACACTGTCCAACTTTGCTTTCACCTCATCCATCTGGTCATTCCCAAGGATGGTTGTATATCTCTTCCTCTCGAAATCAGTGTTCTTGGTGTTGTTGTTGGATGCTAAGTTCTGAATAACTCTCACAGCCTCCTCTGGATTCCTAGTGTTGAAGTTCCCATCGCTGGAAGCATCAAGAGCCATCTGATACTGCACTGCGATGCTCTGAAGAAAGTTCTGAGCAGTTGCACTTTGTTAAATCCATGGTGTAAACAATCTCTCTGATAAGACTTTAATCTGATCTAAGAGCTTCTGAAGGACTCTGTAGGCTCCTGAGTGAATGTGGCAATCTTGCTCCTCAAGTCTTCAGCACGCGCCTCATCAAAGAAGTTGCATAGGAATGCATTCTTGATGTCGCTCTAAGATGTAAGAGATCCTGGTGGTAACTGCTTAAGCCAGTGCAAAGCCTCTCCAGCAAGTGAGTACTTAAAGAGCTTGCAAAGTAGGTAATCCTCAGACACTCCCTCGACTTTAATAGAAAATATTAGATCCTCGAACCTCTCCAGATGGTCCATAGGATGCTCGTGAGATAACCCATGGTAGGGTGATACCACTCAAATTACCCTAAGGAGTGATTTATACTCTCTCAAATAAGAGGTCGAGTTGTAGTACTTAGGTATCGAATTCACAGGGAGCTAGGGAACCAATTAGATCTAAATAGTTTATGATTAAGCTAGGCTAAAAGTTTATAAAGAAGTTAATATAGATAGCAAAGCAGTAAACAGTAAACAAGTTGAACAAGACTATTGTTCAGCTTGGCAAGAAGTTGTTTGATGGAATGATGGTTGCTAGATCTAGGGTTTCTATTCAGGTGTTGGAGATTATAATCCTATAGATGCCTAACATTTGCATGCATGATATAATAGAGCTCAACTCCTTAATCACAGTGAACAGCGATGGCAATGTTTCACTGGTTAACTAACTAGATCTTGGATCTCAACTGTCGGCTTTTGATCACAAGAAAGTGTCGATCGATGATCCTATAGGGATATCGATCGATACACCTTTCACAATATCGATCGATTGTCAGAAGATAATATCAATCGATGCTTCTAGTTAAGCCTAGACACAGGTTGATAATGCTCACTACTCTCCTAGATCAACGGTTAGCATCTCTTTAGCAGTCCTAGCATGACAGATTATATTCAGGACATAATGATCAAGGATTCTTGACACATGCAAATTCCTAGGTTCAATATTCTAGTTAGCAAGGCTAGAACAAGCATTAAGAACAATCAGTCAATGAATATCACAACTTAGCAGTTCTATAGTTTGGGCTAATCCTTCATCCTATATGAACCCTAAACATAACAGATGGATCTATTCAGACATGAAGTTTGTCACATAAATCATAGATGAATAGATAAAGAAATTGCAATAGATATTATAAAACCGATGGAGTTCCAAGAGGACTCTCAAGGAGTTCCTCCCTTCTCTCCTAACTTAGAACTATGAATAAAGTAAAGCTTAGATAGCGTAGCCGTCAACAATGGCTTAGAAATAACATAAATAAGGTTTCTGGTCGTTCAAGGGTATTATGGTAATTTGGGTTGATCTGGGCTTCAGTCGGTCATAAAATATGCTCGGCCCGCATTCTGGCATCTATATCGATCGATATCAAGTGTTCTGCATCGATCGACATACGTTCCTATTCTCGACAGCTTCCTCTCGCGAAGCAGACAGACCATGCTTCAGTAAAACGAGCATAACGTCTGCTACAGAATCCTGATTAACCTCAAACTGGTGGCATTGGAAAGATAATGCAACGCTCTATATTGTCTCGAGATATGAGCTCAATCTAACGGTCGGAAGGTCTCCATCCATAGCTAGATATCTGACGCGTCTGTAAAGTTCTGAACCTCAAAAGACTCCAAAATCACCATATTTCTCCAGAACGTACCTGAACCTGTAAACACTCTAAATAGACTCTATATAGTAGTAAATATATATTAAAACACTTATAGACCATGGCTGAAAATGGGTAAAATCCATGGTCTATTAACTCCCCCAGACTTAGCCTTTTGCTTGTCCTCAAACAAAACACACAGGTAGTCTGTGAAAGAGTTTGAAAACAACAGGGAGTCACACAATTTTAAACTTACTATTTTTACCTCTGCAAAATACACAGGTAGTCTCTCTTAAAGAGTTTGAAAACAGCAGGGACTCACACAATTTTAAACTTACTATTTTTACCTCTACAATGTTGCAGCCACATTAGACCAGTGCCAACTTTAGAGGCACTTCATGTACTAGACCTCAGCTTAGCAACCAAACCTTCCAGCCCACAGCTTAGCTGATTCCGCCTGACATACCCCCTACTGACTTAATTTATGCATATAAATGTGTAGGCTAAATCTTGGGAGTATCGATCAAGGGACACATGGACTCTTACTCTAGCAGGTATCTGAGTAAACATGTAGTCTTATTCAAATTTCCTTTCTCCCTATATCTCTCTTCTCTGAATCTCATTAGTTTCAATTTCAATGAATGTTGATGCTGATACATTCCATCTTGTTCATCTCATTGACTTGTCTACTTTTGTAGCTCTTTTTTTACAAAGTGTAGCGAATACCGGGGTCATAGGAGACACTCCTACCCCTTGTTTCCACAATGTGTGATCATTCCCTTTAGACTTAAAATAATGGGGTCACAGGAGACACTCCTACCCCTCTGCCTCTTCCAGGAAATCATTTCAATCTTTTATTATTATTATTTTTTATCTTCAGATGCCAAAGAGAGGAGAGAAGGAAATCACAAATTTAGAGACTTATACCTATCAGACCTGAAAGAGGAATCCGATGCAATGTATACCAAGCCCCAAAACAAGCAAGTTGAATTGATTAAGGTTTGAAGTCAGCTTCGGTTCCTTCCGACTTTCTAAGCTAGCGTGGATGTTATCGGCAGGTGATCCACTTTGGCTTTTCCATTCAGTACACCCTGCAGTCAATAACCTCAAAGAATGGTGCTAGAGAGTGGTTAGATAGTAAGTTAAATTGAAAAAGTTCATCATCCCCTTCTTGACTCAATAGAACTCTTTTGAAAACATTTTGATAAGACACATAAACACACTAATATCACTAAACATCCCCCCAGACTTAAATTACACAGTCCCCAGTGTATATCTAGTCGGAGTTATGGTAAGAATTAATCATAAGTACATAATTTAAGAAGTAAGAACGATGACCTGCTCAGTGTCGATCGACACAATGAAGTGACAATCGATCGTTGTTGATGAAGTGCTGTCGACTGATAGCAACGTGGTCTCATCGATCAATGGTTAGAGCAATCATTCGACACAATGAAGAGAGAATCGATCGATGGATCTGAATAGTGTTGTCAAATGGGTTGTTCCGTCCCGTCCCGGCCCGGACCACTGCGGGCTTTCTCTTCTGCGGGTTACGAGCGGTCAGGCCCATGCGGGATGCGGTCTCCAAAAGCTCGGCCCAAGCCCGCCCCGCCGAAATGGACAGTTATTTACAGGTCGTCCCGCAGGCTGCGAGCCAAAAGGTGCACCAATCGACTTCTAAGCGCTGTGTGCTGCTCCATGACACTTATTGACGCTGCATGCTGCTCCAGGAGACCAGGACGCTTCATCTACATGTTAAAGCTGTACAATATAGGGCGTGTCATTGTTGATGTTCAGTTCATATAAGTTCTTGAAGTCATGTACACAAAACAAGCTCGAGTTATTTGAAAGTGAATCTTAAAGTCACTGATGATAACCAAATCTTATAGTACATGTAGAAGATGAAATGAGAAGTCTTAACCAATTTTAAATAAAGAAAAACACCAAATCATAGCAGTCAAAACAAAACCAAGCAAGCAAAACAAGATGTAGCAGATTGTAAAAATAAAAACACCAAATCAAGATAACAATTCAAGCTTCCCCATCTTCATCTTCCCCATTGACAATGGACTCAAATGATGGTACTTGCTCAACTTCACCATCACCATCGATTTCTTCATCTGTAAATATCAGAAATTTCATTTACTTTGGATTGAAGGATAATGGTACTCTACAAGAAATAATAATGTGAATTAATTATACCATGTGCTTAAGATTCGTATCCCTTGATTTGTGAAGTTTACAAGCCGAGATGGACTAACCGTAGCTTCTCTGTAGCCGGATCTCCATTTCTTCCGTCGGTGACTCGTCTTTCTCTCACTCTCTCTCTCTCTCTTTTGTTTTTTCAATTCCTCGATGAAATGAGGAGGCAAGAGGGTGTGGGACATTAGGGCAACCCGCGGTTCTTTTGGGCCATCCCGCTTTGAGCCCAATACCGCACAGTACCAATCCGCTAGGCCCGCCGTTTTGCGGGATACCAAATCTTTGGCCCATACCCGCCCCGCCCCAAGCCTTAATGGGCATGTCCTGCGGTCCAGGTTCTCGGTTGACATCACTAGATCTGAAGTGTTGTTGATCGATATCGAGCTGGTCTCATCGGTCGATGTGCTGAGCAATCGTCTACTCAGATCTGTTTCTTTTTTTTTAATAGCTAACTAAAACACAATATTAGTAGAACCTCCCCCAGACTTAAACAACACTATATCCAGTGTTACACAGTCTAAGATTGGCGGGGAAATAAATCATAAGGACAATATTTAACAAGGAAAAACGGTATACCTGATTGTGATATGAGTGTCGACCAACACAGTCAAGTGGTGATCAGTACTCTTGAAGCTCTGTCGATCAACGCAATTAAGTGGCGATCGATCGATGTTGGTGATGATTTCTTGATCGATGTTGTGCAACCATCGTCGATCCTCTTGTAGACTCGTCTTCCTCGGATCTTTTCCTTTTACCTAACATAAATAAAACACTAAAAGTTATTAATAAATAACCAATAAAACATATCTATTTTTTTCGATGAACAGTATTCTGCTACAGTAATGCTGCTACAGTGTCGATCGATTTCCTTGCTACAGTGTCGATCGATTTCCTTGCTACAGTGTTGATCGATGCTACAATGCCTCTGCTACAGTACCGTCATTACTGTTCACCCGTTTTTTTTTACCCGCAATAAATAAAAGACTTTAATCAGTAACCATCTAAACTAAACTGAAATAAATTACCTAATAGTGGGTTGCCTCCCACTCAGCGCTTTTTTATAGTGATTTAGCTTGACTTTGGAGATCTGATTTAGTCCAGATGAGGATGAGAACTCACTCCATAACAAGTCTCAATGTCTGCTCTATGTTAGCTTTATCATTTTGTGTGAAAGCTTCCTCCATAGACTCTTCTTCTTTGTCTATCATCTCAGCAATAAGGAGTGCTCGAACCTTTGCAAATGGCTTTGAGAAGCATCTGCTGCACACTCTGGATTTCCTGACACCATCTGAGAAGCGAGGAATCAATGATATCCGAGAATCACCCATAATCCTTTTTCTCTTCTTCCAATTCCTCTTCTTATTTTCCCCCAGACTTGTCTGATCGCATGGTGGTATCTCCATCCCTAAGATTTCCACACAAATCAAACTCCTCTGTTACGAGTCCAGTGTCGATCGATGATAAAGTGGTAGTGTCGATTGATGGTGAAGTGGTAGCATCGACTGATGCCGGTTTGTTAATGTCGATCGATGGTATTTGGTCGGTGTTGATCGATACTGGTTTTGTTGGGCCTTTATCGACTTCATCTCTAAACAACAACCCTCTCTGATAAGCTTCTGCATGTAGAGGATCATCAAGTACCTCGATGTAAGGACTGAGCTGCGTACTTCTATCAGGTGGAATAGGAGATTCAACTTCAACCGCATCGCATGGAACCACAATCTTCACAGGATCATGTATCCTCTTCACTCTTTTGTGAAACCTAGCAGCTTCTTATGTCCAGATAGGTGGTCTCTGATGTTTAGGGACAGCAAGGTGTGAGGCCTTAGACATGTACATCTTGTCCTCAATTGGTTCCATCTCAATTATGCAACCTGACGGAACATCTAGCAATGGGAATCAATCGATATTAGGTGGGTGGTGTCAATCGATAAGTGGTTGGTGGTGTCTATCGATGTTGGGTGGGTGTAGCTCGATGATGTGGGGTGGTTGTCGATCGATCTCATCAGGTTGGTGTCAACCGATGCTAGCCTTTGAAGTTTCCAAATCTCTTCTCGAAGTATGCTGATCGTCATCAAGCTTCTTCTTTGAATTTTGATTCATATCTTCAAGCCATTCCTCCAGCTCTAAGGAGTCTTCCATAGTGAATTCTATGTCTACATCGTCGATCGATTATGAGCTTGTAACGTCGATCAATGTTGAGGTCGTGATGTCGATCGACGTTGAGGTCGTGTTGTCGGTCGACGTTGAGGTGCGTCTTCAGTACCAGCTTCTTCTACTCTGCTCAGCTCTCCAGACATATGTTGTTCATCCCTTTTTGCCAAAACGTCATCGAGCAGCTGTACTGGAATCATATACTTATCATCTAACGATGCCAAGAACCTGTCCCATCTATCATTTTTCTCTTTTTCTCGAGTTGCTTTAGCAGCATCAAGAAATTTGTAAAGGAAGGCTCTTTAAATGTCATCCCAGTTGGTTAGAAGTCTTGGCTGTAGTTGACTAAACCAGCTGAATGCATCCCCAGAGATGGAGTAAGGGAAGATTTTGCAGAGCATGTGGTATTCAGACACTTCATTCTGCTCACTCCTTGACACGAGATCCTCCAGCTCTTCGATGTGCTTTCTGGGTCTTGGTGAGGAAGACCCTGGAAAAGGTCTTGACCTAACCAATTGTACCACTCTCGGCTCAGGTCAAAGTCATTCATCTCAGCAACAGCAATCACATCAGGGATAACAACACCCTGAGAATTAATTAATTGTCATGCGCTATTGCAAGTGCGACCTTCTTCCTCTCTTAACATCTCATTCTCATCGACCTTAAGAATGAGCACTTCCACCTTCTCTGCCTCCAAACAAGTGGTGTCAGGCGGCGGATGACAATGTCGGTCGACGGCGGATGAACGGTGTCGGTCGACGGCGGATGAACGGTGTCGGTCGACGGCAGATGAACGGTGTCGATCGACGGTTGATGAACAGTGTCGATCGACGGTTGAAGAACAGTGTCGATCGACGGTTGATGAACAGTGTCGATCGATGGTTGATGAACAGTGTCGATCGACACGGATTAACAGTGTCGATTGACGCGGGATGAACAGTGTCGATCAACGCGGGATGAACAGTGCCGATCGACGGTGGATGAACAGTGTCGAGATGAACAATGCCTCGATGAACAGTATCGGAATGAACAGTACCTCGATGAACAGTATCGGAGTGAATAGTACCATGGTGAACAGTGTTGTCCGACACAAGCTGGTTAGTGTCGTTCGATGCTTGGTTCACACTTTCGATCGATGCTGCTTGGAGGGTGTCGATCGATTCTGCCCTAGTAGACTTACGGATCGTGCGTGAATCAGCAGGCTCCTTCCTTGAAGAACCCATAAATCCTCTCTTCATTGTTGTTCCTGGTACTAAGATGTATATACCTGAAACAGAAGAAATTTTTTTATCAGTTTTTCTCTCTTCTCTCCTAACTTAGAACTATGAATAAAATAAAGCTTAGATAGCAAAGCCGTTAACAATGGCTTAGAAATAACATAAATAGGGTTTCTGGTTGTCCAAGGGTATTATGGTAATTTGGGGTTGCTTCTGGACTTCAGTCGGTCATAAAATATGTTTGGCCCGCATTCTGGTATCAATATCGATCGATGTCAAGTGTTCTGCATCGATCGACATACGTTCCTATTCTCGACAGCTTCCTCTCGCGAGGGAGACTGACCACTCTTAAGTAAAACGGGCATAACATCTGCTACAGGATGATGATTGACCTCAAACCAGTGGCATTGGAAAGATAACGCAAAGCTCTATCTTGTGTCAAACGATGAGCTCAATCTAACGGTCGGAAGGTCTCTATTCATAGCTAGACATCTGACGCGTCCGTGCAGTTATGCACCTCAAAAGGCTCCAAATCACCATATTTCTCCAAAACGTACCTGAACCTGTAAACACTCTAAATAGACTCCATATAGTAGTAAATATATATTAAAACACTTATAGACCATGTCTGAAAGTGGGTAAAATCCATGGTCTATCATAAGGAGTGTCTTCCTTTGCGGATTGAACGTTCCAAACTTGCGGGGTCTGATGAGAATAAAAGTTGAGTTTCCTTGTTGCTTCTGGTACTGTTAGGCATATACCTGAAAAGGCAAGAAAAAAATTTTGTGTCAGAAAGTGGTTTTAAGAAGAAACCTAGACTAAATCGAATTAAGTCTATAAAGCGATCAAAGCTCTCTGGCAACAACGCCAAATTTGATATCACTCAAATTACCCTAAGAAGTGAATTACTCTATCAAATACGAGGTTCAGTTGTAGTACTTATGGATCAAATTCACAGAGAGCTAGGGAACCTAATAAATCTAATTAAGTTGATTAAGCTAGGTTGATTATTATTAAATGTAAAAGAAAGGTTTGTGAGCAACTTAATTTCTCGATTGATTGATTGGGGGTTTTTGGTACTTAGATGAAAGTAGCTAGACTTATGGTTTTTATTCAGGTAATCAGGATTATAATCGTACAGATGCTAAATAAGTTGCATGCATGATATTGTAGAGCTCAACACTTATAAACAAACCACTAGGCTCTCGCTTTCTAGGTTTGTGTATTGACCAGTGTAGATCGATGATTCTATAGGAATATGGATCGATACACTTTTTGAAACATAAACCGATTATTCTATTAGAATATCGATCAACGATCTTTGTCAAGCGTTAATGTGCAGGTTGAATGTGCTCACTAAGCTTACTAGATCAGCTCTCGGCTTACTCTTAGCAAGTATTAGCTCAGTTAGGATGGTTTCAGGGTAAGATGCAAGCTATCGCTTATGTCTACAACTCCTAGGGCAAGTTCTAGGTAGCTAATCTAGAATATCACAACTTAGCAATCTATAGTTGGGGCTAATCCCTCATAACCTATTTAAACCCTAAATCTAACAAAGAGAACTACTCAGACATGGCCAAGCAATTCATAACAACAATAAGGTATGAAAACTGCATTAGATAGATAGATAGATATTAATGGAGTTCCAATCACAAATCTTTTTGGATCTTCTCTCCAACTAACTAATAATCCTAAAAAACTTTTGCTGTGAAATTAGTAAAACAAGAAAGCACACTTTTCTTCTAGCATGTTGGCAATGCTTATATAATTAGGTTAAAACTCGTCAGGGGTAATCTTGTAAATAGGTGAAGACTTGGGCTCTAAGTCGGCTGAGACCAAACGGGCTTTCTGCGCGCTTCGCTGTCGATCGATGTCACAATGTGAACATAGATCGATTATTCTTCCTCAATGTAGACTGATGGTTGTGCTCGGTGGTCATCTCGGGTGCTTACTCCAAATATCTCCAAAATGCTCCAAAATCATCACTTTCCTCCAAATCACTCATGATCCTATAAATATACTAAATAGACTCTATAATATAAAAAATAGTAGTTAAATAACTTATAAATCATGGGTAAAAGTAGGTCAAGTCCATGGTCTATCAGCCGCGTTTTAGACTTCTTCGGGCCACTTTTCGACTTAGGCGTTTTTACGATTTCTTTGAGAAACTACCTTTGGTACGATGCCGGTTCTATGGAATAATTTAAACCAATCGTATAGTTTGGCAATCATGGTGTTATAGTTAACCGTCACCATTTAAAACGATCAATTTGAACTTACACGAGAAAACAAGTCTTTCCGGGTTTAATTGTAAAGTTTCAACGATAACTCCAATCGAGACGAAACAAGAGACAGTGCAGTCATGGCTCAGGGGAGAAAGCTACGTGGATGAGACGGCATGGCAAGATATCGACATCATTAAGTCGTGGTCGCCATATGGCGAGCCAGAAAAGATAAGTCCAACTCGCCATATGGGGAGCTGGATGAGACTTGCCCAACTCGCCATATGGTGAGCGGGACGATGGTGTCTCGGCTTGCCATATGGCGAGCGGGACGATGCTGTCGCAGCTCGCCATATGGCAGCAGGAGAATGCTTTTCCGATTCGCCATTTGGCGAGCGGGACGGTGCTACCCGACTTGCCATATGACGAGTTGGTTAAAGCCGAGGTCAAGTCTTGGCTATCTTCAGGCGAATCGGATGGTTGGAGAATGATGGTAGGCCTTTTCCGCTTCATTGTTTGTCTCCCAGAAATTGCTTGCTAAAATATTGGATCAACCAGCCTGAGAACTTGTCGTTTGATAATTATATGAAACTTTATGTTGAGTTTCTATTTATTTTCCCGATAAAAAATGTTTATTGGACACTTTCAGGCGTTGATTCCTTCGTGACTGATTTTGACCCCAACAGAGAGGATGGCTTCATGTTGCGTAAGTCAACTCCTATTTTGTCGAGCGTTTCATGAAAAATGAGGTCGACCGAACTGCATTTGTCGATCAACACCTTTGCGACTTTGCAATCTCATATCCCTAGCTCCACGAGGAGGGGATAGTTGTGCGACATTTGGACGCCGACTGCCTCCTCAGGCGAGAAAGTGATCTGTTGATCATTCTCCGGTTTGGATGACCATTTTTGCGAAGTAGTGTCTTATCGACGGTAGTCTTTTACAGATCGGACCGAGTCGCCACACGGAGGGGAACCACCCATTATTACGTTGAGATGAATTGTGTGTTTAGCATGTCTAGATTGTATTTGGGTCAGCAAATTGTATTTACGATTTTTCGCCGTAAGTCGGAAGTCTTTGGGCGATTGAGCTTGATTTTGAGGTCCTCGACCTTCTAGTTGAGCTTATCGCCGAGATCAGAGGCGTTCAGACTTGTATTGTCCCCAGGGCAAGCACTGGTTTTGTCGACCTTTCTGGCTTTAGACGTGTCGATCATTTCCCAAAGGTCGATATTGTCGCCGTGAATTCTTTTAGTCATCGCGGTTTTATGCATGAGCAGGTTTTGTAGATCATTGACGTCGTCTGAGCCGTCTATTTTTCTCGATTGTCGATCCAAATGAATATGTAGATCCTCAGGCTCAAGTTGGTCTTCTTTGTCGGACGATGTATCTGGTCGTGTGAGGATCACTTGGACGCGTCTCCGATTTTGAGGTTGTTCCTCGTTGGTGGACGTGTCGTCCTTGTCTTGATCTGTGGAAATGGTCGCATCTTCCTTTGATAGAGTCTCTCTTTAAGGAGCTTTCCCATGGGATTTCTGGGCCTTCTTCTCTTTAATCTTGCTCTAGCTCTTTCCATTCTTCGGTTTCTATTTACGCGGTTTGACGTTTGAAGTGCCTTTCTCGTAGGATGTTAGGAAGGCTTCGACTAGTTGCTTGCATTCCTTTTTCTCGGGTCCCTTGACTTTATGGTAACTGCACCACTTGCTGAGGTCGACCGAGCTCGAGGGCCCGGACAAGGTCAGTGGTTTTTCCCGATGTTCTTGTCCCAGTGTGATGTGCCTCAGTCCATAGATCAGTACATGAAACCAGCTTAGGATGGAGTTCAGGACGATCATATCAGTCCAACTGAGGTTTGCCAAGACGACCGTTCCGATCAGACTGATCGAGCCGTGTACCAGATCGACCCGCGTACGTTCGGAAAAGAGCTAAGGCTGGAGCCATGTCCGGAAGACCGAACTGACCGTACTGAAGACAGTCTTCCCCGACCGACTCGCGAAGCTAAGACTGATGGTCGAGCCATAATTAATTTTGAATGAGAGGAATCTGATTCAGACCGAAGCTTCTCTGTTTTGGCCTGTTTGGTTCATACTGCATGCCCCGACGAACGTACTGATGGACTGACTGACCAGTTCGATCCGTTCATGAGCTTTGATTATCAGAATCTCTCTAAGGCAAGGATTCTCCATATTTCTGAAGACTAGGGTCACATTTGGACCAGGCTCGTTCGCGAAGAACACCCAGCCGATCGCACAGACCATCCCGTGTTCGTCCATCTCTTTACCATGGGTCATGCATCAGGATACATCAAACCTGGACAAGAGTAGCTGAAGGGTCTGATCGACCAATCTTCCTCCATTTCCGTTCCTTGACCATTTTTAATATTTCTAGTCAAATTTCCTATTTCCTATGTATTGTTTTCTTCATTCCTCATTAAGGTCATTGACCACAAACTCTGTAAGTATGTAATCCCCTCATTTGAATAAGGTAATCGATTTTTTTCGTCTTTTTGAGTTCATACTCTTTGTTCTTTGATTAGAACACTTCTCATTTTTTGGTGTGGTTAGCTCCAAGTAACATATTTTTCTCGTTGGACTTGTGCGTCATATCAAGCAACAGATAGACTTTACTTCTTTGTTGGACCGGTGCGTCACATCCTGCAACAAATTGGCTTCGAAAATATATGCAGCCATTCTGGAACTGCTGTGTGAGCCTTCATTCCATCAGTTCTCCGTTCGGAGTTCATATCAAAACCTTACCGGTCGAGTGATCTTATTTAGGGCGTATCACAATGGTTCCATCCCTTTTCGCGTACCACTACCGTTGAACGCGATAGTTCATCTTTATTGACGACATAAAGGAAACCCTTTTTTGGTTAGGTTTGTCGCCAGAAGAATGTTGTCGCGGCTATTGGCATGTGTCGGTAGCTTTGGCAGTCGCATGTTTTGTCGTGGACTTCTTGCTGATTATCGCGCATGTATCTTCCCCCATTCAGCTGAAGTTATTATATCGAGCAATGGCGTCTTGAAGGGACGACGTCGGGTGCCTGTAGAGGTCATCGCAGAACTTTGAGTGGAACATAGAGAGTGTTCATCAATGCGTCTACCGCAATGCTGTCGGGGACACTGACTCTAGAGACGACGACTTTGAACTTCTCCATGAGGCTTTTTCCTTGGGACTGACACAAGTTCCACAGGTCGGACGCGCTGGCCCTTGAGGAAAGCGGTCGAAAGGTCGTGAAAACTGTTGATAGAGTTCTCGGGTACTGGGAAAACCAGTTGAGAACTGGGCCTTTCAGGCTTTCGACAAAATGCTGACAGAAGTCGGCGTCTTTTTCTTCGTCAGAAAAATTTTGCTCTCCATCGTTATGTTAACGAAGTCACATGGCCGGTGGGGTCTGTATTGCCAACAAAAGACGGTAGACAAAATTTTTTGGTTGTTTGGAGCCCTACATCGCTAATCAGCCGGGAGAAGGGAGTTCTAAGGGTCTTTACGATGACGCATTCGATTTGCGGGGCAGAAGTCATCACGCAGTGGATCTTAGATAGAATATCCTAGAGTGAAAGATTGAGTTCGACGATTTTGTCAGATGGTTTCCAGAACTGGACCGTCTGGGGTGTGTACGAATCCGACAGCGACTGGGTTTCTGGTACCAGTGGTTTGGTTTTTGGCGCCATCCGTACGGTAGGTGTTGAACAGTTGTATATGTATCGTTGTGGTTGGTGCGTCAATGTTTCCAGTCAGAGGAGCGAGGACAGCAGTTAAAGGGGCGAGTTGTTCAGTCGTCACCATTTGAGCTGCGTCTTGCTAGCGAATCGCTCCACGATGGTGTCGATGAAGGCTTATGCGGTTGGCTCTTCGGCGGAGGTTGAATCTTCATGAGCCATGTCGATCTTTGTTAACACTACTTCGTTTTTGTCGGTTACAAATAAAGAAATAAACTGTGGAAACAAGCCGATATTCGCTGACCTGGCCAGTAAAGTACAAATCAGTATAATACAAGGTAGACGAAACCCTAATTCTAGCCGCCAAGTATGTGTGATGATTTTTGGATCTCCTTCTCGTTGCTTCCTCCTTCCCTTATATAGGCGACATGCATGTGTCTGTGTCTTGGGTTAATCTTGTCCTGATGGACTTTATCCCATCAGGCCGAGTAATCAGGCCATTGATTTTAGCCGTTAAGGTAGATGCTTTAAGTTGTTCCTTTTAGTCAGCTAAAAGTAGTCATAAACCAAGCTGAGGCGTTGTCTCCGAGGCTCGTTGAGCCGAGCTGATGCTCTAGGTTTGATTGGCCACACCTGTGATAGACCATGGATTTTACCCACTTTTAACCATGGTCTATAAGTGTTTTAATATATATTTACTACTATATAGAGTACTCTATTTATAGTATTTACAGGTTCAGGTACGTTCTGGAGAAATATAGTGATTTTGGAGCCTTTTGAGGTGCATAGCTGCACAGACGCATCAGATGTTTAGCTATGAATTGAGAAGATTGAGTCCTTATTTTGACACAATATATAGCTTTGAGTAAGCTTTTCAATGCTACCGTTTTGAGGTCAATCAGCATCTTGTAGCAGACGTTATGCCCGTTTTACTGAAGAGTGGTCAGTGTGCCTTGCAAGAGGAACCTGTCGAGGAGATGAAGGACTGTTGATCGATAACACAGTATTGGTGTCGATCGACAGTGATGTCAGAATATGGGCTGAGTGTTATTTACGACCGACTGAAGCCCAGAAGCAACCGCAAATTACCAGAATACCCTTGGACGATAACAAAAACATATTATGTTATTTATAAGCCATTGTTGACGGCTACACTATCTAAGTTTTCTTTAATTCATTGTTCTTAGTTAGGAGAGAAAGGAGGAACTCCTTCAGAGTCCTCCTGGAACTCCATTGTTTTGATTTTTATATCTATTGCAGTTTTATATCTATTCATCTATGATTTTGGTGACAAACTTCATGTCTGAGTAGATCCACTTGTTAGGTTTAGGGTTCAGATAGGTTATGAGGGATTAGTCCAAAATATATAACTGCTAAGTTGTGGTTTTTATCATAGGATTGTTCTTGCTACTTGTGTTCTAGAGTCATGAAATAGAACCCTGATCTTAGAATCATTAGGCACAATGCCATCTCTTGGTCTTTTCTCTGAACTGAATTCTATTGAGTTAGGATTGCTAGAAACATATGAGAGTTGATTTAGGAACCCTAGTGAACACATATTCAACCCGATCGTAAAGCTTGCTAGTAGCGATATCAATCGATATTGTGAAATGCGTATCTATCGATATTGTGAAATGTGTATCGATCAATATTCTTATAGAATAATTGATCGACACTTTCTTGTGATCAATAAAACGAGAGTTGAGATCCAAGATCTAGATATTAGACTGTCTATACAACGGAAGTTGTTAGATTTGTACTCCCAGTTGAGTAATATCTTGCAAGCAACAATTAGCCTCTCTATCATTATAATTCTGATTACCTGAATAGAAACCATAGATCTAGCAAACCACCATCAAACAACTCTTTGCCAAGCTAAAGAATAGTCTTGATCAACTTGTTTAGTGTTTACTGATTTTGTTATCTATATTTATTGTTTTATAAACTATTAGCCTAGCTTAATCGTTTAACTATTAGATCTAATTGGTTCCCTAGCTCCTTGTGAATTCAATCCCTAAGTACTACAACTCGACATCTTATTTGAGAGAGTATAAATCACTCCTTAGGGTAATTTGAGTGATATCAACCTGCTATCTAATGGGCCTTGTTGAGGGATGCAATCTTTCTACTATAAATCTTATATATTAAAACAGAAGCTACAACTTTTTCAAGTATGATTTTTTAAGTTGGACATTTTCCTAGATAATTATTTTAATGAAATTTTCAATCTGCATAATAATATCATAACAATAATTGTGGTTACATTTTAGTCTTTTCTTTTCCTAAATAACTAAGTAAACATATTGTTAATGAGATCTTTTCCTCATTTCCTTCTTAAACATATGCTTCTTTTTTTTATTTAATGTGTGATATTTGTTTAATTTAATTTCAGCTATTTAATTAGAAAGGAACATTAGAAACCGTATCCTTTCATCTAGAGTTCAAGAAAACTATAATACACATTATTCATATAGCCATGATTTTAATATCTTCATTTTTTTATTTGAAATACAAATAAATATTTTTAAGAAAATTCTATCAAAATACTTTTAAAAAGAAGGGCTTTTTCCAAAATTGACTTAAAACTCAAAGTCAAACACAAAACTAACCTCCTTTTTTATTGGAAATTAGTTTTGCCCTATTCACCCCACAAGTTCATATAATTCACGAAAAGGCCATCAACTTTTTTTTCGAAAATGACATTTTTACTCTCTCACCCTCATCTTCTTCAAGTAATTACAAGATTGTCATTGTCATCAATACTCCAACCACCATGAACAACCAATTTGAAGCTCTTAATGCTCCAAAAATCGATTTACCCTTCTTCTTTCTCTATTCTTATGAACTAAACACAACATCTCTCTCACTTTCTCTCCACATTCAGCTAAAAAAACCCAAGATTTTGATTCTACACTTTTTATGGTTCATAGAGTCATAGAAGCTAACGATTCTGGGTGGGTCGCTTTCGTTTGAGATTATGTGTGCTTGGAGAAGCCTTATGTATGCTAAGGAAGTTATCTCACCAATTTAAGGTATGAAATCGAGTTTTTTTCCAGATCTGTTCGTCCAGACGACTTCCCAGGTAAGTCGTCTGGCTGTAGACGACTTACCTAGAAGTCGTCTGATCAATGCTAAGGTTATTTTTGCAATTGACTTTGAAATCTGTTTTCTGAGACAACTAAAATATAAGTTGTATGTTTTTGTTTGGTTACAAAAAAATCTCCAAAGAACCTATGACGACTTACAGGTTAGCTTTGCATTTGACTGGATTTTGTCGTAATTTTGACTTTCCTGAACGACTTATTTTTCAGTCGTCTGGTGGAAAATTGAAATATCAATATTTTATTAAAACCCGACGTCGTAGGTTAGTTTTGCAATTGAAAAAAAACTTCAATATTAAATTATACACAGACAACTTACAATTCAGTCGTCCGCCCGACGACTTACATATAAGTCGTCCAGGATTTTATTCTGAGATTCTGGTCAAACCTCGTAAATCCTTGACGACTTACATGTAAGTCGTCGGACGGACGAATGAATTGTAAGTTTATATATATAATTAAATATTAAAATTTTATTTTTCAATTGCAAAACTAACGTATGACGACTTAATTTTAAGTCGTCAAGTTTTAATAAATTATTGATATTTCAATTTTTCACCAGACGACTGAAATGTAAGTCGTCTAGGAAAGTCAAACTTATGAAATAATCCAGTCAAATGCAAAACTAACCTATGACGACTGAAATGTAAGTCGTCAAGCTCTTTTGGAGTTTTTTTTAACCAAACAAAAGTAGACGACTTATTTTTCGGTCGTCCCAGATAACAGATTTCAAAGTCAATTGCAAAAATAACATCTGCGTTGAACAGACGACTTATATTTTAGTCGTCTGGAAGACTTAGATTGAAGTCTTCCGCGTCGACCTAAATGGACGATTTCTCTAGAAGTCTACTAGACGACTTCCGTGGATGTCGTCTGCGTCAATGTTTAATAAACTTGCATTTACTCTAAAATTGTAAAGACTTTTTAACATTTTCTTGTTAATTCATGTTTATTAATGAATATTTGGACTACTGAATGAAATTTATAACTTAATTGGTGATATTTATGAGGTTACCAACATTCACGTTAATTAAAGTTTCTAACTGATCCGAGAAGACTTTTGTGGAAGTCTTCTACGCTAGTTTATAAGTCTTCTACGCTAGTTTTTGAATAACTTGTATTTTTAAGAAGGATAAGTAACTTCAAGATATGTAAAACTCATATTTTCAAAATATGTTTTCTCCCTTTGTTTTACTATATTTGACTAAGTTTTTAAACGCAAACTTATAAAAAATATGATATGCTTTGACTAGTTACTATTGTTTGTTTTCATCTCTTAAATATTATTGTTGTAGACACTAATGATGATTATTGTTATGAGTTGGAAGAAGGGTTAAAATGCTTCTTAAAATGTTGTATCAATATGATGCTACCAACATTCTTGTTTATTAAGATGAGAAAAGGCCATTGGAGTTTATTATTGCATATGAGAGATCCAAATATAAGAAAAAGGCTATTGAAGTCTATTATTTCATTGATTTGTAAATGTGTAAACACATTGTTAGTACATGTATTACATCTTGGGAAACATTATTACTGATTTTACAAAAAAATCACAACTAAAAGAGTAGACATGCAAATAACAAAACAGACCACAAACAAAACTATTATAGATCATTCATCTACAAAAACAAGCTTGGACTCCACTTGATATGGAAGAAGACTTCGTCAGAAGAGAGAATGTGTAAATTTTTCATTATATAGAGAGATAAAAAATCCAATTAGGTTAAATATTTTTGATTCTGACGACTTCTTAGATAACTTACAAGTAATTCGTCCAGAAGACTTTAATATTTTTAGCGGAAATTAATTTTTTTTTTGCGGGAAACTAAAATAGAAGACTTCCCAGACGACTTACAAGTAAGTTGTCTTGTTTAAATTATTTAAGCAGGAAAATAATTTTTAAAAAAAGTTTAGGCCGGAATATTCGGACGACTTACATGTAAGTCGTCTTTTTTTTGTTTGGTCACATGGAAGTTGTCTAGACCCTAAACATAACCCCTAAACTTAATTAACTAACTAAACACTTCATAAAATCAAATCAAATTTCAAAGTGTTTACTATACACAAAAATAAACACGTATAGGTGAAATTTTAATTTTTCAAAAAAACATTCAAGCTTTCCAAAATCTAACCTTAAGAATACATACAATACTACAACATATTGTTCCAAACCCTATACCAAAGAATACCATGATTCACTACCTACACTCATCTATGTTGAAATACATTTTACAAAGATTTTAAATTTATTTCGTTAGAAAGATCCATTTCTATTTCAAATTAAAAAATAAAACTACTTTACCCAAATTAGTGTATTTCAAGTAATTTCTCAAATAAGATCATTACTACAAAATTATTTTGAAGTACAATATATTGTAGCTAATTTTAAAAAAAAATTATTGTTTTTAATAGTATTTCAAAAAATAATTATTGAAGTTAAATTAAATTGGATCTACGTAAAAAAGCATTTGTCATAAAAGAAATTTTTGTAAAATAGTATTGCGCCATAATAATATAAAATAGTACTGTTACATAATAATGTTTTCAAAATAAATTTTATTACATAAATAAATAATTGATAAAATTTATAGTAATAATATATAAGTCACATAAACATAGGTATTATAGAAATATAACACTATACACTAAGTTTTTGATAAATTTTGTTATAAATTTAAAATATTTTAACTTAGAAAGAAAAAATCCGCACGGATGTGCGGATCAAGATGTATTTTATTATAGTATAGTCTCTTGGTAAGTTGGGAGAATCTTTTAATCAATACTATTAAAAGTGAAAGAGTTTTAATAAATCTACTTAAAAAAGTTGTTTGGACCCTTTTATTAACTAATAATATTTTGGTCTTACTTTGATTTGGACAAACAATATGTTACCTTAAATTTCTCTAACAATCATTTAGTCAAAGCTTTTATTTATTGGACCCATATCTTTTTGTAAACGAAAAGATTATAACATATATATACTACCACATAAATTTGGTTCACGAAAATATAATATCACATACACTTTATTATACTCTTCTCTAAATATGTCTCATTAACTTCATAATTAAGATAAGTTTAAAAATTATATATTATGTTAATTTTATTTTATTGATAAATAACAATTTAATATTTAAGATAAGCTTAAATTATCAAAAACCAAACAAATCTTTTTTTATTGCTCAACAAAAAACCTACAAATCTATACTATTAAATTAGTCAAAGACCTCTCAGATAAATCTTAAGTTTCACCAACTGAATAAATGTAACTTTTATAAAATGTACAAAAATATAGGTGATGATTGTTTGGATGGTTTTTAGATTTTAGTTTTTGGTTTTTGGTTTTTGGTTTTTAGTTTTTAGATTTTGGTTTTTAGTTTCCGGTTTTTAGTTTCGGGTCAAATATAAATCGGTTTCTTTCAGATCCAAGTTCTTTGGGTCTTGGGCATTTATATCCAACTAGATATTTGAATGATTTTTGTTCAGATATGTTCCTTTTAGTTCCAGGTCAGTTCGATTCAATAATTCAAGTATCTATAAAATTTACTATGTAATTTGGCTATGTAATGAGTCTAGCTTGGTTCAAGTATTTCACACAAAAAGATTTAAAGAATCCGAAAAGTCAAAAAATCAAAACATGAAAAATACCCAAAATAAAAAAAAAATACCAGAAATAACTAAATATTTAAAAGACCAAAATCTTACCCACGAATCAAAAATATCCAATATTTTAAATATATTTTTAAATTTTGAAATTTTACCCAAAACCTGAAACTATAACAGAAAATGCGAATCCAAATTTTACAATAATATTTTTATACTGAAAACATATATGAATTACTCAAATATACATAATATGAACAAAACATTCTAGATACTTTAGGTACCCGACATAGACCCACAGGTCCAAAAAAATCTAATAGGTAACTTTTTCTCAATCCCGAATCTCAACCTGTATTTCGTATTCGTTTGGTTCGTTTATCAAATTTAGGTAAAATGTTCATACTTAAGAAAGATTTACATAAGAGTGTATATAAAAAATCCCGAATAAACTTATACATAAGTTATATAATTTTAAACTAATTTATGTATTCGATATAATACGACTTTATAACACAATAATACACAATATACTCAAAATACTATCACATTTTCAACTTCGTATATAACCTATAAAATCTGGATTTTCGAAGCGCGGATCAAACTAGTTTATTTATTTAAAAATAAATCTTATTGGTTGATGTAAAAAAATATCTCATTGAACAAGCAGAGGAGTCAAATTTGTTTTTTTTTTCCTTTGTTACATATTATAAATTAACGAGGCCGCGTCTCCCTCGGTCTCGGTCTTGGCCTTGTGCCCCACCGCTTCTCCACCAATCACTTCCTTCTCTCTCTCAGATCTGCATTTACCAGAGATTCTCCTCCTTTCTGCATCTTTTAAAAGCACCATGGTTGGACCTCTGGAATCTGATCATACAATCCTTGCCATGTCTGAAAAGGTGGAAATATTGTCTGATGATTTCGATCCAACCGCTGTAGTCACCGAACCGTTACCTTCCCCGGTAACAAACGGTGGAGGAGAAAGAGTAATGGTCCTCGGGAGGAATGTGCACACGACGTCTCTTGCCGTGACGGAACCGGAGTCAAACGACGAGTTCACCGGAGACAAGGAAGCTTACATGGCTAGCGTTCTCGCTCGTTACCGGAAAACTTTGGTTGAACGAACCAAATATCATCTAGGTAAACAAATATATTCGGTAGATCCTAGGCTCCAAGATTCTGTTTGAAATGATGATTTATGGTGTAGGTTATCCATATAACTTGGATTTCGACTACGGTGCGCTTGGGCAGTTGCAGCATTTCTCCATTAACAACCTCGGAGATCCGTTTATCGAAAGCAACTATGGAGTGCACTCTAGGCCTTTCGAAGTTGGCGTCTTGGATTGGTTTGCTCGTCTCTGGGAGATTGAAAGAGATGACTATTGGGGTTACATCACTAACTGTGGCACAGAAGGAAACCTTCACGGCATATTAGTTGGGTATGTTTTCTTTGTTTGTTTGTTTGTTTGTTTGTGTGATCTGTTTTCAATCTGTTTTTCTTTCTTTTGAAATTTTTTTCAGGAGAGAGATGTTACCTGATGGGATTCTGTATGCTTCGACTGAATCTCATTACTCTGTGTTTAAAGCAGCTCGTATGTATCGAATGGAATGTGACAAGGTTGATACGCTTATCTCCGGGGAGATTGACTGTGATGATCTCAGAGGAAAGCTGTTGGCTAACAAAGATAAACCCGCGATTCTTAATGTTAACATAGGTTTGTGTTTCTCTTTGTTACTTGGTTTGTGTGTGTGTGTGTGTGTGTTTGCTGATGGTTTGTTATTTCTTGCAGGAACAACGGTTAAAGGAGCCGTTGATGATCTCGACCTTGTAATCAAAACTCTTGAAGAGTGTGGGTTCTCACATGACAGGTTCTATATTCACTGCGATGGAGCTCTGTTCGGACTTATGATGCCTTTTGTCAAACGTGTAAGTGTACAGTCTTCCGTTGTGATAACCTTAACTGTGCTCTGACGAATCATTTTTCTATGTAGGCACCAAAAGTCACGTTCAATAAACCGATAGGGAGTGTGAGTGTGTCGGGCCACAAATTCGTCGGGTGTCCAATGCCTTGTGGTGTTCAGATAACAAGAATGAAACACATCAAAGTCCTGTCCAGTAACGTTGAGTACCTGGCGTCTAGGGATGCAACAATCATGGGGAGCAGAAACGGGCATGCTCCTTTGTTCCTTTGGTACACTCTAAACCGGAAAGGGTACAAAGGATTCCAGAAAGAAGTTCAGAAATGCCTGAGGAATGCCCATTACCTTAAAGACAGACTCCGTGAAGCTGGGATCAGCGCCATGCTCAACGAGCTTAGCAGCACTGTTGTCTTTGAAAGGCCCAAAGATGAAGAATTTGTTAGAAGGTGGCAGCTCGCTTGCCAAGGCGATATAGCTCATGTGGTGGTGATGCCAAGTGTTACAATCAAGAAACTCGATCATTTTCTGAAAGACCTGGTCGAACACAGATCGATCTGGTGTAAGGACGGATCTCAAACACCATGCCTTGCAAAGGATGTAGGAACCAACAACTGCGTCTGTCCAGCTCACAAGTGACCGTGAAGTTTCACCATATGTTTGGCGTTTCTTTGTTTCTGGTTTAAATTTCTATTCGTTGCAGTCACGAATTTTTCGTAAAATTTTCCAGTTTCACTTCCACTTATTAATAAAAGGTCATGATTTTAAACCATTGTGTGATGTGATCTATGCATTTTAGATGATTGGTGCTAAACTTTGTGTAAATATGTATGCAATAAAGATGTCTGGAGAAATATTACAGTAGTTCCTACTCTTAATATATATGAGGACCGTGATATGGATATGAACATACAACGCCATAGACATACAATCAAACTACTTAACACAAACCATAAAACAAACATAAACATACATACATCCAATATAGCATATCCCCAAATGAGTAACAAAGCTAAGATTGGGAACTTAGCCTCTCTTGTTGAAATCCATGAAGCTCGATGGCTGCCCATTTGTGCTCATCTGCTGGTTCTTGTTGTTCCCCAGCTGAGATGAGAATTGCGAGCGGTTGTTGTTGAATGAATTTCCGTTCCCTTGAGGAATTTCTCCAGCGGCTATCTTCAGTCGGTTCAGTTCTCCCCGCAGTGCTTCATTCAAAGCTGCAAGTTACACCGAACAATATTATCTCTGGCATCAAAACATTGGTTTATATTATATGCAAAGCTGCTTTTTCCAGTGAAAAGTGGCTCACCATCCCTAAGTTCAGCTTGTTGTTCTAATGCTTGCAACCGCATTTTGAGGTGTTTGTTTTCAGTGGTCAGGTCTGATGTTCCTCTCTGCACAATATACAGAAAGAGCACATGTTAGAATGGACACATAAGTGCGCAAACACAGGAAATATGCTCTCCAGACAAGAAGTCATTTTATACAAAAATCACTTAAGCAACTGTTTTCGGTATATTGATGACTTATATGACACAAACATAACAAGAACAATTGTTTACTAATAAGGATTCAAAAAATAATAATAATTCTTCCTTTATTGATCATGAATTCTTTTCATTAATGTCAAGAATACAACAACAAAGTTGTAGAGATCTCCAAATACAACTCAGATCAACATAGCAGGTATCAGATACATAAGCACAAACAATGAATAAAAGGAATAAAGTAATTACCTGCAACATAGTGACTTGAGCAGAGAGTGTAGTTGCTTCGTTCTGAAGTGTCTGTACCTTCCTCTCCAGCTCACCAGTATACTTAATCTTCCTCTCTTTTGACCTAGCCGCCGATTGTCTATTTGCTAGAATCCTGTCAAGAATCACCACAAAGACGTATGAATCAAAGAATGGTTGAAGGAAAAAGAAACCCTAATTTCTGAGGATACTTACCTTTTAGCTCTTTTGGGATCAAGCAACGCAAGCTCGGCGAGTCTGTCACTAGCCATACCCATGTTCTTCTTAGCACCGTCTTTGCAGTTGACGGCGGCTAGAATCGAGTCCATGTTAAACGAACCCGAGCTTGTAGCTCCATCCATAGAATTGCTCCGGTGATGATGACCCTTTCTCCCTCCAGACCTTGTAGGTCGGGCGAATTGAGTATCCTCAGTGGCCGTTAGATCGTCGAAGAAATTGGATTCGGAATCAACTGAGAAGCTTCGAACGTGACGGCCAGGAGGAAGAGGAATGGGGGGAGCACCGTTGGATGAGGTCTCTTCCGGAGGTGAATCGACGGACATCGGTTGTGGTTGTGGTTGTGGTTGTGTTTGAGGTGTTGGAGCGTTGAGGAAATCGAGAGAAGAGAAATCAACATCGGAAGGATCGAAAAGGAGCAGATCGTCAATTGATTCGCCGGAGAAGAAAGTGTCCGAGCGAGCTCGACGGTGATGAGAGATACGCTGACGTGGAGCTTCTGGCATACGTTCGATTTCGCTTAGAATCGATGATTGGTTTGCTCTCAGGGAAGAAGGCTCCATCGATTTAGGCGGCGAGGTTTGGGTTTCCTCTGTTTCAGTAGTTTATTATACCTACCCAAGTAGAGAAAGTCTTCCAAGACAAAATGCCACGAGAGTTTTGTCAATATGGTCTCACTATATTTTCCACACTTACCATAGAAAACTTTGTTTTTAATTGGTAAATATAAACGTCTTTTTGATTGGAGGCATCTCCTCTGGAGTCTCCAAATGTAAAAAGGCAATCTCACAAAGACACCTATATAAACACAAAGATAAATATTTATTTTTAAAATCAAAAAATGCGGAAATGACAAAAAACCCTGGAATAAATGAAGTATTTACAAGTTGTACTAGGGTATAACTCATCCGCAGTGACCCGACCCGGATGTATGGTCAATTCAATTGAACCAAATCGTTTAACCGTTTAACCAATCTCTGGAAACAAAACCAATCACTCAAAACCGAACTCATCCTTCGAAACCAAACCAAATATGTTGGTTTTATCAAACCCTTTACAATTTCCCTGAATCCTCCAATTAATTCATTCGACTCATTTCTCCCCCTCTTTTCACTCCACTTTAAACGAGAAGAAACCCTAGTTTTGAAAATCAATCAATCGGTGAGTTCAGAGG
Organism: Brassica napus; assembly: GCF_020379485.1. Taxonomy (NCBI): domain Eukaryota; kingdom Viridiplantae; phylum Streptophyta; class Magnoliopsida; order Brassicales; family Brassicaceae; genus Brassica; species Brassica napus. The sequence continues at coordinate 31,357,973 of NC_063448.1, read as the reverse complement.
AGCCAACAACGATTGCGATATGGTGGTCGAAACGAGAGGAGGGGGTAAGAGGAAGGATAATCCAACGAAGGAAGAGGTTCGGAAAGTGAAGTTTGTAAAGACGGCCTCCGATAATATTGAGAAGACGACGGAGAATGTTGAATCGACGGGAACGGCAAAGACGACGGAGATTGTTGACTCGAGGGAGAAGACGACGGATGTCTCGACGGAGGTGACGACGGATGTCTCAACGGATAAGACGACGGATGTCTCGAAGGAGAAGACGACGGATGTCTCGGCGGAGAAGACGAGTGAGGACGCGAGGGAGAGTATGGCCGAGATAACGGAGCCGAGTGATGTGGCTTTAGAAACTGCTCCGGCGACAATGAACAAAGGTCCTGCTGGCCCATCTCCTCCAGCTCCTCCAGCAACTCCGGCGATTGGGACTGAATCTGAAGAAGAAGAGAATGAGGAAACCCCTTCTTCTGGAGATGAAGAGAATCAGAAAGCCAGTTCTGGAGAGGAAGAGAATGATATGACGACCGTTCCGATGGTTCTAGCCAGGAGAATGAAGATGCTGAAGAAGAACAAGAAGAAGCAGATGAGAAGGAAGAGACTGAAGGTTCTGAAGAAGGAAATGGAGATGGAGAAGGAAATGGAGACGGAGAAGGAAAGGATAATGAGAATGAAGGTTCTGAAGAAGAAAATGACCGAGAAGAGTTAGCAAATGGAGACGACAATGAGAATCCACCTGAACCCGGGAATCCACCTGAACCAGAGGTAACAAATGTAACAAATTTTCAATTGAGTGTGTTAATGCTAGTAATACTTGGGGAAGTATAGGAATAACATGTTAGTTTTGGTAGAGGTAAACTGAAATTGCGTAAACGGATATAACTTGGATATAACTTGGATATAAGTTGGATATAACTAACTTGGATATAACTTTAGTATGACTTGGATATAACTTTGGTATAACGTGGTGAATACTTTGGTATAACTTGCAGGGTTTGAATGGAAATGTGGCAACCGAGGCAATCAAACCAACCAGCATGTTCTTCAAGCCAACCGAGTACAGAAAAAAAATAAAGCTAGGGACAAGGTGTATGATAGCTAGCGTGATTAAGACGCTAAAAAAATCTGAAACCCAATCTGTCTAACGCGGAGATGAGCTGGTTCACGGAGCATCCTCAATTCAGACACATTTTCCACATGAAGATAGAGACTAACCACAGGGTTCAGGGAATGTGGATGTTGTTGTTGCGTACTGCTGGTAGCGAGAAGCTGAGAGAAGTGTGGTTCATTGTGAATGGGGTTCCAATCCGTTACGGGCTGAGGGAACATGGTTTGATATCTGGGCTATTCTGCCAGAACTATCCTTTCGGCTACAAAGAGCTTGGTGGGACGAGGTTCGTTGATCGTCATTTCAAGGAAGGCGAACCGAGAAGGTTAGAGGATGTTAAGAAGAAGCTGGTGAAAATGGGACCCCACAAAGACAGACTGAAGATGGCGGTTCTATTCTTCTTAACTTCGGTTGTTTGTGCACAAACGAAGGTTGGACACAAGGCTAATGATGTATTGGAGGTATTCCAGAGAGCAGTGGATGATCTTGAGTACTGCAAGTCCTTTCCGTGGGGGAGATTTTCCTATGATTACATGCTGAAGGAGATCTCTCACACAATGAAGCATTTTGGAGGGGTGGTGAAAGAGAAAACATTATGGCCGATACCAGGTTTCTGTGTTCTATTAGAGGTATGCAAAATCCCATTAAACCAGTCTGACAACATTGTTATTTACTAATGCAAAAATATTGTGTGTAAAAGCTTCTTGCATTCGAGGCAATTCCGAAGCTAGGAATAGCGTTCAGAGAGCCTGTGGTTGGAGCTGGTCGCGACTGTCCGAGGATGTGCAAGTCCTACTTTAAACGAAATGGAATGACAGGGGTGTCACTTTCTGTGATAAATGATATACCTTGGATTTGACCCATTTTTATCCATGGTATATTATTATTTTACTATATATATATCTATGTTTTCTACTCTTCTAGGTATGTTTTCAGGTTCAGGTGCATTTCGGAGTAAAGCTATGACTTTGAAGCATTTTGGAGCATAAAGGACATTTCACCCGAGCTGACCACTTAGAGGTCGACGAGAGGAAGAATAATTGATCGATACGCATCAGTGCTGGCGATCGATATCAGGAAATGCCTCGACAGATGAAGATTAATATCGATCGATGTACACAAGTACCGTCGATCAATGTCGAGACACCAGACACGACATTTTGGATTCAGCAGACTTAAAAACCAAGGTCAAGCCAAATTACCAAAATGCCCTGACGAGTTTTTAACCTAGTAGAATATATACTGCCTAAGTGTTTGATGGCATAGAGAGTTTTTCTTTTCTAGACCTAGTTTTGTTACAAGTTTCATTTGGGAGACAAGATCACTTGTGATTGGAACTCTTTGTTTCATTTTCTTATCATCTATTCTATGAGTTTCTATTTATCCATTGATATGAATTGCTTTGCTATGTCTGAGTAGTTCAACTGTTAGATCCAGGGTTCAGATAGGTTTGTGGGACTAGCCCCAAACTATAGATCTGCCTTGTTGTGATATTCATGATAGATTTGTATTCATTGCTTCTTTTAGCCTAGCTAACTAGAACTTGATCATAGGATTGCATATTCAAGCACCCTTGTTATCTCATCCTGACATCTATCTATCATATTAGGATTGCTAGAGAGGGCTAACCGGCAATTTAGGATCTTAGTAGAGCATTTTCATACTCGCGCATATGCCTGGCTAGAACCCGTCGATCGATGTCCTCAACTGACAATCGATCGATGTTGGCAAAAGTGTATCGGTCGACGTCTTAATAGACTATCGATCGACACTCTCTTGTGTCTGCATCTAACCGGTGAGACACAAGATCTAGTCTGTTAACCAGTGGTACATGCGACAGCTGATCACTGAGTTAAGCGAATGAGCTCTAATATATCATGCATGCAACAGTTAGGCATCTATAGGAATTATAATCTCCAACACCTGAATAGTGGCCCTGCATCTAATATCATTTCCAACCTAAGTTACATTTATCATTTACTCGCTAGTTACTATTGCTATTTTATTTAAAACATTACGACCTTTAGAATTAATAAACACTAGATTTAATTGTTCCCTATCTCCTTGTGGATTCGATCCCTAAGTACTACATCTGAACCTCTTTTGATGAGAGTAACACTCCTTAGGGTAATTTGAGTGGTATCAAATTTGGCGCCGTTGCCGGGGAGCTTTGATCGCCATTAGATTTAGTTTTATTAGTTCTTATTCTTTTCTTTACCCCCTTTTCTAATAATCTTTCTTTTTCTTGTCTTTTCAGGTGCATGCCCAGCGGTACCAGAAGCAACAAGGAGAAAGATTTGTTGTTCTCAGACGATCCTGCTCATTTGGAACGCACCATCCGTAGAGGTCAACGTTCCACATCGCTCGACGCAACCACTTCGTCGTCGATCGATACGCACAACCAACCGTCGACCGACACCAGACCGTCATCGTCGATCGATCCCAGTCGTTCGACAACGATCGATACTACACCGCGTACGTCGATCGATAACGTGTCGTCAAAAATGGTAAACATTATTATTCTAACTCAGGATGAGAACGGAAACCTGTATGACCAGGTCGGTCATCTGCGTAATGCAACAGGTCAGAAAATAGATGCTCAGGGAACTGTAATCCCTGATACTGATGCTACAGGAGCTGCTCAATCTGTAGATGAGGACGCTCGATCGAAACCACTGGCCGACTACAATCGCCCAGATGAGTACTATTCCAACAGATCAGCGATTCGACTTCCGGAGATCCAGAAGCAGAATTTCGAGCTGAAGCCTCAATACTACACTCTCGTGTCGTAGATACCATACTCTGGGTTACCGCACGAGCATCCTATGGACCATTTGGAACGGTTCGAGGATCTAATCGCTGCCATTCGGATGGAAGGAGTCCCCGAAGATTACCTGCTGTGCAAGCTCTTCAGATACACGCTGAATGGAGAAGCGATGCACTGGCTTAGGCAGCAACCCACAGGATCTTTAACATCCTGGAGTGACATCAAGAATGCTTTCTTACGAAACTTCTTCGATGAGGCGCGCGCTGAAGAACTTCGGAACAAAATTTCCACATTCTCGCAGAAGGCTGGAGAGTCCTTCAAAGATGCGTGGATTAGATTTAGGTTTTTCCAGCGAGACTGTCCACACCACGGATTTAATGAAGTGCAGCTGCTAAGCACTTTGTTCCGAGGTCTCGCCTTACAGTATCAAATGGCTCTTGATACGGCGAGTGAAGGAAACTTCACTACTCGGAATCCGTTGGAAGCTGTGAGACTTATCGAAAACCTTGCTAACAGCAGCAGCACCAAAAATACTGACTCTGAACGGAAGAAGTTTGTAGCTTTTATCGGGAAGGAACAGATGGACGAAGTAAGAGCTAAGTTAGATGTGGTGCACGAACTTCTTAGGAAGCAAGTCTATTCAGCTGAAGGAGAAGTAGCAGATACTGAAGGAGAAGAAGATGTGAACTACATCGGAGGTACCGGATTCCAAAAATTTGGAAACCAGGGCGGAAACAAAAACTTCTTTGGAAATGGCCAAAGAAGTAACCAAAGTTCACAATTCCAAAAACCCTTCAACAACAACAAGAGCTACTGATGTTAGGAGTTTTCAAGGCTCGTAAGACAAATGTTGTAGTATAAATGATTGTCGAACCAGTTCAGAGAGATATGAAAGCACCGAGAATGCAAGTAATCACTTAATCTAAGTGCAACCAATGGTTTTTAAAAGGGTTTTTAAACTATAACTAACTAAAAGGAATAAATAAATGATACTTTCTTAACTATGGGAAAAGAGAACTCATGGATATAGGGATTAGACCTCGAGTGATCAAGTTTCGAACTAAGGATGGCAAACGATCAATCAAACTATCAACCTTAAGCTTAGACACAATCCTAAACAAACTCTATGTCTAGATGAATGTTCATTTACTAACACAATCCAAGCATCAAATGTCTTTGGTTGAATAATATGAAAGTAATCATAACTAGCAAGTCCAATGGTTATCTTAGCACCTCTAACAACAAATATCTTTGGCAAAGTATGCTAAAAGCTAGGAAGAGTTGTCTCGGGCATTTCCTCGAACACCTTTCGGGTGAGAAATGCCTAAGGATCAACAACTGAGTGGCCAACTTAGAAGATGCATTAGGTTAACTCTGCTAGCAAGGAAATATGAATGATCTACACTAAAACATCCTACCTCTAACCTAATCACCCTTAATCTCCCTAACCCATGAATTCAAAGGGGGGATTACTCACTAATCTCCATGATTCCTCTTAAACCCATGTTGGATTTCAGATTAATCATGTAGAGAAACACAAAAAAATAGATATAAGAACACAGAATTTCAATAACAAAACTGATCAATTGATTCAAGAGATGACTTTCCAAAGGTTTTTGGTGGTTTTTCTTAAGAACAAAAGATCCCCTGCCTCCTGGTGGTTTACAGAGTATTAAAACATAGGTTTAGAAAATAAAAACGTGCATCATGAAATGACCAAAAGGCCCTTGAGAAATCATAAGTTCGAGCAGAAATAAGACGCGTAGCGACCTCCGCTCGTCGCTCCGAGTAGTCGCTCCATGCTTCGGGAGCGACATCGCTGTGTCGCTGCGAGAGGTCGCTCCGGACTCATTCTCGCATTTCCGAGTGATGAAAACGCGAGCGACCTCCGCTCGTCGCTCCGAGTAGTCGCTCCATGCTTCGGGAGCGACCTCGCTGTGTCGCTGCGAGAGGTCGCTCCGGACTCATTCTCGCATCTCCGGGTGATCAAAACGCGAGCGAGTCTTCCCTGTCGCTCTGGTAAGGTCGCTCTGATAGGGAGATCAGAGCGACTTGACGGTGTCGCTCCGGACTGGTCTCTCCGGTAAGGTGCTCGCCCAATGATCACTTTAAACACTTCTTTTGGACTCCAATTGCACCCAAATGTCTTCAAGAACTCCATGTGGTACTCCAATACCTGATAAGGACTCATGTATGCAAAATGCAACCTAAACATGGCTAAATCCTAATCTATATGATCAAAATGCATATGGGTGAATGGATAAAACATTAGAAACATGCAAGATATCAGCTACTCGAACTCTTACTATCAAAATCCACCACCCCAAACTCAGGAAAGCAAGATCGAAGAAATGCTTGATCGAGTATTGTTGGGACAACAACAAATCATCGTGGATTTCAACGGTAAGATAGACTCTGCCTACAACAATCTGAACACCAAAATCGAGACCTTAGGGACTCAGGTGAGAAAACTTGAAACCCAAGTAATTCAGACGGGCGAGACTATCAAGAGGCAAGAAGCTTTTGCTAGAGAAGCAGGAGCCGACAAAGGGAAACACCACGTAAATACCATCATAGATGATGAATTCTGGCAAGTGGTGAGAAATGAAAACCTTGAGGAAGGAGATTTCGAAATCGAAAGCTCCATGAGTCTCGGCGGATCCCAATGGTGTCGACCGATGTCGATGAACTCGCATCGATCGACAGACCATGATGAAGATCGATAGACGGATTACTCCAGACATCGATCAACGTCGTCTGCCGATTCGACTGAATGCAATACGGTTCGAATTCTAACTCATGAAGAATTCGCAGCTAAGCATCCTCACCCACCCTCCCCTTTCTATGAAAAAATCGATCGATCGGTTAACTCAACCATCGATCGACAGAGTGATCCGACGTCGATCGTCACAACACACCTCCCATCGATCGACAGGCACCTCTGACATACCGAGTGCGGTTACCCTCAATTGATAATGATTACATCAATGCACTCAGACCATCACCTAAACCATTAGCAAACCCACCCGAACCAACACCCAACCCTTTAAATAGTTCAACAGAACCTGTTCAAGAAGAACAAGAATCTGAAGGGAGAAGGTTAAGGAAAAGGAAAGAGAAGATTCCTAAAAACCTTAAGAGGGAAGCTAACGATAAGGAGATGGATGGTTTCACTAAACGAGTCCTCAGAATCCCAATTGAAAAACCTTTTGATGAAGCTTACATCACACACCGGTTGTGGATGTTCTTCAGAGAAACAAAGGTAACTGAGGAGGACATTAGGAGAATGTTTCATCAAGTCAGAGGAAAGATGAAACACAGGATCACATTGACGAAGAAGAGTGATCCTGGAAAGTTTGCAATACCATGCATAGTCAAGGGTGTTGAATTTCCCCATTCAATGTGTGACACATGAGCATCGGTTAGTATCCTCCCTAGGATCATGGCGGACCAGCTTGGTTTGACCATCGAACCCTCAACAGAATCCTTCACCTTCGTGGATCTTTCAGAGAAACGATCCGGAGGCATTATAAGAGATCTGGAGGTACTGATTGGTAATGCCCTTGTCCCTGTAGATTTTCATGTCTTAGACATCGAGCTTAACTGGAACTCTTCACTTCTGCTTGGAAGATCCTTCCTAGCTACAGTAGGAGCTGTATGTGACATGAACAAAAACAAATTGTGTCTAACGCTCATAGACCCAAACATCCACTACGATCCCATCCGACCTAAGAGAAAGGTAATTAATTCTGTGGATTATGGGAAAGAACTTGGCTTCATTGGCGCATGCCATTGTGGAGCAGAGTATGAATCGGAGTACGAAACAGAGTACTCGGAATCGATCGACACCAACCTTTCCATCGATCGATTCCAATGTGTCAATGGTGACCGATGACCACAACAACACGTCACTCAACGTAATGCACCCACTTGACCATTTCGCTTCACCTAATCATTGCTACCAACATTCTGCCTTCCAACCTCCAACCAGGAGAGGACATGATGATTATTCCATAGGCAGTTGGGCAGACAGTGGTTTCCATGAAAGTTTTGCAGTTGACACTGTAATTACTTCACCTCATGAGGAACATACCGAGGAATACGATGAGGATTACTGGAAAGAACATGCAATAGAAATGTCTTTGCAGGATGAAAGACTTGAAATACACAATTTCACCAACACGTTTCCAACATCGTTCGACGCTGTGCACTCCACATCGGTCGATACCCACCCTCGTCCAGCAAAACAACCGCTCACATCGATCGACACACCGAAAGGAACATCGATCGATATTCGCGCCGCAGCGAAAATTCAGGAACAGGAGAATATTCCCTCCCTAACTAGGTTTACAGATACCTATATAAATCATTTTGCACCTCTGAAACCACCTACACACATCAGAGCAAACACACAAGCAAATACGATGAACACTCTTCCTTCTACATCAACAGAAAAATCCATGAAGAGCAATCATCTCAAGAACACAAGTTCTGCAGAAATTACTCTGCCATCGATCGATGTAACTGTATATACATCGATCGATACTACTCTAAACCCTAATCTCTCTATTTCTAAGAAGAATAATTATGCAAACATTGATTACGGTTTTCTAACACCTGATGAATTTGGTATTTTCAGGGATCCAGATGGCAACGCACGTGCAATGGATGGAAGGATTTTACAAGTGTCCAGAGAGGACATAGCAGACATCCTTCAAGTAACCAATGGACCCGACAACCTGTTCTCACAGCAACGTGGCACTCCAGACGTCATTCTAACAGATCCCAACAACAACGCAGGAGTCACCACAATAGAGACCAACCCAGATCTATCACGCCAACCAAAAGGGAAAGCATCGATCGACGGTATAATGGAGACATCGATCGACAGGGTAACACCAACGTCGATCGATATGGATAATCCGACGTCGATCGACAGACGCTATGAATGTGGGAGCCGTGCTTTCGACATGTATGGAGCCAGAAAGTTCACTTGGGAACAAAGGGACGAATATGGAGTCTACAGAGATGAGCGTGGAGACGCACGAAGCGCAGCTGGTGAGATGATACCTGTCACAAAGGACAACATCAGGAAAATACTGGAAAGAGCATCTCTTTTTGAAGAGAGCCACATCTGTCTTCCAGAACATGCCACTTCCTTCACACTCACAAGACTGGCACCAGAAGTCTACACCAAAGAAGAAATCGATGAAATGGTGTTTGGTATTTGTGGAGCTCAGGAGAAATTGGGAGAGGAGCTCAAAACACTGGTAGATGAAACACATCAGCCTTTGGATAGAGGCTATAATGAGCTTTTCAGACGTATGGCAGAAATGAGGACAGAAATTGATAGTTTACGTCAGCAACCTGAGAAGGAAGCTACGACCTCAGCATCGATCGACGCACCATGTGCAACATCGATCGACGTCAGTCTTCCTACAGCTCAGACCCTTGCAGAACCGCGATGCTCAACACAACACAGGGATGAATGGGAAGTTTCATACATCAACACAAGGATAAACGACGTTTGCTGCCCTCTCAACTACAACGTGGACTGGCTAAGCACCAAAATCGAGCTACTACAGCAAGACCTGGACACCATTCGCAAGAAGGACCAACATCCAGCCACATCGATCGACATGTGCACCTTCACATCGCTCGACGCCAAAGTCTCAACAATGAATGAGAGGCTGAGGACTTACGAGGATATGCATGACCGTTTTATATCACCAGTCATGATAGATTTAAACAAATTGTCTAGTCGATTACTTGATGCCCAAAAGGATATTGAGAACATTACTAATCAAAGTTTTTTGCAGGAAAAATCAGCATCGATCGACAGGCTAAGAGGACCCTGGATCGATGGCAAGAAACCTGTGGAGGTACTTCCTTACACAGCAGCAGAAGTTGACAAGATCACATCCAAGATCTACACTGCTTTAGACAACATGGAGGAACGACTTGACAAACGCTGCGATGACATCTACTTTCCATTCGACAACAAAATCAGTGGACAAGACAACCACGCAGAATGGCTACAGAAAGAAGTCAAAGCCATTCATAGGCAACTCGCAGCTCAACATCAGATATCAGCATCGATCGACAGGACAAAGGCAAAATCGGTCGACGTCAACTCACCGAGATCGACCAACGAACACATAATCGCATCGATCGACGCGGAGTCTACAACAATCGGCAAGCAGCTGATACACAAGACAGTGGAGTCAATGCAAAAGGAACTGACAGATCTTTCAGCATACGCCTATGACAACATTGGCTGGCACCAGGTCAGCATTGACAACATTCAAGAAAGGCTACAGAACATCTCCAATGTACTTGGGAAGATGGATGACAAATGGACAAGAAATGATGAGGCCACAAGAAGTTTCATTGCATCTTGGTCCAGAATGCGCAGAGATGACGTGGATGCTTGCTTTCCAACAAGCAGCTGCTTCTCCACCCAATAGCCAATCACTACCACAGTCAAGCTAAATGACTATAACCAAGCGCTGAGTGGGAGGCAACCCACTATTAGGTATTTTACTTTGGTTTTATTAGCTAGCATTTAATTTCTTTCGTTTTATTTCTTTCAGATTTAGAAGACCCAAGTAGGAAGACCTGAATATCGACCGACGACGAGACGTCGATATCGTTCGACATAGGCAACCACACGACGATCGATGTAACACTTACCCATCGATCGATATCTAGCCCGATCAGATGTCTCTTACTTACTTGTTACATTTCGTACATCATACATTTTTCATCATAACTCCGGCTGAGTTACACTGGGACAGTGTAATTTAAGTCTGGGGGGGAGATTTACTGATATAATTTATTTTATTCTTACGTAAAAAGGAATTTCAAATAAATTATGCTTAGCTATCGAAAATAGGGACTATAATCTTATATTGGTTTAAACTTGAATATCTAACCAATCTTTAGCACCATTTTAGATTTACTGATTGCAGATAGCACTAAAGATACTAAAGCAGATCAACCTATCAACTACACACTTGCCTTGAACCGTATGAAGTAACCAAAGCTGATTTCCAACACTAAACCTAACATAACCGCTTGTCTTGGGGCTTGGTATACATGGGATCAGATTCTTCAGATAGGTCTGGAAGGTAACGCCTGGTTTAGATTATTTATCACATTTTCTCTCTCTAGATTTCGACCCTAGATTAGTTATTTAATAATATTAAAAAATAATAATAATAATAATAAAAATAATTAAAGAAAAAATATAAGAAAGATCTATTGTTTAATTAGGATGAGTCTGAACAGGACTTGGTGGCTAAAACCATTAAGACTTGATTCATAAAGACTCAAATAAAAGAGTTCGAAACGGGACTTGGAGGCGGCAATCTTCAAGGCTCGCTTTCGCAAAGAACTCTTGGATATAGGTCAAAAAGAAGTGAACAAGACTTGGTGGCAACCACCATTAAGTTTTGATTCATGGAAGCCTGTCCAATCTTGGTCACTGATCCTGCAATGGAAGCAGACTTTGACTCAAGAGAGAAATTTAGAGAGAGAGAAACTAGGAACTAACTTTTACCTGCAGCTCCAGATACCTGTCTGAAATCCTTGCATCCTGTGATCGATACTCCCAAGGTAAAGCATTCACTTTATATTTATGCTAAGAAATGAAATCAGTAGAGGGGATGTCAGACGTGAATTGATGAGTTGTGTTATGTTAGAAATGGTTGCTAAGCTAGGATATTGCATAGTGTGCTTTTGTGATTAGGACTGTTTAAATGTGGTTGCAAAATTGTTGAGGAAAGATTTCTATGTTTTTAAAATCTTAAGTTCCCAAATATTTTCAAACCTCTTTCAGAGAGACTGCATGTATGTTTTGCTTGAGGACAAGCAAAAGGGTAAGTCTGGGGGAGTTGATATACCTTGGATTTGACCCATTTTTATCCATGGTATATTATTATTTTACTATATATATATATCTATGTTTTCTACTCTTCTAGGTATGTTTTCAGGTTCAGGTGCATTTCGGAGTAAAGCTATGACTTTGGAGCATTTTGGAGCATAAAGGACATTTCACCCGAGCTGACCACTTAGAGGTCGACGAGAGGAAGAATAATCGATCGATACGCATCAGTGCTGGCGATCGATATCAGGAAATGCCTCGACAGATGAAGATTAATATCGATCGATGTACACAAGTACCGTCGATCGATGTCGAGACACCAGACGCGACATTTTGGATTCAGCAGACTTAAAAACCAAGGCCAAGCCAAATTACCAAAATGCCCTGACGAGTTTTTAACCTAGTAGAATATATACTGCCTAAGTGTTTGACGGCAGAGAGAGTTTTTCTTTTCTAGACCTAGTTTTGTTACAAGTTTCATTTGGGAGACAAGATCACTTGTGATTGGAACTCCTTGTTTCATTTTCTTATCATCTATTCTATGAGTTTCTATTTATCCATTGATATGAATTGCTTTGCTATGTCTGAGTAGTTCAACTGTTAGATCCAGGGTTCAGATAGGTTTGTGGGATTAGCCCCAAACTATAGATCTGCCTTGTTGTGATATTCATGATAGAATTGTATTCATTGCTTGTTTTAGCCTAGCTAACTAGAACTTGATCATAGGATTGCATATTCAAGGACCCTTGTTATCCCATCCTGACATCTATCTATCATATTAGGATTGCTAGAGAGGGCTAACCGCCAATTTAGGATCTTAGTAGAGCATTTTTATACTCGCGCATAGGCCTGGCTAGAACCCGTCGATCGATGTCCTCAACTGACAATCGATCGATGTTGGCAAAAGTGTATCGGTCGACGTCTTAATAGACTATCGATCGACACTCTCTTGTGTCTGCATCTAACCGGTGAGACACAAGATCTAGTCTGTTAACCAGTGGTACATGCGACAGCTGATCACTGAGTTAAGCGAATGAGCTCTAATATATCATGCATGCAACAGTTAGGCATCTATAGGAATTATAATCTCCAACACCTGAATAGTGGCCCTGCATCTAATATCATTTCCAACCTAAGTTACATTTATCATTTACTCGCTAGTTACTATTGCTATTTTATTTAAAACATTACGACCTTTAGAATTAATAAACACTAGATTTAATTGTTCCCTAGCTCCTTGTGGATTCGATCCCTAAGTACTACATCTGAACCTCTTTTGATGAGAGTAACACTCCTTAGGGTAATTTGAGTGGTATCAATAAACAAGGAACTGGGTAACACAACTGTAAGTCTTCCTGTGAACTGTGGTAGAACTAGGGTAGGAATAAAGTGAAACTGTGGTAGAAGTAAGGTAGTACTAGAAAGGGAACTAGGGTAGGAATAAAGTGAAACTATGGTAGAAGTAAGGTAGTACTTATTTTCTTTTTAGACATTAGAAATTGCTAAGTTTTAAAATTATTTATGTGTGTGACAGGTTATTGACAGCATCATCCCCACCAAAACTCCACGAGAAGATAGCCTTTTTGATGAGATTATGGAAGATGAAGACGATGTTGATCAATCTGATATAGCTGTGGACAGTTGGGAGAAGTGTCTGGATGCAGGGCATAAGGTTTTTTTTAAAGACATGTTCGACGAAGATGTAGCTGGGCGTGAAAAACAGCCAGAACCGATTGAAGATGCAACAGGGGATGGAGTACAGGTAGGTATGTGAGCAGTCGATTCAGCTGAGAGATGTTATGAATATGCTGAAAAAAACAATGAAACTGATGAGGAAAATTGACAAGAAAGTTGACCAGCTGGATGGGAGATTGGCCCCGCTTGAGGAGTTTGTCAAGGAAGCACAAGGTAAAGTAGTAGAGGTTGAAGAAGCAGAATCACAAGGGAAAGGCAAAAGAAAGAAAACCCAGAAGTCTGTGGAGAATTGCAAAAAACAGAAAACTAAGTGAGGTCGAGTGGAGTGGAGTGAAACAAAGTCTCTGGATGTTTTATGTTAATCGTTTTTTTTTTGTTAAAGACAAACGAAGTCTGAATGTTTATCTTGTTTGTGATGTGGATTTACAACTTTAACTTTGTTATGACTAAGTTGTTATGTCATATTAGTGTTGTAATGTTGTTATTAGATTTGTCTCGTTTTAGGTGAATAATAATTCTATGACATATTACCAATTGAAATGAAATCCACTAAGCCAACACTGAAGACAAAGCAAAGTTCTTAACATAACCACATAATAAGTCTAACATTAGATAAAATTCAAAGACTTAACAGAACAAACCTAGTAGTACTTATACAAGTCTTAACAGAACAAAAAAAAGACTTGTAACCGAAACTGGAAATAGATAGGGAATACAAAGCAAAGTTCTTATTTTTAGAAGATCCATAGTAAGAACTTGAGATTTGAGAATCTCATGGACGAGAGGTAGAGGTAATAATCCTCTTAAGCTTAGCAATCTCTTCAGCCATATCATTCACCTCCATCCTTAGGCGCCTCACTTCATCCTCAACACCAAAAGCCCATGGCTGACGAAAGTGGATCCCATCGTCCTACACAATTTCACGCATAGTATAACTCAGTTTTACCCAGAGTATAACTAGGTTTCACTCAGTAGGATTAACACAGTTTTACCCAGAGTATAACTAGGTTTCACTCAGTAGGATTAACACAGTTTTACCCAGAGTATAACTATGTTTCACTAAGTTTAATTAAATTTGTTTTACACAGAGTATAACTAAGTTTAATATAGTTCTACAAAGAAGGAAATTACCTCATAATTCTTGCAGGTGAAGTACCTACTCCCAGGCAAGGTATCGAAATCGTGGCGATACTTACGATTTGGAGAAACATCTGTCTTGATTTCACCACCACATGGGCAACGGGTAGGAATTCCATACTGGGCATCGCAAATGTAGCCTAACATGTCGTAGTGTTTCTTGTGTTTCTTCATGTCCTTCATCTCTTGGTACGGGTGAGTCATCGTCAGTAGAGGGAATTTTGAAATAGATAAGATGAGGGAGGGAAGAGTGTGAGGAGTGTGAGGAGGAGGAGGAGTGGAGCAGATAAGATGAGGGAGGGAGGTCGGTAGATATCAACGAGATAAGAAGAGAGTAAAGAGAGAGAGGAGAGGATTTGTCTCAGAGGAGAGAGAGAGAGAGAAATAATTGAAATAATTGACTAAAGTGAGACAGAACACAGTAGACGAGACGAGACGGAGAGCAGAGAGGGAGTCTACTTTTTGACCGAAATAATTGAGATTTTTGGAATATTATCGAGTAGGCGCAGAATTTTTTTTAGATTCCCCCCCCCCCCCAAATATTTGCTCATAGTTATACTGAAGTTTCAGGTGTTACCAAATTTCTTCATAGTTCTATTTTTCGTGATTTCAACATTTTTTAGTTTTACGTATAATTTAAATTGGTGAAGAAGGTTTTACTTGTTATTTTCCCTCATTACCATTCAAGTTTAATTGATAAGTGCAAGAATATTTTCGAAATGACGAGAATTGTAGAATAGTCCTTTGTAAGCTGCTCTTATTAAGAAAATGAACTTGGAAAGACTATACAATGCATAATAGAAAATGTGATGACGATGAATTAGTTTAGTTTATTTCACTAATATAATTTCAGGAGGAGTTTCTGTTGATGAATTAGGGGAGTAGTCAAGTGAATGTGTTTGTGCATTAACAATTTTGTGTTGGATTAGAGGGGATGATGTCAAGTAAATATCTGTTATTTACGATCATAGTAACACCTTGTTTTACTAGTTTTCCGTGGTTTTCCATAGTTGCAACATAAGTTCGACAGTGCACAGACTTAGAAAATACATAGGTTCCAATACAGGGAAACATAAGTAAGTAAACTTAGAATAAAACTTTCTCACACCATTAAACATAGAGATTTTGAAAGTCTCTAACAATTTCCTCTTCTTGTTGGATCCTCTCCAAATTAATTGTGAGTTCTGCAATGGTTTGGTTTAACTGCTCGATCACCCTACTCTTCTCTTGGATCTCATCTCGGGCTTCAATCAAAGCCATTTTTTTACCATTATGTACCATCCTCTACATCAAACCATTTGAAGTAGTTGCATCCATTTTTCTCCTGCCAAAAATTCCATTGTAAATAATTTCTTTATTTTTCAATCTTGGATCACAATTTCTATCATCAGCTGGGATACCTTATAACGCGGACAGCCATAAAATCGTCGCCCCGGGTTCCTGTCTGTCCAAGCTTGTCTTATTTCGGCATCTAAGCGACAGAAACACAATTTTCTTGCAGAATTTTCCCTTCTCCTTGACGAACCCGAACCATCTCCTTGCATCTTCGATATTTTGTCCTCAGAAAGTAAGCAGAAGAGTTTCGAGAGAGAGAAGTGAGAGAAGAGAGAGAGAGAAGATGGAGAATTTATATCATTTATTGGATATATAAAGGACCAAATTCGGGTATATTCAGGAACAATTATACTTAGTTATACCAAGGTTCTCAGTAGTTTTCCAAACCCGATTAAAATTAACAACAACAACATTCCAAGTTCAACATACCAAAAGCAACATAGCAAAATCAACATAGCAAAAGCAACATTCCAAGATTTAGTTTGTTTCACTTGGAGGATTAGAACGCATTCCAAACAACAGCCAATTAAAACCAAAATTTGTCCTTGCTCGCCTTACGTTTTGTGTCCTTTTACGCCGTTCTCCAACTGATGGATTCCTATTAACCTTTTTCCTTCCTTTCCTTGTCAGCTTTTTCGGAGGTACGATCTGGAGCTCTTTGATGTGATCTGGTACAATCCATTCAGACTTGTCCGGCATAGAAAAAATGGTCATGTAATAAGCCATTGCCCAAAGTTCTGTCCAGTAATACTTTGAGCACAACTGATGATACTCTATGTTGACCTCACGTCGACGACCATTAGCAGCAGGAACCTCAAGGAAATATAAGTAAGCAGCAAGTCCGTGAAGACAAGGATACTTTTCATAATCAAATACCTTGCAGCTACACGACTTCGCTATCAAATTCACCAAATAAACCTTCCCATTGTCAGTGTCGGTAACCTCGTACTCAAGATCATAACTATTCAGCTCACGCACTGGCGTTTTCCCAGCTTTGGACCATAAGTTGTGCAAATGGATCTCAACCAGAGGAACCAGTTTGGTATTAATTGATCCAGACACGGCGTCCTTCCGATGTTCATTAAACCAGTCAGATATTTTTTTGATGATTGTATCCAACAATGGTATCAAGGCATACCTCCTTGCGTCCCTAAACGCGCTATTCATCGACTCCACACTGTTGCTAGTGTCCAAGTTGTATCTACAACCTGGAAAGTAGACCCTAGCCCATGTTGCTCTGTTAGTGTTCTCCTCCAAATACTTGCAGGCTGAAGGATATCTCACCTTATAAGATGCATAAGCAGCCTCGAACTCAGGCACTGTGTAATACCTAGCCAACTTCATAAATCTCCATGGCACTACGGCTTTGATGGTGTTACAAGCATGGTTTCTCACGTTCTGAGCTAGATGCCATATACAATGGCCATGGTGAGATTGTGGATACACATTAGCTACAGCAGTGATGAGGCTCTGATTTCTATCGCTCATAAAAACTATTTCAGAAGAGTCCGGTATAACAGTTTTAAGCATCTCGAAAAACCAAGTCCAACTAGCATTATTCTCACCGTCAAGCACCGCAAACGCGAGGGGATAATGGTGACGATTAGGATCTTGAGCTTTAGCAAATACTAGTACCCCACCATATCCGTTCTTCAAAAATGTAGCATCCACAAGAATCACTTTCCTCATGGCCTTAAACCCTTCAATGCAAGCTCCTAAAGCTATGAAAAGGTACTTGAAGTTACCTGCCTCATCCAACTTCACCTCTGTTGTTGTTCCGGAATTAACCTGCTCTAACATGTACAAGTAGCTAGGCAACATCTTGTAGCTGTCTTCTGAATTACCACGCAACTCACGCATAGCTAGATTTTTCCCTCTCAAGGCTGTGGAGTAAGATACCGATACACCCAGTCTTAACTTAATTAAGTCTATGATATCTCTCGGAACAGGAGTCATCAGTTTTCCAGGATATTCCTCATTCAAAAAAGTTGCAACTAATTCTGCAGATCTTTTCCTCTTGCTGTTGCAGCTATTACTTTGATTAGTCCGAGAGCATGTATGCACACCCCAGTACCTCCTAATAGAAAAATTTTCGTCTCTCGAATCCTCGCAGCTCGCAATCCCCATTTACAGTTTGCTTCACAACATTTTAACACCAACCGTTTACGATCAGATTTTTTAATAACATAACGAAAGCTGCAACCAAATGCAGCTCTATCCACCACCTCTTGAAGTGATCTCTTGTTTGGAAATTCCTGCAGAAGGTACATACCCATAGCATCTCCCCATTCCTCTATAACTTGACTACATTTTACTAAAGGTAGCTGCTCAACATACATATTACCACTGCCATCCATATTACATGTGGTGTCCTTCTCAGCAGCGGTTTCTGTCTCAGCTGCAGTTTCAGTCTCAGCTGCAGTTTCCGTCTCAGCTACAGTTTCCGTCTCAGTTGCGGTTTCTGTCTCAGCTGCAGTTTCCGTCTCAGCTGCGGTTTCTGTCTCAGCGTCTGTATCCATAAAATCATCATGTCTTCTTTCGTCATCATTCTCTACCTCTATCTGCTTCTTCTGTTGATCTGCCTCCCCGTTTTCTACGTACAGTATCAGGGCCTTAGGTCCGACTTCATCATCATTTCCCTGCAACGCTTGGTAATTCATACCAACAGAACTTTTGCACACTCTTGACACCACCTCTAACTGATCCGATACACTCGTCTCCTCCACTAACAAAAGACTTCTACGGTTGTCTTTATCAATTGTTATTAGGTAAACAAACAAATCCTCATCATCACAAATAGTTAGCTCTGCCTCACATCCAACCACCATCGGCATGTACCTCAGCACCAGTTTTACATTCCTTTCATTCAACGACAGCTTTTTATACAACCTTTCTTCAAGCATTGCCAAAGTTATATCATCCACTGTTGTCTTCATGGTTACACTATAGACTCAATCTTTGAATTTGAAATGTATGCTCACGTGTTTCGTCATTGTATCTTGCAAAAACAACAAATTCAAGTGACGGTTATACTAGTGTTATCTAATTATCTACAGTTATACGTATTATACTTCAATTATCAGTTCTACTAGTTTTACCAAGTTATGCTTCAACTACATATCAAATTGAGGTTTCGGGTACTATAAGCTCAAGAACCTCAACTCAACTCAACTCAACTCAATTCCATGGAGGCAACTCAAATCAATCAACCAACCATATTCTTTAATTAATTCACATTTCCAATTACACACCCTAAAAACAATTTTTATCCAATGCAGCTTGGGGAGGAGAACAACTAACCTGCATTCGCTGAAGAATCCAACGATCGAGCTTTCTGGGGAGCTGCGAGATTTCTCGGGAGCTGCGAATTGAATTGGACGAGCTGGAATCGATCGAGCTTTTTTGGGAGGACTCATGACGAATGGGGGACTGGATAATTTATTTCTCGCTTTAATTTCATATTTTTTTGTTTTATTTTAACTTTTATATTTTTAATTGACATTGAATCAGAATCATATAACCAAACCGCCTAATCTATAAACCCGCCATAACCCAAACCAATTTGTGCCGGACCAGAACCCTCTCAACCCGAATCACCCGATTCCCTCAATTTTTGATTTTTCTATTTTTTTTATTTCACCCACGGAAGGGTGATTACGACATTTCGCGACTCATTAATGAATGAGGGGCATAGGCGGTTGATAGAGCCCATACGAGATTTTGCAAGTCACGTTTAGGGGCAACCGGGGAGATGCCTCTTTTGATTGGTGTACTAACTGAGACAAATTCTCTCGTACCCCTATATCTCATAACACAATCTCAAAAGGATCATTTTGTTCTTTTAATTTATATGTCAAACGAAAAATCATAAAATTAAAATGGAAACGCTAATATTTTTTATTTGATTTATAGAATTTGATAAAAGTATTCAAAATCCAAAAACGTTGTTTTCCATATTTTCGAAAAAATCATCAAAATGTGATTAAAAACGATTTTAAAATATATTTTTCTGAATTTGAAAGGTATAGAATTTAAATATTTGCCCATGGGTTCACTAATCCATAGGGGGGTGGGGGGGGGGGGGGGTTAGGGTTTAGTTTTGATGACCGGGAAGGATTTGATTTGGGAGTTTGGATTTTGATCAAAAAAAGAATTATGAAATAGGGGCATAGGAGACTCTAGGAACCCGTAGGAGATTTGGTATTTTACATTTGGGGTACGCGAGAAGTTGGCTCGTACTAACTTCACTTTGAATAGAATAAAGGCTCATTTGTTGATATGCCCTACTTTCGAAAACATATGTGAGAATGATACTCTTCCAAAGGAAAATTGTTAAAAGGTTTCATCCTCTTTTAGAAATTACCATTTAACCATTTTCCAACAAAAATAATACAAAAATGAAAACAGAAAGAAAATATAACACTTTGCCTTATTACCATTGAACTCTTCAACGTCTTTCTCCCACATCAGATATGTTTCATACCTTCAAGCCGCAGCACTACTTTCTCTTCTCTACTGTCAAATTTGCGTTTATTTATGATAAATTTCGATAGTTTATTGGTGGAAGGCGAAAAAAGATTATATGCGATTTGATTGACAGAAACTTCGAAACCAATTCTGAGACACCAGGTATGATAAACAGTCCATTGTTATAAGATGTATGAACAAAGGCGAAGTCTTTATGGTTGCCTTAAAAATGCTGTTATCGTGCCGCTGCGATTCACTATACCTTGTTGTCTTTCTAAAAGAAAAGTTTTTCAATGTGTCTTCTGATCTTTTGACGTAAGTTTTATTATACAGATAATGTTGCACTTAATTACTGTTTTTGGACAATGGAAGATGGATAATGTTGGTTGGGAGTTCGTTCTTGATCCAAGTAAGAAGGAGAATGCTTTTTTTGTTGCAGACGATGTGAACTACGAAGATTTTCTGCGCATGGTTTGTGAAGATTACAAGATTAGTGAGATGGAAGCGGTCGAGTTATCTTATATGCTGCCTAAACGTATATTGGAGAAAATACCTAGAAACACTCCTCCGATTTTCTTTAGTAACGACAGACACCTTGCAAGATTTATCAGATTGTTGAAGACATACATAATGTGTATTAATGTCTCATTGTCTGCAAACAAAGGTCATCATGATGTGAACAGAAATCAAGAGCGTGTTGTCAGAGAGAAAGCTGCTGCAGATTTTGGTAATTTTGGAAATGTTTAGTACGAGACTATGAAGCCACCACATGAGACTATGAAGCCATCACATGAGACTATGAAACCATCACAGCTGCGGAAGAGTGAAACCATTAAGTCTGGTGACATATTTAGTGGCAAGAAGGAACCAATAGTGAAATTACGCAAGGTTTCAGTGATCGAAAGGTTTGATTTCATTGTCAAAAAGTCTTGGAGGCAAATATTTAACGCAAAATGCTTCGTTGCTAGATGTACCTGGAGTATACGTGCTACAAGAATGTCGACATCATCTCCAGAATTCCTCGATGGTAAATATACTGATCTTCATACATGCTCTACGGTCATTAGGTACTCTCGCCAACGACAGGCAAATGCAAAATGTATTGGCCAGATGTATGTTGAGGGATTTACTGGTGGTAGTGATCTTAAAGGAATCCGGCCTAAACATATAATGGACTGTATAAGGGTTGTTTATAAACTTGACATTAGTTATACAAAGGCTCATAGTGCATTAGCATATGCACGAGAGTTGGTTAGAGGCACTCATGCTAGTGGCTATCGGTACTTGCCTTCATATCTATACAAAATAAAGCACGCCAATCCAGGTACAATAACAGAGCTTGAACTTGATGCCAAGAAAAGGTTTAAGTATTTGTTCATTGCTTTTGGCGCATGTATCAAAGGCTTTCCGTTCATGAGAAGGGTTATTGTTATAGATGGAGCTAATCTAAGTGGTAAGTACAGAGGTGTTATGTTAGTAGCTGCATGTCAGGATGGAAATAGGGGTATATATCCTATAGCTCTTGGGATTGTAAATGCAGAGGATGCAGCTGCATGGGAATGGTTTTTTACTCAGCTGCGTGGTGTGGTTGGTGATGGTAAAAATATGGCTTTCATCTCTGACCGATGCCCAACAATAGCCAAGGCTCTTACGAATGTTTTTCCTGAAGCTGATAAGGGCATATGCTTATATCACCTTGGATAAAACATGACCGGTTTCAAAAATGCCCCAATGGTAGGTTTGGCGAAAAGGGCTGCCCGAGTATATCGACGGGTGGAATTTCAGAATATGTTTGAAGTCATTGAACGTCAAGACAGCAAACTTCACCGCTACTTGACAACTGCAGATATTAGAATGTGGGCTCGTTCACATTTTCCAGGAGACAGATATGATATCATGACAAGCAATTTCTGCGAATGCATTAATGGCGTGCTTAAGGAGGAAAGAGCGTTTCCAATTGCATATTTTGTGGATTCTTTTAGAAAGATGCTTTCAAGATGGTTTGCGGAAAGGCGAGAGAAAGCTGCCTCAATGAAAACAAACCTCACAGAAGCAGCTGAACTCACACTGCATATGAGACACGACAACATTGGTACATTAACTGTTGATCATATTAATTCAACCCGTAGCTATGTTAGTGGTGGAGATCTGCTCTGTATGGTTGATCTAGAAAAGGTCTGAAAACATAGACTTTCACTTCTACATGTTCTCATTTTTCTCTGTTTTTATTCATAGACTTCCTTTTTTTTTTTGCAGAAGATTTGTACTTGTAAGCAATATGATCTCGATAAGATACCCTGTGAGCACGCAATTAAAGTGGCTAAATCTCGGAAAATTGTTGAAGCTACCCTAGTGGATCCTGTTTACACAAAGGCCTACTTGGTTGCAGCGTACACAGAACCTATTAACCCTACAGATGAAGATTTGATCCCACCAGCCGATGTACTTACTCAAGTGTGTCTGCCACCAGAAATTTGCAAACAACGTGGTAGACCGAAGATGAAGAGATACTTATCTGCTATTGAAAAAGCCAAGCGGTTCAAGCGTAAACTACTAAGAAAGAAGAACCAAACAATGAGTACGAGCAATCCACCACCAGTGACACCGAAAGTTAATCAGTCTTCACGTAACACATCAACAAAGAAATGTGGTCGTAATCCAGCCCCCAGAACTCCAATACGACAGAACCAAACCAATCTATCGCGGAAGACGCCATCAACTAATCCGTCATCAAGAAAGAAACCAAAATACTCGGCAAAGATTACATCACCAACCACTCCATCCACCAGTGTGAGAAAAGGACTTTTCCAGAGTACCCCAACATCAAAGAAGGCAACTCAGGGTGCCAAATCAACAATGAAGGAAAAAGGGAGGTACGTGTGTACTAAATGCAACAAAGGCGGACATAATCGATCGACGTGCAAATTAGCCACATTGTTGTTTGGGTGATATATATGGGTGTTCAGCTAATTAGTCACTCATTCAGGGGGAGTGTTTGTCAGTTTAGCGTTTATTTGTCGGGGTATTGTTGTTTTCCGGTGATCAAACTACGGTTATTTTGTTTGGGTCTTTCGGCTTGGTCTGCAATCTCAAATAATTTGATATTTAGCTGCCAGTTGCTTGCCAATACATTACGCTTAAAACAAAAAACGGCAAGGCGATAATATTTTTTAGCAATATTCCGCAGAATGTAAGCAAGGCTTAAGCAATGACTTGCCAGTACCCGTACTGTGTTGGCAAGTAAACAGCAATGGCTTGGCAGTATAAAACTGGTGATTCCCCTTAAATTACCATTCAAAAAATTTAAAATTAATTTTTTATTTCTAAATAGGTCCTCTGGCACCATAGGATCACTGGAAGGCCTAAAAGAAAAATAAAAGAGACAACGGCAAGCAGATAATGTGTTCACAATGTACCCGCACTTTGTTGGCAAGTAAAAAGCAATGAGTTGCCAGTCTAAAACTAATGATTCCCATAAAATTACCCTTCAAAAATTTTAAAATTATTTTGTTACATCTTAATATGTCCTCTTGCACCTTACGATCACTAGCAGGCCAGAAAGAAAAACAAAAGAGACAACGGCATGCAGATAATATGTTGCAATGTACCCGCACGGTTTTGGCAAGTAAACAGCAATGGCTTCGCAGTATAAAACTGATGATTCACCTAAAATTACCCTTCAAAAATTTTAAAATTAATTTTTTTCATCTTAATATGTCCTCTTGCACCTTAGGTTTACTGGAAGGCCTGAAAGAAAAACAAAAGAGACAACGACAAGCATATAATGTGTTTGCAATGTATCCACACAGTGTTCGTAAGTAAACAGCAAGCACTTGCCAGTATAAAACTGTTGATTCCCCTACCAATAACGTATTGTTACCTTGCTATGTACAACTAGGTAAACTTGAGAAGCTCTAACTAACTCTTTGGTCCAATAAATTTTCCTAAATTTTATACAGTCTAAAATCTATATTTATTCAAACTTTCAAATTTTAAGAGTTTATTCACAATAGAACTATTTTAACGTTTTTTAAATTTATATGAATTTTGTAATTTTTTTGAATAAGGAATATACCAAGGTCCTCTTGCACCTTAGGATCACTAGCATGCCTGAAATAAAAACAAAAGAGACAACGGCAAGCAGATAATGTGTTCGCAATGTACCCGCACGGTGTTGGCATGTAAACAGCAATGGCTTGGCAGTATAAAACTGATGATTCACCTAAAATTACCCTTCAAAAATTTTAAAATTAATTTTTTTCATCTTAATATGTCCTCTTGCACCTTGGGTTTACTGGAAGGCCTGAAAGAAAAACAAAAGAGACAACGGCAAGCATAGAATGTGTTCGCAATATACCTGCACAGTGTTCGCAAGTAAACAACAATGACTTGCCAGTATAAAGCTGCTGATTCCCCTACCGATAACGTACTGTTACCTTGCTATGTACAACTAGGTAAACTTGAGAAGCTCTATCGGTTCAAATGTTTATTTAATAGATAAGCATACAGTTAAACAAGAAAATCCTTAACACCGTACACTTAAAAAATTAAACTGTACAGCATGCTTTAAAAGCTAGTAGAACTCGTTGGGGTAACAGTTCTTAAGAAAGTACTTCAGTTCTTCGATATCTTCAGCGTTTTTCTTCTCGTCTTCTTCTAAACGACTAAGACGATCTTCAATGGAATATAAGCTTCGAATTTTGAGTTCGTCGTCAGCAACCTTCTTCGTTAGCTTCTTCGTTTCCTCTTCAATAGCCTCGTCCCATTCTTTCTTTCTGTGCAAGCCATCATTCTGGAAACCACATGTTGATATTAAAAATTCAAAGAATGAAAAGGAATATGTTATAAGTTTGTTACCTCAAAGTGTTTGCAAACAAAGTACTTCTTTCCAATGTCTTTTCCTGTCTTAAAGACATGTATGACAATCTGGCCACCGCATGGACAACGTAGCAGAATTTCATTGTCAGAGTCGGCAACGAAGAACAGCATGTCATTATACCTCTTATGTTCTTTATCGTCTTCGTAGCTGGGATCTGTCATTGTAAAAATTTGTGATGAAGATTTACAATGAAGGAGCGGTTTGAAATAGGAAAGTAGTGTGGATGTAAGTTTTAATGTTTAATCTGACATTCCAACCCACAAACATTGATTCATCACCAACCAAACAGCCTTCATTTATTTCACCACCAAACCTCTTTAAATCTTAGAGTCTGTTGCGAATATATTATTTAAATATTTTGTGTCCTTACAGATCTTAAACTAAAGTTGGGCCGTTTGTTTTGATTCAAAAGAAATATAGCCGTTTGTAGAGAAACCACATATTTTGAACTTTAATTCAAAATAAATGTAGTTTCTTGGAAAAAAAGCCCTTAAGGGTAAAAAAGAGCCGTTATGGGAAAATTTCCCTATATAAGAAGATTGAACTGAGATGTTTAGTGGGAAAAGGATTACATTGATACTATATTTTGAGGCGGATTTCATAATGACGGATCCTTACTATGCAGATATCAAGCAGTGGAAAAGGGATTCCGATAGGCGTGAGTTGGTTCTCTATGCTCACCATTGCATACCCAAAACATGTGCGTGTGGTGCTCCTATAAGAGTGTTCATCGACGAGAAAGGAAAGAGCTACTTTGAATGCACAGAGTTTGAGGTGAGTAAATAAATTGTATATATGATTTAAATATTTTGAGTTTAGATATGAAGTTTATTCTCTTATATCTTTCAGGATGATGGGTTCCACATTCGTCATGGCTGTTTTAATGCCTTCGAAGAAGAGTTGGAAGAGTTAAACGAGAAAGTTGCTGAGGAGGCCAAGAGCCAAAAGAAGATGGTTGATGAGATGAAGAAAATGCGTGAAGATTTCAAACTGCTTAAGGAATTATGTATGGAGGGGGGATGAGGTGAGAAATGATGTTTATAATCTTATATAAGTTCAATTTTTTTTAGTTTATATATGAAGTTCACTATCTTATATCCTTCAGAATGATGGGTTTCACAATCGGCATCACTGTTTTGATGCTGTAAAAGAAAAACTGTAGGAGGTAAAGGAGGAAGTTGCTGAAAGAAGATGGAAGATGAGTTGAAGAAAATGATGGAAGATATTAAACTGCTTAAGGAATTGTGTGGATGTTAAATTACTTAAATAACTCTAAGTAGTATTGTTTAATTAAATAACTCTAAATGCATCTAAATGATTATTAATGTTGTTGGTTTCAATTAATGTTGTTCTTTTTAATTATTAACGTTGTATTTTATAATGTTCTATTAAATGGTCGCATTTCGTTGGCTCTCACTCTTGTACACTTTCACGAAACACCTCCTAATTACGCCTTTAGTGTTCTAATGGTTGCTTATCCTATCAACCGGCTCGTTTAAATACACCGTCGGAGAATGCAACATCCTCATCTATTTTTAAATTTCTGTCCTGCCGAAGGCGAAATGAAGCAAGGAAAATCTTCTGTGAGAGAATACAATACAAGGTTTCTAGCAGGAGGTCTGGTAGACAAACACGACGAACCTACATTGGTAAAGATGTATCGAGAAGGCTTACGAGAAAACATACGGTTGGAGATTGGAACAACAGTCTTCAAACAAATTAAAGGCTTCGAATGGTGACTGCGGTTTGAGCGGTGCGGGACAAGCGGTTCAACTGCGGTGCAGTTCTAACAGTTATAAAAATATATAGATATATAGTATATGTAAAGATTTTGTTACTGTTAACTGCGAGAAGGGACAGGACAATGGTCACCATTCGAAGCCAAAATTCATATCGGTGACATTGTAAAAAAATCAAATTCATTCTGACATTGACGGGACTGATTAATACTTTATTTTCAATTAAAAGAGAAATTGTATTAATTCTGACATTCCCGAGAAAAAGTTCTACTAAACTGAAACAAATTGCTTAATCGTTTAGGTTACCTTGAATCGAGGCAGGTTACCTTGAATCGAGGCAGGTTACCTAAACACTATATCAATAAATATAATCTTTTATGATATTTAATATGGTGTATTGCCCTTATCACTCTATGAATAAATATAATATTTTTGAAATTCAATGTGGTGTACAGCATATATGGTCAAATGCAATGATATATTCAAACAAATGCAAATTCGTTTCGGTGACATTGTACAAAATTCAAACTCGTTCTGACATTGTCGGGGCTTATTAATACTTTATTTTCAATTGAAGCTGCTCTCGTATTAATTCTGACATCCACGAGAAAAAGTTATTCTAAAACGATCATTTTACTTAATCGTTTAGGTTACCTTGAATCGAGAAGTAGAAAAGTCGCCTCGGCATTATCTACTGTGTAGGGGATATTAATGCCAATTTCATATTACTTACTTCATTTTATTGTGTTAAAACGGATCTGAACCTCAAACCATTTCATCACCGCAAAACATTCCTTAACTCAAAATGGTTTTTGAAGTCAAACAAGGATCGATGACCGTTGAAGAATACGAGGATTTCTTCCTCGGTCTTGCGATCATGAATCAAAAAGACGAGCATGATTTGATTAAAATCACTCGTGAAGGATTGAAGGAAGATATCCGTGAGGGTTTGGAATCTGAAGAGTTTGCAACTCTTCAAGCACTCTTTCTAGAAGCAGCCGCAGTTGAAGAGATACTCAAGATGGAAAAATCTTCGGAAGAAAAACCTCGCAGACGTAAGAAGAGGAAGAACACCTTCTTGGACCCGGAAGATGAACTCCCCTGGGACAAATCGCAACCTGAAGAGGAGGAAGAGAGTGAAGACGAAGAGTCTGACGACGACTGGTCGTATGACGGAGACACGAGGGTGAAAGTTGAGTATGACAGCGAGGGTTTTTCCACACCAGGTTCTGTCTCCGCCGCCTCAGGTACCGTAACTGACGAATCGGAATCTTTAACAGCCGCAAACAGCGCTGCCGGTGGTGGCTCCGTCGCTGACTCTAGCGCCTCCGTCACTGACAACGTCACAGACAACAGTGCGTCCGGATTAGGTTCCATTTCTGGCTCCAATTAAACCGGAGTGGGCTCCATCTCTGGCAGCATCGCTGACTCGAGCCCCTCCGCCGCTGGATCCAGCCGCAGCTCAAACTCCGTCGCATTCTCTGGCGCCGGTAAATAAGCTGTCCCAACCTCAGTCGACTCCAATCTCTAGTTTTAATATGTTTGCTTCAGTTTAAGTCGTTTGCAAGTATGATGTGAATGTAGGTTTTTGGGAATCTTATTTGCTGTAAGGGGTCTGTTATCGTTTTCCAACTAAGATCATACACCGCTTTTTGTATCTTATCGTGTGCCCTCTACTAATTATTATTATGGAATATAGAACTGGTTGAACTTACTTTAAGATATAGTGTACGTTTATACTCCGGAGGGTGATGATCTCTCGGTCATACTCAAAAAAAATTAAGACAGTTATTTTGTGAATATACTAAAACTAAACAATTAAAACTACTCTACCTTTTATTTTGCAGAACTTATTTGAACTGTCCTTAAAATTCCTGGAATTATATATGGCCAAAGTTTGTTTTCTGATGATTCCCCTGCTGATAACATAATGTTGCCTTGCTATGTACAACTAGGTAGACTTGAGAAACTCTAACTAAATCTTTCGGCCAATGAGTATTTGTGTTGGTTGTTAACATCTTCTTAAATGAAGGTCTCCACGCAGTAACAATGATAGGACTTGAAGAGAGTATTACAATTTTGGAACCAAATGTGCCGACGCATGGATTATCAACCTTTGCTGTCGCCATTTTCAATGTATGTATTGCCAGAGACAAGGAAGCCATCCAAGTGTTTCAGTTGTTCGCAGCCCATCACGATGACCTGCGGTCGGAAACCATTTATGATATGGGAAACTCCATGGAGTGCCTACTTTCAAGGTTCCATGCGCCGATGCTTAACAAATACGAATCATCCTTCCAATTTCCGATAATCATGTTACCGGAATGCATTAATGAGCATGTTTACATTGTCGGGGTAGATGGTTCCTGCAATAACTGCAAGCTCTTTTGGATTTGTTGCAACGTTTGTCACATGCTGTAAAAGAAAGTAGTACCAAGATCTTTGTTGTTCGTGTCTGTTATCAAAGTGTTCTTGTTTAGTAAATTTCCGGTTAATTTTGTGATTTTGTCGAAAGTTCGTAGACATTGGTTAATCCAACACACACGTTGCTTGATCTCCAAGTAACAATAGAGTACTCTCATTTTCTTTTGACGGCTAGAATCTCTCCTTTTGTTTCGGAAGCCCTAACCTCATTGACTAACTTTCTCGTCTTTTATAACTTCTAAACCACAGAATTTTTACTTCCTTAATTGGCTCCATCGTATCTTGCGTATCTCAACAACTTGTCTTGTTACCCAAAGTACACAAGCTTACAATATCCCCCTTTGTTGTCTGAATCGATCACCTCATTAAACATCAACATTCAAACATACCAGGAGTACAAGTTCCACTTATACTCTATTAGTATTAGTCATTCATACTAATCATTTGAATCAACGATCAACACAGAGAATTAACTAAACATTAAGCACAAATTAAGCAGATTGTTTTGATATTACAAACCAAGAAACTGATTCAAAAGACCGAGAGATAAACTATGAATCAGCAGCCGAAAGCACTAAACATAAGCAAACAATTTTAAGATAACAAGACAGGCTCGCTTCTCCCCCTGAATGAGTGACCGTTCAGATAAATTAACCATCGATCCGTCTACGTCCCCTCGGGCCACGGTTTTTGAGATGAGATGAGTCCGCTGGGGAATTCGTAATGAACACACCCTTACCAAGTCCTCTTCGTCACCTGGAA
The DNA here is from genome assembly GCF_020379485.1 of Brassica napus. Taxonomy (NCBI): domain Eukaryota; kingdom Viridiplantae; phylum Streptophyta; class Magnoliopsida; order Brassicales; family Brassicaceae; genus Brassica; species Brassica napus. Next base: position 31,327,781 of record NC_063448.1, on the reverse strand, counting down.
GAACAGGAATCTCCTTTTGAAGCTGGAAGACTTGATAGATAAGGTTCGGAAGGATGATCTTCTTCTCCTCATCAACCTGACGTGCCATGGCCAGGACCTATCATACACCAGTTCACCAAAGTTGATCTCACGGCGTTTCACAAGCGCATAGATCAGTTTGATACGCAACTTGATCATCGCATCAGTATCGGGCCCCGGAGCCAGTTGCGCTCACACACACGATAGAGAATCTGGTAGGGAGCAACGAGAGCAATGAGGGAAAAGCCATACCAGCCTGAGCACTGAAACCCCGTAAGTGATTTTATCGCCATACCAAGATCACAGCCCTCCCAGTCATAAGATCGCTCGATGTGAGGAGTGACCATCACTGTGTTGATCACATCGGGGTCGAACCAAAAGTGAGTTCCACGAACCACTACTCCGTCAGCACAGTAGCATAGGTTTGCGATGAATTCTCTCACGATTCTGGGGCAGAAGGGACGGACATGCAGAACGGTATACGTCCACTCAACTCGGTCAAGAAGTCGAAAGACCTCGGAGAAACCGGAGTCCCGAGGATTAAGACGACCTTGAACCACAAAGCCCCGAAAACAAAAGTCATCGTAAGTGGCTACAGCACGATCGTTTGCAAACCGATCGAATGGAGAACCGACAAGAAACCCATCGTTAGCGAAGATGGCACAATTGATCTGAAGACGATCTTCAAAGGATAGGTACGGGATCAGAGAGGAAGAGCCAGAAATCGTTCTCGCCATGAATGTAAACTTGAGAAAAAACTGACCAAAGTTAGAAAGTTCCAGAGGGAGGCAGAGAAAAGAAGCGTGAACCGAGAGAATAAAAAGAAGATCAAGAGGAATCAGATACGGAAAATCTTGCAGAAAGAAACAGAAGCGACGAGACTCCCGAGTCAAGCCCAACCGTCCCATCATACTTACACCACTCTCATATGACGTAACACTAGCAGGCCTGAAAGAAAAACAAAAGAGACAACGGCAAGCAGATAATGTGTTCGCAATGTACCCGCACGGTGTTGGCAAGTAAACAGCAATGGCTTGGCAGTATAAAACTGATGATTCACCTAAAATTACCCTTCAAAATTCTAAAAATTAATTTTTTTTCATCTTAATATGTCCTCTTGCACCTTAGGTTTACTGGAAGGCCTGAAAGAAAAACAAAAGAGACAACGGCAAGCATATAATGTGTTTGCAATGTACCCGCACAGTGTTCGCAAGTAAACAGCAAAACCTTGCCAGTATAAAGCTGTTGATTTCCCTACCGATAACGTACTGTTACCTTGCTATGTACAACTAGGTAAACTTGAGAAGCTCTACCTAACTCTTTGGTCCAATAAATTTCTCTAAATTTTATACAATCCAAAATCTATATTTATTCAAAGTTTCAAATTTTAAGAGATTATTCACAATAGAACTGTTTTAACGTTTTATATATTTATATGACTTTTGTAATTTTTTTGAATATAAACAGCAATGACTTGCCAATATAAAATTGATGATTCCCCGAAAATTACACTTCAAAAATTTTAAAATTAATTTTTTACATCTTAATATGTCCTCTTGCACCTTAGGATCATTGGAAGGCCTGAAAGAAAAACAAAAGAGACCACGGAAAGCAGAGAATGTGTACAACTGCTGATTCCCCTATCGGTTACTTGCTGTCACCTTTCTATGTACAACTAGGTAAACTTGAGAAGCTCTACCAAACTCTTTGGTCCAACAAATTCCCCTAAATTTTATACAATCCAAAATCTATATTTATTCAAAGTTTCAAATATAAAGAGTTTATTCACAATAGAACTGTTTTAACGTTTTATATATTTATATGACTTTTGTAATTTTTTTGAATATGAAAAGCAATGACTTGCCAATATAAAATTGATGATTCCCCGAAAATTACCCTTCAAAAATTTTAAAATTAATTTTTTACATCTTAATATGTCCTCTTGCACCTTAGGATCACTGGAAGGCCTCAAAGAAAAACAAAAGAGACCACGGAAAGCAGAGAATGTGTACAACTGATGATTCCCCTACCGGTTACGTGCTGTCACCTTTCTATGTACAACTAGGTAAACTTGAGAAGCTCTAACTAACTCTTTGGTCCAATAAATTTCCCTAAATTTTATACAATCCAAAATCTATATTTATTCAAACTTTCAAATTTTAAGAGTTTATTCACAATAGAACTTTTTTAACGTTTTATATATTTATATGACTTTTGTAATTTTTTTGAATATAAAATATACCAAGGTCGTTATTGCACCTTAGGATCACTAACATGCCAGAAAGAAAAACAAAAGAGACAACGGCAAACATATAATGTGTTCGCAATGTACCCGCACTATGTTGGAAAATAAAAAGCAACGACTTGCCAGTATAAAACTGATGATTCCCCTAAAAGCACCCTTCAAAAAATATTAAATTAATTTTTTACATCTTAATAGGTCCTCTTGCACCTTAGGAACACTAGCAGGCCTGAAAGAAAAACAAAAGAGACAACGGCAAGCAAATAATGTGTTCGCAATGTACCCGCATGGTGTTGGCAAGTAAACAGCAATGGCTTGGCAGTATAAAACTGATGATTCACCTAAAATTACCCTTCAAAATTTTTAAAATTAATTTTTTTCATCTTAATATGTCCTCTTGCACCTTAGGTTTACTGGAAGGCCTGAAAGAAAAACAAAAGAGACAACGGCATGCATCGAATGTGTTCGCAATGTACCCGCGCAGTGTTCGCAAGTAAACAACAAAACCTTGCCAGTATAAAGCCGCTGATTCCCCTACCGATAACGTACTGTTACCTTGCTATGTACAACTAGGTAAACTTGAGAAGCTCTACCTAACTCTTTGGTCCAATAAATTTCCCTAAATTTTATACAATCCAAAATCTATATTTATTCAAAGTTTCAAATTTTAAGAGTTTATTCACAATAGAAATGTTTTAACGTTTTATATATTTATATAACTTTTATAATTTTTTGTTAATATAAACAGTAATGACTTGTCAATATAAAATTGATGATTCTCCAAAAATTACCCTTCAAAAATTTTAAAATTAATTTTTACATCTTAATATGTCCCCTTGCACCATATGATCACTGGAAGGCCTGAAAGAAAAACAAAAGAGACCACGGAAAGCAGAGAATGTGTACAACTGCTGATTCCCCTATCGGTTACGTGCTGTCACCTTTCTATGTACAACTAGGTAAACTTGAGAAGCTCTACCTAACTCTTTGGTCCAATAAATTTCCCTAAATTTTATACAATCCAAAATCTATATTTATTCAAAGTTTCAAATATAAAGAATTTATTGACAATAGAACTGTTTTAACAATTTATATATTTATATGACTTTTGTAATTTTTTTTAATATAGAATATACCAAGGTCCTCTTGCACCTTAGGATCACTAGCAGGCCAGAAAGAAAAACAAAAGAGACAACAGCAAGCAGATAATGTGTTTGCAATGTACCCGCACTGTGTTGGAAAATAAAAAGCAACGACTTGCCAGTATAAAACAGATGATTCCCCTAAAATTACCCTTCAAAAAATATAAAATTAATTTTTACATCTTAATAGGTCCTCTTGCACCTTAGGAACACTAGCAGGCCTGAAAGAAAAACAAAAGAGACAACGACAAGCAGATAATGTGTTCACAATATACCCGCACGGTGTTGGCAAGTAAACAGCAATGGCTTGGCAGTATAAAACTGATCATTCACTTAAAATTACCCTTCAAAATTTTTAAAATTAATTGTTTTCATCTTAATATGTCCTCTTGTACCTTAGGTTTACTGGAAGGCCTGAAAGAAAAACAAAAGAGACAACGGCAAGCATAGAATGTGTTCGCAATGTACCCGCACAGTGTTCGCAAGTAAACAACAAAACCTTGCATGTATAAAGCCGCTGATTCCCCTACTGATAACGTACGGTTACCTTGCTATGTACAACTAGGTAAACTTGAGAAGCTCTACCTAACTCTTTGGTCCAATAAATTTCCCTAAGTTTTATACAATCCAAAATCTATATTAATTCAAAGTTTAAAATTTTATGAGTTTATTCACATAAGAACTGTTTTAACGTTTTATATATTTATATGACTTTTGTCATTTTTTTGAATTAAACAGCAATGACTTGCCAATATAAAATTGATGATTCTCCAAAAATTACCCTTCAAAAATTTTAAAATTAATTTTTTACATCTTAATATGTCCTCTTGCACCTTAGGATCACTGGAAGGCCTGAAAGAAAAACAAAAGAGACCACGGAAAGCAGAGAATGTGTACAACTGCTGATTCCCCTACCGGTTACGTGCTGTCACCTTTCTATGTACAACTAGGTAAACTTGAGAAGCTCTACCTAACTCTTTGGTCCAATAAATTTCCCTAAACTTTATACAATCCAAAATATATATTTATTCAAAGTTTCAAATATAAAGAGTTTATTCACAATAGAACAGTTTTAATGTTTTATATATTTATATGACTTTTGTAATTTTTTTGAATATAGAATATACCAAGGTCCTCTTGCACCTTAGGATCACTAGCACGCCAGAAAGAAACACAAAAGAGACAATGACAAGTAGATAATGTGTTTGCAATGTACCCGCACTGTGTTGGCAAATAAAAAGCAACGACTTGCCAGTATAAAACTGATGATTCCCCTAAAATTACCCTTCAAAAAATATAAAATTAATTTTTTACATCTTAATAGGTCCTCTTGCACCTTAGGAACATTAGCAGGCCTGAAAGAAAAAGAAAAGAGACAACGGCAAGCAGATAATGTGTTCGCAATGTACCCGCACGGTGTTGGCAAGTAAACAGCAATGGCTTGGCAGTATAAAACTGATGATTCACCTAAAATTACCCTTCAAAATTTTTAAAGTTAGTTTTTTCATCTTAATATGTCCTCTTGCACCTTAGGTTTACTGGAAGGCCTGAAAGAAAAACAAAAGAGACAACGGCAAGCATAGAATGTGTTCGCAATGTACGTGCTGTTACCTTGATATGTACAACTAGGTAAACTTGAGAAGCTCTACCTAACTCTTTGGTCCAATAAATTTCCCTAAATTTTATACAATCCAAAATCTATATTTATTCAAACTTTCAAATTTTAAGAGTTTATTCACAATAGAACTGTTTTAACGTTTTTTATATTTATATGACTTTTGTAACTTTTTTGAATAATGAATATACCAAGGTCCTCTTGCACCTTAGGATCACTAGCATGCCTGAAAGAAAAACAAAAGAGACATAGGCAAGCAGATAATGTGTTTGTAATGTACCCGCACTGTGTTCGCAAGTAAGGATTTTAAGGACTTGATCCTTACGTATGTGGCAGCGTATGATTCGGTGGTGGGATTTTGTGTTTCGTATTGCAAAAAAAAATGAAGACATTCTCGACTTGAAGCGGACCGAAGCGGAGGGAAAAAAAAAGCTTGCGACGAGAAGGCGATTTCGATCCTTTGAGATACCAAGGTAAATTCAAGCATTCTCTTGCAGATTTATGGCTTTAGATTATGTTCTTTGTTGTTTTTCTCTCGATATAGGGTTCGGTTAGGGTTTCAAACGATCTGAGTATAAAATCGATTTGGGGTTCTTCTCGATTTAGGGTTTGAAAACGATTTTGGTTTCAAACGATTAGGGGTTCTTCTCGTTTGTTCTTATGATCGATTATTACAACCGAGTTACAATCGAGTGACACTCTTCTGGTTTGCTTTCTAGCTTAATCTTTTGTCATGTTTTGTTCAATCGGTTCTAACTCGATCCCTCTGTTTTGTTCAATCAGTGCGGGTGCTTTAATGCTCTGTGATTGTTGTTGTTAAACCATGTACATAATTTCTTTCAGGTTAACGAATCATGGGACAAGATTATTCGTACATCCAGCCTTCTTCATCAGACGAGTATGACATAACCTCCCTTCTTCAAGCAGAAGGTGAATTGTACGCGGATGAAGCTGAGAGTGGCTACAATCTTGCAGAGATGGTTCATTACCCACCTCAACCTGAGGCTGATGATGGAATCCCGACCACATGCTACTGTGGTGGTGAGCCTGTAGTTGCAACATCTTACACTCGTAAAGATCCAGGGAGAAGATACTTCACGTGCGACAATGTTGATGATGGCGACTACCATATTTGGAAATGGTGGGATATGGCTGTTATGGAGGATGATATACCATGATTTTCACCCGTTTTAATACATGGTATATAAAGGTGTTAAGATGTATTAATCATGTTTTAGAGTCTTTTCAAAGCAAATACAGGTTTATTCACCTGATGGAAGGAAATGATACTTTTGGGACATTTTGGAATGTTTTTACGCAAAGAAAATCGATCGACGCTTGAAGAGCAACATCAGTCGATCATAATCACTTACCATCGATCGACTTACATACATGTGCATCGATCGATGCCCAGTCACACGAATGAAATCGCAAATTAAAAGATTTCATTTCCCAGAAGATCTATTATTTACAACTTAAGTCCCTAGCCGCCTGTTAGGCTATATGTAATAGGGTTTTGTATCATTTCTAGGTAGACACTTGCAAAGACCTAGTTTTGGAGAAGGAGCATTTTGGCTACCATTAGGAGAGCTTAGGATTGGAGAGATAGATCTGAGACTGCAAAACAGAGAAGATCTTGAACTCCTTTATTTCTATTACTCTATCTATTTGTGTTCTATGTTTCATTTGAGTTTATTTCACACCATCATGACTTTGTCTCTCATGAATATGTTTGAGTAAACCAATTGTTAGATTTAGGTTTCTCACCATGGTTGAAATTATGTACTGCTAATATGACTATTAAAAAGGTGTTTTGATTGTTCTTTCATTGCTTATGAACTTAATGCTAAAGTTGAGATTGATCAACTTAATTTTAGATCTTAGGATTAATTGAGTCCAACTAACCGTTTTCCCTCAATACCTGAACCCATTTGCGTGATCTAACTAACTCAGGCGCAACAACAGTTGGTCTGAGAAGGTTAGAGAACAAGTTAAACCCGTTCGCAAAGCTCGCTAGAATAACCATCGATCGACGCAACTATCGTTCTGTCGGTCGATCGTTACAAAGGTGTATCGGTCGATGTACATCAAGTCACATCGATCGACACTCTCTCGAGATCAAAATACGACAGTTGAGATCCGAGATCTAGCGAAGATAATCTATCCGGTTAAATCAATGTTTAGTTCAAAAACCATCAAACCCTTTAGTCTAAACTAAGTGCATACATTTTATACCTGAGAATTGCCTGAATCTAGCTGCTTTCCCAATCTTGTAACCACTTCAATTCAATCTATTGAATCACTATTGTTTTCGATTTAACATTTACTGCTTTTAAAACTATTAAAAACTTTTAGTCTATCTTCATTTCTAATTATTTAAGTCTGTTGAGTAATCCTAGAGTCTTTGTGTATTTGATCCCTTAGTACTACATCTGAACCTCTTTTGATGAGAGTAACACTCTTTAGGGTAATTTAAGTGATATCAAATTTGGCGCCGTTGCCGGGGACTCTTTCTTATTACCATTAGATTTAATTTAGAATTTAGTATAGACTTGTTACGAAAATCTTGCTAAAGTTTTCTTTCTTAATATGTTACTCAGACACAAAGAATTGAGAACACAAAGCGCGACCAACCATCGATCGACGGAGACACGTTTCCATCGAGCGACGATGAGTCAGAAGAATCGACCGATACGGAGCTGCCAACATCGATCGATACCGCCCAGCCGGAAGCAGGTAAGTTTTCTCTTACCAAGCCTGCTAACGAGAAAGTAGTCCAAACTGAACTAAATGGTCAAACGAGCAATGAAACTAGCCAAACTGAACAGGGGACTGAAATCCCTGTTAAGGAAAATTCCACCTTAACTAAAGGTGAAGATATAAAATTGTCCATACAAGACTACCTTGATCCTGGTAGGACCTATTCCAATAGGTCCGCTATTAAAATACCAGGAGACGATACCAAGAAAAATAAGTTTAACGTAGATTACTACCGTATGGTTCGTCAAAACCCATTCCGTGGATCTCTCCCAGAACACCCACAAGATCACATTGAAACTTTGGAAGGATTAATACCAGATGAATATGATCGTTGCAAACTATTCTCATTCTCCCTAGAAGGAGAAGCCCTCAGGTGGTTAAAATGTTTAGCAACAGGATCACTCACTTGTTCGGAAGAGATTAGAAGAGCCTTCCTTAGAGAATTTTTCACTGATGAACGTTACTGGGAAGTAAGAAAACAAATTTCTACATTTCGTCAAGGTCCACCCGAATCGTTTAAAAACGCCTGGGGAAGATTCAGAGGCTATGAACTTGAATGTCCCCATCATGGTTATTCAAAACCACAACTTCTTAACATCTTTTATGGAGGTGTTAATTTGAGCTATAAAACCACACTCGATACAGCGAGTGATGGAAATTTCATCACTAGGAATCCCGAAGGAGCTAGACGCCTTATCAAGAATATGACAACGGGAAGATCCTATGAAAAGATGGATGAAGAGATAGAAAAAACCACAAGTCCAAAAGACAATTCTGATTTAATATAAATTAAGAATTTCCTTAAATCCCTTCATTCCTTTCTTCAAAACAAACACCGATCTGATATAGCCCAGATCGACGACAACGCTTTGTCTGACACCGATGATTATTCGGATGAAGGAACAAACTGCTCTGATCCCTACTCTGTGCTTCATGTCGATAGCTTTACCCGAGCTTATGACACTGTTGTAAAATCACGTACCAGAAGAGAGAGGTTCAATATCAGACAAGCTCTTACTGGCAACCGTAAGACAAAATCAGAGTTTTATGGAAAGATAAATATGGTTTACGAAGAATTGATGGAGAAAGCAGATTCTTTAGGAGAACTAATCCGAAAATTAGAAGGTCAAGTAGCTGAGATTGCAACTGCCATAAAAAGAGATGATGGATGTCTTCCCGGAAGAACTGATTTATACCCGAGACGTCAAGTCAGTGCCGTAATGCTGCACAGCGGGAAAAACCTCGCAGCAGATACGAGGAATAACTCAGATGTTGGAAAGCCTGACGACGCCGACAAGACCGAGAGAAGCAACTCTCATCCTATTCTTCTTAACGATCTTGACCAAAATCCATCTCAAGAGAACCGGAAAACCACCGCTGAAAAGGCTAAGGAAAAGGCAATAGACTTAGAACTAGAAGAAGATACGGAGATTGAGGATGAAATCGATCGACAGTACGGAACTGACGTCGATCGACCCAAAACACCTACCATCGATCGACGACCTGAAAAACCCGTCGATCGACGGTCTACTCAACCCGAGCCCATAATTGAAAGAGTCGATAGAACTTTACCCCCTTTTCCTCCTAAAACGCAAACTAAGAAATCATTAGAAAACGCAATCTGCAAGAAAGCCTTAGATAAGATTACTGTTGAGATGTCCCTTAGTGATGCTATAAAAATAGCACCTTCAATTAAGAAGTATATAAAGGATATGACATCTCCAAACTATCCAATTGCAGAACATAGCGTGATGATGATTTCAGAAGAAGTAAATGCTATGATTAAAGGAGAAACTCCAACGAAGAGATCAGATCCTGGTAGTTTCGTCCTAGATTGTAAAATAGAAAACACGCGCTTCCCTAGATCATTATGTGACCTCGGCTCTAGCTTGAACCTTATGCCTTACTCTGTTGCAGTGACGTTAGGATATAAAGAGTTTATGCCAACTCCGATCACCCTGGTTTTAGCTGATAGATCTATTCTATCACCTCAATTAGGCAACAATTACTCGCTTGTTACTATTGCTATTTCATTTAAACATTTGCAACCTTTAGAATTAATAAACACTAGATTTAATTGTTTCCTAGCTCCTTGTGGATTTGATCCCTAAGTACTACATCTGAACCTCTTTTGATGAGAGTAACACTCCTTAGGGTAATTTGAGTGGTATCAAATTTGGCACCGTTGCCGAAGAGCTTTGATCGCCATTAGATTTAGTTTTATTGATTCTTATTCTTTTCTATACCCCCTTTCTAATAATCTTTTTCTTGTCTTTTCAGGTGCATGCCCAGCGGTACTAGAAGCAACAAGGAGAAAGATTTGCTGTCCTCAGACGATCCTGCTCATTTGGAACGCACCATCCGTAGAGGTCAACGTTCCACATCGCTAGACGCAACAACTTCATCGTCGATCGATACGCACAACCAACCATCGACCGACACAAGACCATCATCGTCGATCGATCCTAATCATTTGACAACGATCGATACTACACCGCGTACGTCGATCGATACCGTGTCGTCAAAAATGGTAAACATTATTATTCTAACACAGGACGAGAACAGAAACCTGTACGACCAGGCCGGTCATCTACGTAATGCAACATGTCAGAAAATAGATACTCAGGGGACTGTAATCCCTGATGCTGATGCTACAGGAGCTGCTCAACCTGTAGATGAAGATGCTCGATCAAAACCACTGGCCGACTACAATCGCCCATATGAGTACTATTGCAACAGATCAGCTAATCAACTTCCAGAGATCCTGAAGCAGAATTTCGAGCTGAAGCCTCAATACTACACTCTCGTGTCGCAGATACCCTACTTTGGGTTACCGCACGAGCATCCTATGGACCATCTGGAACGGTTCGAGGATCTAATCGCTGCTATTCGGATGGAAGGAGTCCCCGAAAATTACCTGCTGTGCAAGCTCTTCAGATACACGCTGAATGGAGAAGCGATGCACTGGCTTAGGCAGCAACCCACAGGATCTTTAACATCCTGGAGCGACATCAAGAATGCTTTCTTACAAAACTTCTTCGATGAGGCGCGCGCTGAAGAACTTCGGAACAAAATTTCCACATTCTCGCAGAAGGCTGGAGAGTCCTTCAAAGATGCGTGGATTAGATTTAGGTTCTTCCAGCGAGACTGTCCACACCACGGATTTAACGAAGTTCAGCTGCTAAGCACTTTCTTCCGAGGTCTCGCCTTACAGTATCAAATGGCTCTTGATACGGCGAGTGAAGGAAACTTCACTACTCGGAATCTGTTGGAAGCTGTGAGACTTATCGAAAACCTTGCTAATAGCAGCAGCACCAAAAACACTGACTCTGAACGGAAGAAGTCTGTAGCCTCTATCGGGAAGGAAGTAAAAGCTAAGTTAGATGTGGTGCACGAACTTCTTAGGAAGCAAGTCGGTTCAGCTAAAGGAGAAGTAGGAGATACGGAAGGAGAAGAAAATGTGAACTACATCGGAGGTACCGGATTCCAGAAATTTGGAAACCAGGACGGAAACAAAAACTTCTTTGGAAATGGTCAAAGAAAGTAACCAAAGTTCACAATTTCAAAAACCCTTCAACAACAGCAAAAGCTACTCGAACTCTTACTACCAAAATCCACCACCCCAGACTCAGGAAAGCAAGATCGAAGAAATGCTTGATCGAGTACTGTTGGGACAACAACAAATCACCGTGGATTTCAACGGTAAAATAGACTCCGCCTACAACAATCTGAACACCAAAATCGAGACCTTAGGGACTCAGGTGAGAAAACTTGAAACCCAAGTAATTCAGACGGGCGAGACTATAAAGAGGCAAGAAGCTTTCGCTAGAGAGGCAGGAGCCGACAAAGGGAAACACCACGTAAATGCCATCATAGATGATGATTTCTGGCAAGCGGTGAGAAATGAAAAGCTTGAGGAAGGAGACTTCAAAATCAAAAGCTCCATGAGTCTCGGCGGTTCTCAATGGTGTCGACCGATGTCGATGAACTCGCATCGATCGGCAGACCATGATGAAGATCGATGGACGGATTACTCCAGTCATCGATCGACGTCGTCCGCTAAATCGACTGAATGCAATGCGGTTCGAATTCTAACTCATGAAGAATTCGCGGCTAAGCATCCTCACCCACCCTCCCCTTTCTATGATAAAATCGATCGATCGGTTTAGCCAACCATCGATCGACAGAGTGAGTCCGACGTCGATCGTCACGACACACCTCCCATCGATCGACAGGCACCTCTGACATACCGAGTGCGGTTACCCCCGATCGATAATGATTACATCAACGCACTTAGACCACCACCTAAACCATTAGCTAACCCACCCGCACCAAAACCCAACCCTTTAAATAGTTTACCTGCAGAATCAATTCAAGAAGAACAAGAAGCTGAAGGGAGAAGGTTAAGGAAAAGAAAGGAGAAGATTCCTAAAAACCTTAAGAGGGAAGCTAACGATAAGGAGATGGATGGTTTCACTAAAAGAGTCCTCAGGATCCCAATCGAAAAACCTTTTGATGAAGCTTACTTCACACACCGGTTGTGGATGTTCTTCAGAGAAACAAAGATAACTGAGGAGGACATTAGGAGAATGTTTCATCAAGTCAGAGAGAAGATGAAACACAGGATCACATTGACGAAGAAGGGTGATCCTGGGAAGTTTGAAATACCATGCGTAGTCAAGGGTGTTGAATTTCTCCATTCAATGTGTGACACAGGAGCATCAGTTAGTATCCTCCTTGGGATCATGGCAGACCAGCTTGGTTTGACCATCGAACCTTCAACGGAATCCTTCACTTTTGTGGATCTTTCGGAGAAACGATCAGGAGGAATCATACGAGATCTAGAGGTACAGATTGGTAATGCTCTTGTCCCTGTAGATTTTCATGTCCTATACATCGAGCTTAACTGGAACTCTTCACTTCTGCTTGGAAGATCTTTCCTAGCTACAGTAGGAGCTGTATGTGATATGAACAAAAACAAATTGTGTCTAACGCTCATAGACCCAAACATCCACTACGACCCCATCTGACCTAAGAGAAAGATCATTAATTCTGTGGATTACGGGAAAGAACTTGGCTTCATTGGCGCATGCCATTGTGGAGCAGAGTATGAATCGGAGTACGAAACAGAGTACTCGGAATCGATCGACACCCCAACCTTTCCATCGATCGATTCCAATGAGTCAACGGTGACCGATGACCGCAACAATACGTCACTCGACGTAATGCACCCAGTTGACCATTTCACTCCACCTAATCATTGTTACCAACACTTTGCCTTCCAACCTCCAAGCAAGAGAGGACATGATGATTATTCCATAGGCAGTTGGGCAGACAGTGGTTTCCATGAAAGTTTTGCAGTTGACACTATAATTACTTCACCTAATGAGGAACATACAAAGAAATACGATGAGGATTATTGGAAAGAACGTGCAATAGAAATGTCTTTGCAGGATGAAAGATTCGAAACACATGAGTTCACCAACACGATTCCAACATCGTTCGACGATGTACACTCCACATCGGTCGATACCCACCCTCGTCCAGCAAAACAACCGCTCACATCGATCGACACTCACACAGGAACATCGATCGATATTCGCGCCGCAGCAAAAATTCAGGAGCAGGAGAATATTCCCTCCCCAACTAGGTTTATAGATACCTATATAAATCGTTTTGCACCCCCGAAACCACCTCCACACACCAGAGCAAACACACAAGCAAAAAAGATGAACACTCTTCCATCTACATCAACAGAAAAATCCATGAAGAGCAATCATCTTAAGAACACAAGTTCTGCAGAAATTACTCTGCCATCGATCGATGCAACTGTATCTACATCGATCGATACTACTCTAAACCCTAATCTTTCTATTTCTAAATTGAATGATTATGCAAACATTGATTACGGTTTTCTAACACGTGATGAATTTGGTATTTTCAGGGACCCAGATGGCAACGTACGTGCAATGGATGGAAGGATCTTACAAGTGTCCAGAGAGGACATAGCAGATATCCTTCAAGTAGCCAATGGACCTGACAACCAGATCCTAACAACCACGTAGGAGCCGCCACAACAACAATCAATCCAGATCTATCACGCCAACCAAAAGGGCAAGCATCGATCGACAGTACTATGGAGACATTGAACGACAGGGTAACACCAACGTCGATCGATATAGACGACCCAACGTCGATCGACAGACGGTATGAATTTCGGAACCGCGCTTTTGACATGTACGGAGCCAGAAAGTTCACTTGGGAACAAAGGGACGATTATGTAGTCTACAGAGATGAGTGTGGACACGCACAAGGCGTAGCTGGTGAGATGATACCTGTCACAAAGGACGACATCAGGAAATTACTGGAAAGATCATCTCTTTTTGAAGAGAGCCACATCTGTCTTCCAGAACATGCCACTTCATTCACATTCACAAGACTGGCACCAGAACTCTACACCAAAGATGAAATCGATGAGATGGTGTTTCGTATTTGTGGAGCTCAGGAGAAACTGGGAGAGGAGCTCAAAACATTGGTAGAAGATACACATCAGCCTTTGGATAGAGGCTACAATGAGCTTTTCAGAAGTAAGGCATAAATGAGGACAGAAATTGAGAGTTTACGTCAGCAACTTGAGAAGGAAGCTACGACCTCAGAATCGATCGACGCACCACATGCAACATCGATCGACGTCAGTCTTCCTACAGCCCAGATCCCTGCAGAACCGCAATGTTCAACACAACACAGAGATGAATGGGAAGTCTCGTACATCGACACGAGGATAAACGACGTTTACTGCCCTCTCAACAACAACGTGGACTGGCTAAGCACTAAAATCGAGCTACTACAGCAAGATCTGGACACCATTCGCAAGAAGGACCAACAACCAGCCACATCGATCGACATGTGTACCTTCACATCGCTCGACGCTAAAGTCTCAGCCATGAATGAGAGGCTGAAAACTTACGAGGACATGCATGACCGCTTTATATCACCAGTCATGATAGATTTAAACAAATTGTCTAGTCAATTACTTCATGCCCAAAAGGATATTGAGAACATTACTAATCAAAAATTTTTACAGGCAAAATCAGCATCCATCGACAGGCTACGAGGGCCTTGGATCGATGGCAAAAAACCTGTGGAGTTACTTCCTTACACAGCAGCAGAGGTTTACAAGATCACATCCAAGATCTACACTGCTTTAGACACCATGGAGGAACGACTTGACAAACGCTACGATGACATCTACTTTCCATTCGACAACAAAATCAGTGGACTAGACAGCCACGCAGAATGGCTACAGAAAGAAGTCAAAGCCATTCAGAGGCAACTCGCAGCCCAACACCAGATATCAGCATCGATCGACAGGACACGAGCGAAATCGATCGATGGCAACTCGCCAAGATCGACCAACGAACACCTAATCGCATCGATCGACGCCGAGTCTACACCAATCAGCGAGCAACTGATACACAAGACGATAGGGTCAATGCAAAAGGAACTGACAGAACTTTCAGCATACGCCTATGACAACATAGGCTGGCACCAGGTCAGCATTGACAACGTTCAAGAAAGGCTACAGAACATCTCCAATGTATTTGAGAAGATGGATGACAAATGGACAAGAAATGATGAGGCCACAAGAAGTTTCATTGCATCTTGGTCCAGAATGTGCAGAGATGACGTGGATGCTTGTTTTCCAACAAGCAGATGTTTATCCACCCAATAGCCAATCACTACCACAGTCAAGCTAAATGACTATAACCAAGCGCTGAGTGGGAGGCAACCCACTATTAGGTATTTTATTTTGATTTTATTAGCTAGCATTTATTTACTTTCGTTTGATTTCTTTCAGATTTAGGAGACCCAAGGAGGAGGACCTGAATATCGACCGACGACGAGACGTCCACATCGCTCGACATAGACAACCACATGACGATCGATGTAACACTTACACATCGATCGATATCTAATCCGGTCAGATGTATCTTCCTTACTTGTTACATTTCGTACATCATGAACTATTTCACCATAACTCCGGCTGAGTTACACTTGGACAGTGTAATTTAAGTCTGGGGGGAGATTTACTGATATAATTTATTCTATTCTTATATAAAAAGAAATTTTAATAAATTATGCTTAGCTATTAAAAATAAGGACTATAATCTTATATTGAATTAACTTGAATATCTAACCAATCTTTAGCACCATTTAAGATTTACTGATCGCAGATAGCACTAAAGATGCTAAAGCAGATCAACCTATCAACTACACACTTCCCTTGAACCGTATGAAGTAACCAAAGCTGATTTCCAACACTAAACCTGACATAACCGCTTGTTTTGGGGCTTGGTATACATGGGATCGGATTCTTCAGACAGGTCTGGAAGGTAACGCCTGGTGTAGATTATTTATCACATTTTTCTCACTCTAAATTTCGACCCTAGTTTAGTTAGTGAGTTCTATTTTATAAAAAAATAATAAATAAATAAATAAATAAATAAGATCTATTGTTTAATTAGGATGAGTCTGAACAGGACATGGTGGCTAAAACCATTAAGGCTTGATTCATAAAGACTCCAATAAAAGAGTTCGAAACGGGACTTGGAGGCGACAATCTTTAAGGCTCGCTTTCGCAAAGAACTCTTGGATATAGTTCAAAAAGAAGTGAACAGAACTTGGTGGCAGCCACCATTAAGTTTTGATTCATGGAAGCCTGTCAAATCTTGGTCACTGATCCTGCAATGGAAGCAGACTTTGACTCAAGAGAGAAATTTAGAGAGAGAGAAACTAGGAACTAACTTTTACCTGCAGCTCCAGATACCTGTCTGAAATCCTTGCATCCTGTGATCGATACTCCCAAGGTAAAGCATTCACTTTATATTTATGCTATGAAATGAAATCAGTAGAGGGGATGTCAGACGTGAATTGATGAGTTGTGTTATGTTAGAAATGGTTGCTAAGCTAGAATATTGCATAGTGTGCTTTTGTGATTAGGACTGTTTAAATGTGGTTGCAAAATTGTTGACGAAAGATTTCTATGTTTTTAAAATCTTAAGTTCCCAAATATTTTCAAACCTCTTTCAGAGAGACTGCATGTATGTTTTGCTTGAGGACAAGCAAAAGGGTAAGTCTGGGGGAGTTGATATACATTGGATTTGACCCATTTTTATCCATGGTATATTATTATTTTACTATATATATATCTATGTTTTCTACTCTTCTAGGTATGTTTTCAGGTTCAGGTGCATTTCGGAGTAAAGCTATGACTTTGGAGCATTTTGGAGCATAAATGACATTTCACCCGAGCTGACCACTTAGAGGTCGACGAGAGGAACATAAATCGATCGATGCGCATCAGTGCTATCGATCGATACCAGGAGATGCCTCGACAGATGAAGATTAATATCGATCGATGTACACAAGTACCATCGATCGATGTCGAGACATCAGACACGTGACATTTGGACTCAGCAGACTTAAAACCCAAGGCCAAACCAAATTACCAAAATGCCTTGATGAGTTTTTAACCTAGTAGATTATATACTGCCTAAGTGTTTTGACGGTAAAAGAGCTTTTAGACTTAGTTTTGTTACAAGTTTCATTTGGAGAGGGAGAGAAGAGAGTTTTGGAGAGAAGATCACTTGTGATTGGAACTCCTTGTTTTCATTTCTTTCCCTTCTGAGAATGTCTCAAGGGATTTCGGGCAACGCTCGGCCCTACTATCTTCAATCACGGAACTGTCCGTGACCAACGCGGTGAGGTTGTCCAAGAGATCGAGTTCGTGGAACACTCTGTTGACCCTGCCGAGGCTGACGCATATTGGGTGGCTACGTGCAATGTGGAAGAACCGCCTCCCGAGCCGTGGGTTCCCATGATGCCTTTTTCGGAAAGGGTCGTTGGGAGACCGAGCAGGTGTACCCTTCCATTCCTTGGAACCGTACGCAGCTTCTGTCACGTTCCGGAAAACGTGGATTTTTGATTACCCCTCGAGGGGGAGAGGGCTGACGAGCCTCCCGGAGGCTTCTTTACTTTGTACGAGGAGCATCTGATGCGTGCTCGCTTATGTTCCCCATTCTGTCGGTTATAGTAGAGTTTCTGAACCGTTTGGAAGTTTCGATAAGTCAGATTTCTCCCCGCGGTATAAAGCATCTTGTCGGGTTGCTAGTCTTAGGATACGAGCGAGGCATGGAGCTCACTGCTGATTATCTCGAAGCTTTCCTTACCCTGTCTCTAGTTGGGACTGATCGTCTGTATGGTTTTAGATCGCGTACTTATATGGAAGTCCTGAAGGGATTCTCTCAGGGCGATCGTGGATGGAAGAGTTATTTTTTTTATGTTAGACTGGACCAAGCCTCGGTCGCCGTGGAGTGTCTTCCCTTGTTTAGGCGACTGTGGGGGGTAGGAGGTAACGTGCTGAATTATCACTCGTTGTTTTCTTACTACCCGTTTTTATTTTATATCTGAACTACGTCCATTTTGCAGTGCACAACCCCATTCCTCCTTTTCCGGAAGATTTGTGCATCGTCCGAAACCTTCTCCGTGGTGGTCCGCTGTTTTGGGGTCATTTCTCTCCCGAGAGGGTCCGTGCTGCGGTCGAGACTCATCGATCTCGTTTCAGCTCGTCAATTGATAATGACATGGGGGTATTTTTCGAAGATACCTCCTCGCCTGCTATCTATGCCACTGGGCAGAGCAATGGTCGAGGGTCGCTTGACGCTGAGGATGATGAAGAGCCGACCGTAGAGGATCCTGTTTTTGATGGGCAGGGAGGTAGTCATTGGATGGATTGATCCTTTGCGTTGATGGTTGAGTTTGATTATCGTTTATCTGTTTTCGGCCGAGTGTGGCTTTTTAAATTTGGATTTCGCTTAGGCCTAGATGGCCGTATTTGTATTTACCGGGACTGGCCGTTGGTGGCTTTGAATCCCTTACCGCTTTACGCGGTTTTATATATATGATGAATGTTTTATTTCGAATTTTTCCTGAGTAGGTTTGAAGTAACTATGAGTTGTCGTCTCATATTTAATTCCGATGAGACGTTCAATCTGTTGGTTCGTTAGTGATTTTCGTAGAAAATTATTTATCTTTACGATTTTTGGGAACATTGAGATGTGAACGGAGAGACATGGTTTAGGATCTCATATCAATTTTTAGATCTCATGCCTTGAGATGTTAGAGACCAGAGCATTGGGTTTAGGGCAAGACCTAGGATTACTTTCGGTTTAAGGTTTGTGCGGTGACTAGCCGGCTATCGTTTTTCCGGTTGCGATTTCTTCCTGACTCGTTCCGATTTAAAGTCCGCGATAGGTTCTCGGCTTATATGACTTGTATGGTACGAGTCGAGCATCTTCTCAGAGGCAATTTTTAAGCTAACTGGGAGTGCTAAACCAAAATTTCTGATTTTTGTTGCAGCGCGCTTTCGTCCTTGTGTTGGACGTTTTGAAGATCAAAAGAGTGATAGAATTGCGTCTGTTTAAGACGGCTGGCGTGTTCGTCGGGGCCAATCAACGAACTGGGTGTAAGGTTTTGGTGGTCGCGTTCGGACAATTTGTTCGCATTATCTTCGAATTTTAACTTTGCGACGTCTCGCAGTTGTTTCGAGGATTATACGTGTATTTTAAAGTGTTTGAACGATGATAACTTTACGATTTTGGGCCGGATGAGGCCGCAGACAAGAGTCTTAACGTTTCCAGGTGTGTCCTGAAAGTTTTTGCGTTTAACTGAAGCGTAAAACGTTTTCGATAAAAAAGGAGTAACATAGATTGTAGTAAAAAATTTTGAAGTTTCTAAAAACTCGATTACAATAATGAAGATTTTTCTAAATGGGAGTATACGAGTATACACACTCACTCCCCCCCCCCCCCTTTTTAGAGAGGGGGATAGCTGAACTCGTCTTTTGACGAGCTGCTTACGTACCCCTTTCAAGGATCAAGCCATCTCGTAGTTCTGTTTCATGCCGCGAGCGTTTTTACTCAGCGGTAGACGTCGCGCTGACCGCCGTGACCGTGTTGATCGTGGCCGAGTCAACGCTTTTTTCTGGATGTTCCGGTTGAGTTGTAGCGTCAGATTCGAACTCGTGTTGAGTTTTGATGTCCGATGCGTTTGCGTCGGCAGACGATGTTAATTCGTCTTTTCTTGGGGCAATTTTGGCCGAAGATCTATCTATCTTCGTGCGTTTGCCGTTTGCAGTTGCAGAAGTCGTGATTTGCCTTAACTTGTGCTCTGCGAGGAAGCATAGCCGCGACTGTTTTTTACATCCCCAGATAGCCGCGACTCCGCTTAGGGTCGGAAATTTGAGACCCAGGTGCTAGGTTGATGGAACTACTTGCATGGCATTGAGCCATGGAGTTCCCATGTTCACGTTGTAGATAGCGGGATAATCGACTACCGCGAACTCCACGATTTTTGTGATCTCCTTGGCCATGACTGGCAACTGGATTGATTCAAGAGTCATCGATACTTCGCCTGAAAAACCTGTGAGCGGTTTTGGCGTCGGAATTACTTCTCCGAGTTCGATGCTCATCCGCTTGAGAGTGTCGCGGAAGATTATGTTGACCGTGCTTCCCGTGTCGAAGAGTACCCTTCCGACTTCTAAGTCTCGTATGACGGGATCTATGACAAGCGGATCGCAGTGAGGTTGATCGATGCCACCGGCTTCCTCCTTTGTGAAGGTGATCGAGCAATTTTGGCCATCTCGGGGAGGAGACCATGTAGGCCAATTTGCACTCGACTCTGCCTTCCGTTGGTAAGCCTTGATGGCCGAAACAGTATCGCCGCAGTATTGTGATCCTCCGATGATCATGTTGACTCTGCGACGATTGTTATCATTCCCCTTGTCGTTCGGCCTCCTACTGCGTTTATCCCCAGGCTGATTTCGTTGAGGGGATTTTTCAGCGGGCGGATTTCTGTCCGTCTTTGGAAGGCGATCAGAGTCGAGGATGAGATCCTTGATGCTGGTTACTTCCGAGAGCTCTCCAGCGAGTAGCTTCGTGGCCAGCCTTGCTCCCAAGACTTTGCAGTTGGTCGTGGAGTGTCCTCGGGACTGGTGGAACTCGCAGAAGGTGTTTTCGTCATACCCTTGATTGCGGGTCCACGTATTGCCCGTGGTTTGGACTTGATAGGAATTGATCGCGTAATTATGCGCCCCTTGGAGATCTTCCCCCTCGTTATGGACATACTTGTCGTTACGAGAGTTCTTCTTTCTTGCTTTCGGATCCACGTCCTTCGAGGATGGTCTTGCCACCTTATGTTTTTGCTAAGACTTTAGTTTCTTCCTCGACTATGATGTAGTCCGTTGCTTTGTGGAGGGCGTCATGGATCCTTCGCGGTTTGTCGAGGGTTATCCACATTCTGAATTTCGACTTGTACCAGAGCGTCTTTCTCAGCGCGTCAATGGCCACTTTATCGCTTATCCCGCTGACCCTGGACATTATGAGCTTAAACCGGCTGATAAACTCGCGGAGGGGTTCGTCATCCCTCTGGGAGAGACTCCAGAGATCGACATCGGAAGTTTCTCTGTCTATGAATACAGAGTATTGTTTGAGAAATTCCGATGCGAACTGTCGGAAACTCCCGATTGTGTTGCGATGGAGGCGTGCGAACCATTCGAGCGCCGCTCCTTCCTGGTTTTCGACGAACACGCCGGCATCTTTTTCGCCGTTCTCCAGTCTTGCTCTTCCCATCGCGATGTGGAAAGCCTGAAGGTGTGCTTTTGGATCGGCCGTACCATCGTACTTCGGTACTTTGATTTTTCCCGGATCGGATATCCTCATATCCGAAATGCGACTGGTAAAAGGGGTCTTCCGAGCTCCTTCCAGCAGTCGATCGATTTCGGGGGCAGCACTAGTAGCATGATGGATTTGAGACTTTACGGCTCTCACTTCTGCCGCAGTCTTGGTGATGTAGTCGCGAAGATCGCGGATATCCGATGTCTCGTCAGTAGATTTCCGAGCCTGTCGGCGTTTACTGCGAGTGAGCTCGGTTTGCCTTTCAGCCAGCTCCTCTTGTTCGTTCCAATAGGCGATTTCCTCTTCTTCCGTCATTGGTTTTTCGAACGGAGAGCTTACCCGAGCAGATCGGCTTCTGGTCCTTCTTGGATGTCTGTCGACGTCCTCATCGGTGGCGTTGGAGACATCGCTAGGATCCAGGTCAATGCGTTCGGCTTCGTTATCCTCCGAATCCTTTGCAGGAGGCGGAGGACTTTCAGGGTTCCCCTTTTCGAAGGGATATTTCTCGCTAGGGTTTTGACCCAAAGGTCGTTCCTGCGCGACTCCAGATCTGTCAAGTGGGGTAGCGAAGTCGAGCCTCTTCCCGCGGATTTTGGTCGTTCCGCGGGGACAGATTGCTCGAGTCCTTTCCATTAAGGTTTCAACATGTTTGGTTAAGGTACTCACAAGTTTATCCTGATCTTTCGACCTTTTTTCATAGGTGGCGAACATTTTTTTAAACACCTCGAGCGTCGCGGCGTTGGCTGGTGCGTTGGCCGCGGGTACGTCCGCTGCTGGAGTGTGGAGATTGGTGCCGCAGCCTCCGTTAATTCGAGTCTGCACGTTATCCGTGTCGTTAGTTGACATGTCTGATTGAGCGTGGTGTGTCTTTTGCGGGTTAGATTGATCCGTATTCCCCCTCCTTCTAGCGCCAAACTGTGGGAACCGAAATTCGCACTGTCGATTTCCTTTTAAATAAGGAAACTAGGAAAATAAGAAATCGAAAAAGAGAGCAAAGAAGATCTAATTCTGAATTTTGCGTATGAGCGTCTACAACAAGGTATAAGCCTGGGCTCGAGAGCTGTCGGCGAGATTCCTAGTTCTAGCAACCCTAAGACGGCTAAACCTAATTGAGTCGCAGCTCGAAATAACCAAAACGGAAAATTGCCTAAATTGCTCTTAAGTGCTAAGTTTGCTCTGAAAAAGTTTTCTTCCCACGCTCCTCGCCTAGGACTCCTTATATACTAGCTCCAAGTTCAGTTTACGCTTTTACTCTTCTGCCCTTAAGCCGTCATAGCATAAAATGGAGATATTCCATTTTTTCCGATCTTCGTAATTATCTTCAAAACTTCCGTATTTATCCGCGGAAAGTTGACATTTATCTTTCCTTGTGGACCAAGCGTAAACCGTGCTGTGGTTTATGGGCTTTTTAAGAAATCATAGGATGGGCCTCGAGTCGTGTTTTAGGTCCCTTTGGGCCGTCTTCCGAATCGAAGCGTTTACTATGATTTCTTTCGATAAGGAATGAACTTTCCGCGGTGTTAATCCGCAAAGTTTGATCGATGATCTAGAATAGCGGAAATCATAGACTGAGCTCACTACGGTCTTCGGGAGATAGCATTGATGGTTTGACGAGAATGCATAGACTGGTGTCGTCTCGATGTTTCGGAAGATCTTGGTCGCTACGCAGCGACCGAACTTTGGCTCGAGCCTGGTCGCTACGTAGCGTTCGAGCGGGACGAACGCTCGGTCGCTACGTAGCGACCGAGCGGGACGGACGCTCGGTCGCTACATAGCAACCGAGCTTGGCTCGGGCTCGGTCACTACGTAGCGACCGAGCGAGACTGACGCTCGGTTGCAACGTAGCGACCGAGCATGGCTCGGGCTCGGTCGCTACGTAGCGACCGAGCGAGACGGACGCTCGGTCGCTACGTAGCGACCGAGCTTTGGTTCGAGCTCGGTCGCTACGTAGCGACCGAACAGAACGGACGTTCGGTCGTTACGTAGCGACCAAGCTTTGGCTTGGACTCGGTCGCTACGTAGCGACCGGATAGTGTGCATGCGTTGTAGTGACCGGATAGTGTGCATGATCGAGCTTGAGTTGTCTATTTCGAGTTTTCAAGGATACTTCTTCGTAAAAACTTCGTATTGGTTATTTTTTACGAAAATCATATTTTTATATTACTATCTTCTCGGAAATGCGATTTCCGAGAGTTTTCGGGTGATAATTCCATCATGACCGTTTTTGACCCCAACATCCAACTATCCACAATGGTTTTAAGATTCAACACTTTCCAGTTCATGTTTTAACACTTCATGTCATATTCTCTTTCTTCCAACTCATTATTCAACACACATTCAACTTTATTAACTTTTTTTAACAATCTATTTTATTAATTAATAATTAACTTTTTTTATATCCAAATTAAATAAATTTAGTCTCTATTTATAAGAAATAAAAATAAATAATTTCATATATAATGAGATTATTAGTTTTAAGAGGATAACAAAATATCAAAGCTTCTTAAAAAGTGACATGTGTCATTGATGAAATTTGGTATTTCTATATCCAAATTTAATAAACTTAATCTCTATTTACAGAGAATTTAAAAAGATAAATTTTCTTATAAACAATAAAATAAATTATTTACTTTATAATAAGATTATTGGTTTTAAATAAGGAGGACTTTACTGGAGAGGAGTGTACAACAACAAACACAGTAATCTCCTCAAACAAGCTCAACAACCTCCTCTCATGGCGGACAAGAAATATTTAGACCAAAATCCTCCTCTCGGTACATGTACTTGTGATGTTTTTATAATTAGGGTTTATCGTTTTCAAAGTTTCGGATTCCTATGCTTTTCTAATTATCTCAACTAATGTTCTTCATTCTATTACTCATCTGCTAATGTAGAAAATCGAATAGCAAAAACACATGATTCCGAGACTGAGCCCGAGTTCAAGGAACAGAATCTCGCAGATCTCCAAACTGACGAATGCAACCTCATCGCACACAAACTTCATACCAGTGCCAAGGTCTATGATAAAGTAAAAACATATCCTAAACTGGTGGATCCATTCATCAAATTCTTCAACACCTTAAAGAAGTGATCTTCTCTCTCAATGCATATATATATGTTTCTTGAGATGTCTTGGCCACTGATGATAACTTGGTTGAACCAGTTGTCTTAGGTTTTACCCTGCCGGCTGCAGGTTTCGTCCATCAGATGATATGATGGCAAACTATTTTCTGAATAACAAAGTTCTAGGACAGCCAAAGAAAGAGGTCATCATACCTGAAGAGTGTGACCACATTTTCTCAATACCTCCTCGTTGTTTGCCCGGTCAGATGATGTTGAATCATGCATGTTGTGGTTTTGTTTCGTGGTCTAACTTTGTCTTCTAATCCAGACTATCCAAGAGAAACATAATGGCATTGCTATTGCAGGAGAACAAACGGCCCAGAACCTAGAATTCTCTGGACACGAGTCGGTGAAGATACTACTGTGTTTGATCCACAGGGAAGCGTTGTTGGTATCAAATGTACTTATGCTCTCACTGAGCAGGAGGAAGTATCTGATGACATTTCTTTGCCTGACGAAATAGAACCTCCAAGAGAAGAATTGTTCATTGAAGAGATTAGTCTACCACCGTCTGTTGTTGATACTGACTTGGTATTATGCCATGTTATTCTCAACAAGATTGAGAAATTAGAACCATATGTAATGACGAGTGAAGATGAGGACGAAGACGATGGTAGACTCACTTATCATCGAAGAGGAAGATTGTTGATTTGTCTCCCCTGACTTGGGTATCTCAAAAATACTATATGAATTTGCGGCAATCCTGTTATTTAGGGTTAAAGTGATATGATCTTGTTTCTAGATTGCTACTTCTATAATATTTGGTGTTGTGGTTGTCGATGCTAAACCTGAACGACCTCGTTTTGTGATGGTGATGTTTAATTTTGAACCAACCATGTTTAAATAATCTGTTTTTAGCTGATATGGTTTCCATAAAACTCTACTAACAACAAAGCCATAAAACACAAAAAGGCACACTGCCATCAAGGCTTTCAAATTCCTGATTTCTATCTTGCTCCTTGCTACATCTATCTTCACATCTTCAATCAAAGTCTTTAACTCATCAACCTCGGTTTTGGTCTTCGCAATCTCCTTGTCAATGATTTCGAGTTTTGGAATAGCATCTTCAACTTCCTCACATACAGCATCCTCAATCCACTTAAACAAATGCCCCTAATTCATGACCATATTAGATATATTTCTGTCTAAATAACAAAATCAAGTGACGAGGAAGCTTACCTCCTTTTGGTTATACAACGGTAAAAAGGTCTTCCTGGATTCTCTTGTGTCTTCGATAATAAAGGTACCACACGTAATACACAGTCACACTTCATTGGGAACCCACGATCGCCTCCTCCAGATTGTACTTCGGAAGATGAACCATCATGAAATTGAGAGAATGCTTAGAAGTGAGTTTGTGTTTTTCGATTTTGACAGAAATTGTAAAGTTTTATCATTATTTGTGACTTTTGTTAATGTCAAGGACAATATTGTAAATTAATAAAAAAAATTAAGATATTTTTGAGGATTCATTGTTGGAGTAACTAAACTTTAATCAAATACTTTTTTTACTTCTACTTCTTGTCATATCAACTTTCAAAGTGGTGTAAATTAGCTGTTGAAATAAATAATTTAGTTTTCCTTTTCTCAGTATAAATCTTATATTATCTTGAACTTTTAAAAAGGCATGAACTTTCTTTTCAATCTGACTTACCTTCACTAGCCATTAAAACCCTCAAATTAATTTAACTTCACCGTTTATAATCGCGGTTTAACAGAATTTTAACATAGTCAATAAAACAATACCAAAGCATAGCAACATAAACAAACAGAGTAATCAATATAAAATTATCAACTAAATCCAAGTTGGATCGAATTCGAATGTAGCACATGGCCCTCCGCCTGTGATCATAACTCTTCCTGAAAATGTACAACAATAATAATAATTTATTGACTATCTTTGAAGATATTATATTATAAAAATGCATTAGAATCTAACCTTGCTCAATGCAGTTAACTCGCCAGAAACGCAAAGCTAGGAAGGTTTTCTCGTATTTCATGATCATCCAACTTTTCATATCCAATTCTCGAGCAAGTTCTCCTGAAGCTTTGCACTCCAACTCACACACACTGTGTAGTATTGTAGATGAAATACAAATAAGAATAATTTTAATTTACATCATACTATTATTTGACAATTATAAAATTTATTTGACTAAGAATAGTAATTACCTTTCATCCTTAAGGGTAAAACTAATATGAGTGATAGGTTCACCGAATATCTCCTCGTAAGGATCATCCTCAGACTCCTTTAAAGTTCCAAATTTCGTAACCCATCCTAACAAGTCTACAAAAGTCAATAATTATATCGGATATTAACTTAAGTTAACAATAAATTACATATTGATTAATTATATCAAACAGCAGAATTGGGCTTTAAGACTACATACCGATAGGATATCTGTTGTCGAAATTCATTTGAAGAACTTGTCGGAACGGAACATGTACAAACATTGGGTTTTCTGAAAGTGAATACCCAAAAAATACCTGTGTACGTTCGGAAAATTTGATCTGGAATTCATGTGGAGTATTCCTAATCAAACTATCGCATGGTGTAACTTCAAATCGTCTGAATATCTTCCATTGATTTACATGGAAATATCCAAAATAGTGCTTATCAGCCAAACTATGAGGGACTGTAATTTTGATTCTGCAACCCTAATAGCTCATTATCATAGAAAGAAATTACTTTTTTTTTTTTTTTGAAAAAGGGCATAGAAAGAAATTACTTAACCAATAACTAACAGAAAAAGAAAAACTAAACATGAAATTTAACTTACATTCGGGTCGGACACAATCAGATGACGCTCTATCTCATTGGGAGCGGTTTTCGTTTCCCATACTCGTAGGATTTTTGCCCAGACTTCGACATTTATCGACGACTCAGTGAGATCCGAAATTAGGGTATTGTTGCGTTCCATTATTTTCTTATGCAAGATTCGCAAAAGCTTCGGTAGTTTCTTTAGTAGGGAGAGAACTGAAAAAAATATTTGAGATTAGAACTGTTTAGCCTTTTTAAAGTAGAAAAAGATATTTGAGATTAGAACTGTTTAGCCTTTTTAAGTCGGATATTTCCATAGTAAAATGATTACAAATCTTTTATTGTGATTGAGTACCAATGCGACATCATTAAAAACTGATATTTTTGGTAATTGTTTTCCACTACCTAAACTTGCTGTAGCCTTGCCATGCCTTCTCGAAAACTGTTAATATTGGTTGTTGTCGAATCAACTTGCTTAATCGGTGTAAATCATGGCATTAGCTATCCTCATACAACTGTTATGTTTGGTGGAGTTATCAAACACGCGTAGCATTAATGAATTTGTGAAAGAAATTTATTTATTTGAAAAAAAAATAGAAGATATTATCATTGGTCAGACAACAATAACGATAAGATTACATAAGATTATACATATTATTCATGCTTATTATTAATCAGTAACTTTGGTCCCGAGGCTACAGGATCACCAAAAATTTGTCCATATGAAATTGGTTTAATGGGCGGTTGTTGATGTTGCTCCTTCCTTTTATGTATGATTCTTGCTTGTTCGTGTCGAATATACTCTCGTACATTATTATCATGTATGGAGCTTAAATTCTTCAGTAGGAATTTATTTTCTTCCGCCATTTCTTTCAGAGCCAATTTTTTTTGCTTCAATGTGTAAACGCAATTGAACGATCCTGTAACCCTTTTCTCTAATCGCTTCACTTTCTTTTAAGAAACTAAGGATTTGCTCATATGATGAAAACAAGGTAGCCATAGATGAGTTATTACCTTCTTCAAATTTTCTTTTGCGTTTTGTAGGCAGAACAATTGGAGGTTGTGACGAGTTTTTCTGTGTTTGTTTTTGCATATTTTTTGTTGAATACTAAGATATAGGTTGTTTATGATTTATCTTTCTGTTGCAACCTATTCTTATTTATTTATGGAGACCCAAGTGGATACAAATTCTCATGGGGATTTTATCATTGGTATTATCAGCCGGTATAGTATACAAAATCAATGGATCAGAATTTTTGTCTTCCTTCGCTCTGAGTGGCTGTTAAATTTATCTACATACAACAGAAAGTTTATCAACACGAAACACAAAGAGAAATGAGTTGAGAAAGTTCCAACATTCAGAATGAAACAAAGTACTTAAAACATAAATGACGGAAAGTTTATAGCAAAAGTTAACAAGGAAGTCAATACCCGAACCTCATTAAGAAAACCATTCAAGAACTGAACTGTTTCTTGTCAGGTTCGTTCTTGACTCCTCCCCTTTTGAAGCTTTCCAAATTCTTGAAAATAAAATAAAAACACACTCTCTCTTGATTCCTCCGCATCCCCTTACACTTACTTTCCTGTAAAACATAACATAAAAGTCATTAGCACACCAACGCGTTGAAAGTAACAATGTTTTTTAAGTATCTTTACTGAAATGGATTCAGTTATGTTACCTGTTCAAGGAGTCTGCTGAGTAAAGCAAGCTTTGATCTTATTCGCGGCTGCTAGAATCAGACTCTCAATGGTTGAAACCGAGCTAAAAGTCAGCGAACCCGAAGGGAATGAGTCAACCAGCATCTGAAACGCAACGTTCACGAGTGACCCTCCTGCTTTTCCAGGCTGAGCCGTACCATCTGGTAGTATAGCAAAACCTGATGGAAGTAATGGCACATACTTAGGGTCACCTCCATTGAGAACTTTCTCCATTGACGGAACATCAACAGGCGCATAGACCAGGAACGAAGCTGCTGGCTCAGTAGAGCTCTCTTCAATCATCATCATCTCGCTTTGGCTAGTGTTTGGGCTCTAGTAACCAAAAAAAACAAAACACATGTAGCATATTAAAAATCGAAAAGAATGCAATATAAACATAACCTCATGTAATAGATGTAAAAAAGAAAACAATAAAGTTATGTAATATATACCCGGAGTAAAGATACACAGTTCCTATTGTCCCTCCCATTAAATATATGTGTCAGCTTCTGAGGATTCCCTCCAAGGAAGAGAACATCCCACTGCAAATAACATTTCAAAACATGTTAGGCAAAACAAAGATAAGCTATTGTCCAAAAAAAAGAAGAAGGTACGAACATTGACTCGGTTGTTCTCATCTCTTAGGTAGTCAAAGACAGTGGTAGGAGGAGCCGGGACCCAAAACGAATGGGCTGCACAGAGAATGAGTCCTTCAGGTCTTCCTGGATCATTCAAGCTCGTCCGAGTCGTCACTTTCACACTATCTCCTGTATAATCACCCAAGTTCATCCATATATCTGCATTAGAAGTTGTCACTCCATCAAAGAAACCTCTAGACATCCGCTCAACTAAGTTCAGCAGGCTGTGCTTGGCATTGTTCGTTACCGCTGCACCATTCAACAAAACTCACAAAATGGTTAAGGAAAAAACAACAGGGAGCGTTTTTATTTTGTGATTAGTTTGAGATCATAAGGAGTAGTAAATACTTATTTGACCACCAGGTTCTATGGATCGAATGTGTGAAGCCATCATGATGGCTAACCGCTCGCACTGGCGGTCCAATGTAGAAACCCAGCGGTTAGCACCTAAAGCTTGACCAGAATTGAGCAAGTGCTTGAACATGGCATGAAGTTCACCTCTGTCATCTACCTCCACATGCTCAACCCAAGTAACCTTTTTCAAAACAAACAAAATATAACTAACTAGAATATTCCTACACAAAACCATAAGAAGACCTATTAAACATAAAGTTTTAGTTTATACCCTGGAGAATCTATTTGGCATGTCTTGAATCAGACATCCAGATGGTCTTCGCAGACACTTAGGTTCCAGGTTTCGAATGAGATGGTCGATGGATATATCGACCACCCCCCCCCCCCCCCCCCCCCCATAAACCTTCACCGTGCTGCTTACAGTAGCGGACGAAGTAGCATTCACGGTTTGAGACTAGCGGCGATAGAACTTGGAATTCAGCAGTCATCTAATGAAGTAATAACAACAACAATCTTGGTTATATTCAATTGTAAAAGGAGTTAGGCTCTAAGCAACGGTGACTCATCGCTTAGAACCTCTAGAACAATATTAGTTCTTTATATTAATAATATTTGTTTCATATCAAAATGATATTATTCTTGTTTTGTTATAAACTCCTGTTGCATATATTATATAGAAAAACAAAGTGGAAAATTTACCAGATGGATAGTTCCGTCCAAGTTTCCTTGGCCTCCAGTCAAGAGGGTGTCATGAGTCATGGCTCTACCAACCATTCCAGCAAACATGGTCGACCATAGATTCTACAAATACCACGTTAATTAATTACAAAACCTTACAAAAAGGCTTATACAATTTTTATCATAATTAGAATGATTAAATTAACTTACCACATCCATTAGCCTGTGAACAATGTCCATATGGTGCATGAACACAATCGCGGTTTCTCTTGATGCCTCGGTTCTAAACCCGACCGGTTTAGGCCCGAGTCCGTTTTGTAAGTTTCTTGTGTATTCATTCAAATCTAATATCATGCCATGAACTCCTTCCTTCCACAGCGGTTCATTCATTTGAGCCAACGCTATAAGCTCTGACATGGCTCCAACTGCTAACTCTATGACCAATGGCTTATCGGCCTCTTTCACTGATCCGATGTTGGACAACGAGAGGTTTCCAATACTTCCATTAGTTATCATCGGGGGCTCGAAAAGTGGAGCTTGATTAGGAGTAGGCGGAACAGGATATCTCATTACAGCTTTGCATGTATACTTCGCCACCTCAGATAATTGACGGATCTTGAAACCCAAAGAGAAATACAAAAAAATAGTAAGTAAATTTGAAGTAACTGCAATATGTAGTAGTGTCTTTCCTTTTAAATCCATATAATGTATGTTGTTGGTTGAAAAAATGTTATGAGGTGTTATTGAAATGGTTATGAACTTATGAGACCAATCGTATATGTGTGTTTGTCTTACGTTTGGCATTAAACAAAACATTATAAAGGTGCATTGTTCACTTATTCATCCTCTAGTACACACATCAAGTACGTACCTCTTCGGTTAACTTAGCATTTTCGAGGAGAAGATGATGTTCTTCGAAAGACATTTCGCCAACTGCGGTGGGACCTCCGCAATTAGGACATGAGGCTTTAGCGAGACCTTCACGAAAGTGGTGGTTATCAGCTCTAAGCCTAGTGTTCTCCTCACGAAGTTGTAAGTTCTCATGGCGTTCTTGATGATTCTGCAAGAAAAAAAGAAAGAAAAAATACATCTTAAGAAAGTTGTAAACGAATTGAAAAATCAACATGGTGGTTATTATAAAGTATTATAATAAATCATGTGTTAATAATATAAATAAACGTTAAATCCCCTATGTTCAACATTATACTCACTTCATATCACATCTTTTATTTAAAGTTGTACCTTATTTATTTATTTAACGTTTGTGACAAACATTATTTAAATATATGAGTATAAATCATGTGACGTAGAAGCCTAGGGTGACTGGGATAGAAAAATAACTTAAATACACTAAGGCCCGGCTAATCTCAGAACTCAAAAGTCCAAAACGTAATTGAGGTGCCACATGTATTAATTCCCCCTAAGGAGGGAAAAAAATCTATTTTATAATATAAGATATATAATGATGTGAAAATATATTCACGAGTAATGATAACCACTTCTGACCATCATAAAATTTTGCTATAACGATTATATATCCACGAGCACGGATTCACGATTATAGTAATAATCATTGTCTTTTATTATTGAATCTGAATCGGAAGGTCGGGCCTAACCTATTCTTAATAAGATTGACTATTCAATTGGTTTTATATAGTTAGTAAGCAAATCAAAATTGGACTTTACCGGTTCTGACCACCATTTCTGATACATTAATAGTAGGCATGGGTGTTCGGATAGCGAGTTGGTATTGGTTTGGGGTTTTGGGTTCGGGTTTTTTAAGATCAAAAATTTAGTCTCATTCGGATATTATAAAAGTTTATTTTTGTATCGGTTCGGGCTTACTCGAGTTTGATTCGAATATAATAGCATATTTAGAACTCGCCTGAACCCGTTTTAAAATTTGGATTCGGTTTTAATTTGGTTCGCAGTTATCCAAATACTTATTTTTGCCTCAAAAATACATACTTAAACAATTTAGCGTAACAAAAGCTTGGTGGCATGATTAAGAAATGGTTGTTAAGAAGACTGAATAAATTAAAACTAACAACTAGCAATTCTAAACATAATTTAAATTTTAAAAATATAATATTCTTAAAACTCTTGAAAATAAACTGAATTATAATCAATCTTTAAATGAAATTTCAAAACATTAAAATTTTTAATATTTGACTAATATACCATTTTAGTTGTTTGAACACCAATAATACATATCACAAATAAATACAATTACAAATAATTAAAACATATGAACAACCATTACTGTGAAACATAAAAAATAAAAACAACATATGCGCGGTTCTGCGGATCAAAATCTAGTTGTTTGTTATGATTTCAAGAAATGGGAAGTGTGTGATTTCTAAATAGAATTGTTAGTTATGATTTATAGTAACCAAAATGTCTGTCACTTTCTATAGTATTTTTTACAACAATGTTTGTATATTTAGTATTTTTTTTTTTTTTGTCGACAACATTACAGACTCATATAGACTCTGTAAACCACCCTGGGAGACATTGATCCATGTGGATGACGAAAGACGGCTGTTTTCTCACGCTGCGTGCTAGACTATCCGCCTTTGTATTTTGCATCCTTGGTACATGTACAATCTCTGATCGTGTAAAACTCTCCTTCAAGTTCTTGATATCTTCCAAATAACTTGCAAAAGCTGGCCATTCTTCTGGTTCCGAAACTATCTTCACCAATTGAGAACAATCCGTTGCAAACGTAACCTGAACTTGTCTTAAATTCCTCATACATTCCATTGCCCATAGTAAGGCTTCGACCTCTGCATGTAGAGGCGAGAGGGAAGCTCTTACATTCCTTGCTCCCATCAGACCTTCAAAACCAGCTAGAGTACTGAACCAGCCCTGGCCAGAGTACCTATCTCCCTCTTTCCACGATCCATCTGTAAAGCACCACCTACCGGGAATTGACGGGAGAGGCGTAACCTGAGTCTTTGTCCCCCTCTTCTGATCTTTTAGTAACTGTGCATCAGCCCAGAGTGTCGATTCCGTCTCAGCCAATTTAAGAGTTTCCCTCGGATCTATATCCAAGTTACTAAAAACCTTATTATTCCTTCCTTTCCAAATGTACCAAAGTATCCAAGCAAATTGATGATCCTCCATCAGTGGAACACCTCTCCAGAATAGGTGATCCATATTTGTAAATATAGAACCTGTCGGGAAAGTAGCTTGATTTGTTGGAATCTTTGACAGTGCCCACACCTGAATAGCCGGAGGACACTCAAAGAAAACATGATTAATCGATTCCTCTTCCGCTCCACATCTTGCACAGCATATATCCCCATGCATCCCTCGGGCCTGCAAATTCTTCTTTACTGCTACACATCCTGAAATCAATTGCCACAGAAAATGTTTGATTTTTGGTGGACACCGTATTTTCCAGCAAAAAGCCTTTAGAGCATCAACAGAAGGACCAATTAATAGCGGTAATCGATCCCTATCCGGATAGATCCTCTCCACTTGATATCCTGATTTAACTGTGAATTTACCATTATTCGTGAAGTGCCATCCATTCCTATCCACCATCTGATATCTACTCAAGGGTATACTTTCTATAATTTTCACATCCTGTGGATCTACCAAAGTCCGAAGAACCTGCGAATTCCATCTTCGCGATGTGGAGTCAATAAGGGCATCCACTGTAAGGTCAGGAAACAAATTATGTTGATTTTTATTGGCTGGTCTCGGGCGAGTGGTTGGGAGCCAGGGATCGTTCCATACTGATATAGACGTTCCTGTTCCCACCCTTTTGATTAGTCCTTTGCTTACCAGAGATCTAGCAGAGACAATACTCCTCCAGCCATATGATGGAGAGTATGATCGAACCGGGTCAAGGGGTGAGGCATTCCTAAAATACCTACCCTTAAAAACCCGTGAAAATAACGTATTTGGCTTTTCTATTAGCCTCCATAACTGCTTTCCAAGCATTGCTGTATTGAAATCAGTTATATCCTTAAAACCCAAGCCGCCTTCTTCCTTGCTGACACATACCTTATCCCAGGATTTCCAATGTAGTCCTCTTGTACTACCTCCAGGACTCCACCAAAATTGAGCTACTGCACTCGTTAGTTTTTTTGCAGTGGCCTTAGGTAACCGGTAACAAGACATCGTATGATTCGGCAAAGCCGTAATCACAGATTTAATGATCACCTCCTTTCCGCCTTTTGTAAAAAATTTAAAAGTCCATCCATTGACCCTATTATTTAAGCGATCCTGAACAAAACCAAAAACTTGAATCTTGGAACCTCCAAGATTTTCTGGCAATCCTAAGTAGGATCCCATGCCTCCCAAATTATGTATACCCAAAATATCTCTTAACTCTTGTCTCATAGACTCTTCAATCTTGTGTCCAAATTGAATTGAAGACTTTTCAAAATTGATCAACTGACCAGAGGCCACTTCATATTCCTTTAAAATCCGGAGAATAGTAAGACATTCTTCTCTTTGAGCTTTACAGAAAAACAAACTATCATCCGCAAAAAGTAGATGTGAAATCGATGGACATGCCCTGGCAACCTTTATTCCTGTTAACTTCTTCTCCCTCTCCGCCTTCCGAATATTTGCAATCAGTGCCTCAGTACATAAAATAAATAGATAAGGAGATAACGGATCTCCCTGCCGTAGTCCTCTGTGTGGCACAATGAGCCCTTTGGGATGGCCATTAAGAAGAACTCTATATTGGACCGACGAAATACACTCCATCATTAATTTGATCCAATGTTGGTGAAAGCCCATCTTCTGCAATAATGCCCGAATGAACTCCCACTCAATCCTATCATAAGCTTTACTCATATCCGTTTTAACCGCCATATACTTTCCTTGACATGCCTTATTAGTCCGTAATCCATGAAACATTTCCTGAGCAATAAGAATATTGTCAGAAATCAATCGTCCAGCCACAAATGCCGATTGAGTCTCCGAGACTAAAGAAGGTAGATAGATTTTCAACCTCTGACATAAGACCTTTGAGATAATTTTATATCCAACATTACATAGGCTAATTGGCCTTAAATTTGCCATCCTCGTAGGTCGTTCCGTTTTTGGAATCATACAAATATGCGTAATATTTAATCTTGAATCCATTTCCCCCGAAATCAAGAAATTATTCACCATATCCACCAGATCACCCTTAATAATATGCCATGAATGTTGAAAGAACAAAGCTGTCATACCATCCGGTCCTGGTGCCTTCTCGGGATGCATCATAAATAACGCCACTCTTACCTCCTCCTCAGTTGCCAACCTCAATAGCCACTGATTCATTGCAGGCGTAATTCCTGGTGCTATCTCTGATAAAAAATCATCGAACTCTGATGGAGAAGTAGTACTAAATAACTCTTCAAAATAATCAACTGCTACTTTCTCCACCCCATTATCATCCGTAATCCAATTTCCATTTACATCATGAAGTCCTACAATCCTATTACGCACTCGCCGTTGCTTAGTTAGAGCATGATAAAATTTTGTATTAAGATCTCCCGATGAATACCACATATTCCTACTTTTTTGATGCCAATACTCCTCTTCATCTTGATATGCCTCTTGCAACTTTCTGGAAACTTCCAATATCTCCTCTTGAGACCTAGTATCATCCGTTTGTACCTCCTCGAGAGCCTTTTGTAGATTTGCAATTTTGTCCTTCCCAAAGGGCGGATTATTTTTACGCCAGTTTGAAATCGCGTGACGACAATTACTTATTTTTTCCACTAACCCATTACCACTATCTTCATTATTTGCTGACCAGCCCATCGTAATTGATTCCATTAGACCTTCCTTACCAACCCACCGCTTATCAAATCGAAATTGACCTCTTCTTCTAACAATCTTATCTTCCAAATAAGCCACCAATGGACGATGATCCGATGCCACCATATTCAGATATTCAGTATGGGAGCATGGAAATCGTGTGTGCCACTCCTCATTTGCTAGTGCCCGGTCCAGTCGGCATCTTACCGTCACTGCCCCCTTTCCCTTACCTCGTCGCCCTCGCCATGAAATATTTGGTAAACATTTTTGCATATTTAGTACTTAATGCATTAAAACACATATAAAGAATAAGATATTTGGTAAACATTTTTGTTAGTGCAGATTAAACATATATGGGTGAAGAAAAAGTGTTTCATGGGGTGGAATTTTGAAATCAAATGTTCTATTAGAAAAATAGTTTGGAGCTCAGCAAATCTTTATAAAAAACAAAGGGACCCAGTAGGAGAAACTTTTTCGATTTACTGTTTCATTGAGTTCATCTCTCTTACATACAGCTCATAAAAGCTCAAAGGAAGGAAAACACTGATACCACTCAAATTACCCTAAGGAGTGTTATTCTCATCAAAAGAGGTTCAGATGTAACTTAGTGATCGAATCCACAAGAAGCTAGGGAAGAATTAAATCTAGTGTTTATTAATTCTAAAGGTTGTAAATGTTTTTAAATGGAATAGCAATAGTAACAAGCGAGTAAATATAAATGTAACTTGGTTGGAAATGATATTAGATGCAGAGCCACTATTCAGGTGTTGGAGATTATAATACCTATAGATGCCTAACTGTTGCATGCATGATATATTAGAGCTCATTCGCTTAACTCAGTGATCAGCTGTCGCATGTACCACAGGTTAACATACAAGATCTTGTGTCTCACCGATTAGTATGCAGACACAAGAGAGTGTCGATCGATAGTCTATTAGGACGTCGACCGATACACCTTTGCCAACATCGATCGATTGTCAGTTGAGGACATCGATCGACGGGTTCTAGCCAGGCCTATGCGCGAGTATGAAATGCTCTACTAAGATTCTAAATTGACGGTTAGCCCTCTCTAGCAATCCTAATATGATAGATAGATGTCAGGATGGGATAACAAGGGTACTTGAATGTGCAATCCTATGATCAAGTTCTAGTTAGCTAGGCTAAAATAAGCAATGAATACAAATCTATCATGAATATCACAACAAGGCAGATCTATAGTTTGGGGCTAATCCCACAAACCTATCTGAACCCTGGATCTAACAGTTGAACTACTCAGACATAGCAAATCAATTCATATCAATAGATAAATAGAAACTCATAGAATAGATGAAAAGAAATAGAAACAAGGAGTTCCAATCACAAGTGATCTTCTCTCCCAAATGAAACTTGTAACAAAACTAGGTCTAGAAAAAGCTCTGTTCTTCTGCCGTCAAAAACACTAGGCAGTATATATTCTACTAAGTTAAAAACTCGTCAGGGCATTTTGGTAATTTGGCTTGGCCTTGGTTTTTAAGTCTGCTGAATCCAAAATGTCGCGTCTGGTGTCTCGACATCGATCGATGGTACTTGTGTACATCGATCGATATTGATCTTCATCTGTCGAGACATTTCCTGATATCGATCGTCAGCATTGATGCGCATCGATCGATTATTCTTCCTCTCGTCGACCTCTAAGTGGTCAGATCGGGTGAAATGTCCTTTAAGCTCCAAAATGCTCCAAAGTCATAGCTTTACTCCGAAATGCACCTGAACCTGAAAACATACCTAGAAGAGTAGAAAACATAGATATATATATAGTAAAACACTTATATACCATGGATAAAAATGGGTCAAATCCAAGGTATATCAAACAATCATTAATGTTTAAGTAGGAGAAGTTTCTTTGGATGTGATGTTTCATTCAGTTCATCTTGCTTACGTACAGCTCGTGAAAACTCAAAGGAAGAAGAGCAACCCTATTAGTTTCAGTTAAGCAACCATGCTGGTTACATAAAGCTCAGAAAATATTCTCCACGTAGTCAACCAATTCTTCTCACGTTTTTTATCAATGAAAATATTAGAATTAGTTTCAACCGCAAGATAACGGTCATTCTCCAAAACTTTTTTTATGTACACGTGAGATGCAAACTTGGAAACATATTTTGTTAATTACACGATTTTGGGCTGAGAAGCTTTTTGCAAGCGAAACGTCAGCATTCTAAAATTAAAATCATTGTGAGACTGCCACAGATCAAATATGGTGTGAACACATTAATGACAAATGTTTCTCTTTAACTATATAGGGGATATATTTTTTCATTAATCGCTTCTAGAACAGGACAATTGAACAAAATCAAAAAGGATATTCTCTACTCTAACAATGAATCCACCGGATTAGTACTTTTTATGAATGTTTATTTTAAGAATTACTATAACTGAGCAACTGAATATTTAATCTAAAAGATTTGTATAACCTAATTCTCTGTCGATCCTCCAAAATCTCAAGATGCAAATGTTAAGGTCCTTAAAAGGAAGTCTAACTAAGAAACTTTCAAACTTGTCGACATAAACACCTCATGCATTACTATTCAAATCCACGCCACTGTAAAATCATAAACTTAATTATTGAGTCGTACTCTTTACTTTCGAGTATAATATGATATATTATAAATTGAATACTTGCTTTAAGTCTCATTGAGTTAAGTAAATTAGACATCCCCGATTTTACGAAGTAAATCAAATACTAATATGAAATATCCACAAAAGATGAAGCAAATCACACATACTAGTATTAAAAAGTGAATATATGCCTTGACATGTAATATGCATATATATTAATACATTTAAAAATTATATATATATATATATATATATATATTATAATTAACATATTTTATGTAAGTTTATAATATATTTATTTATTAAATTTATTGTTTTAGTTATTAGATATAAAAAGTAAAAAAATATTTCTGTAATAAAATATTCGATTATTATACATTTTTATTTATTAATTTATTTGTATTGATCTAAGCGTATCGGATCAAAAAAACTAATTATTCGAATGAAACAAATCAAATTATTTTAAAATATTAGATATTCTCTTTGTGTCCACTCTAGTATCTTAATGTGTTATCATAGTGGTTATTATTGTATTAGCTGGTGTTTAGTTTCTTTTCTGCTACGAATTATTTTTTTTCTAATTTCAGTCAAATTAAAATAGTATAACTTCGTATAATCTCAAAGGAAAAACATAATCTCTTGTCCGGACGAGGTAGTCCAAGTGGAAGGACGGACCTGTGGTGGCAACCACCGTCCGGGTTCGATCCCCCCCATGCGAAAACTACCCTGCCTCATCTAGACACCAAAGTGGGTACTGGGACTTCGGGCTCAGGGAAAAACCTCCCAGGTGAAGCTGGCCTGCTGCCTGGTCGGGTCCAGGGATTGACCCGCGAAGCGGGAAACCCTGGATTACAAAAAAAAAAAAAAAAAAAAAAACATAATCTTGCATGATTAAAATTGAAAGGGGAAAAAATGATTGAATAAAATATGGTGATAACCCAAAATTTAGAGTAATGTCATTTACTTCATTTGAAGGAGAGGAGAGAGACAGAAAAGTAAGAAAGGGAATGAAAAAATCAGATCGAAAATAGTTTTGACGTCCGCAAGGACTATTCTCTCTCTTTTCATCTTCCTCCTCTCTCTCTCTCTCTAAAAGATACAGTGAAGAACAGAAGACAAAACTGTGAGCAAAACAAAAGGTACAAGTTAATAAAAAAAAAAACAATTTGTAGGAGACAGTGAATTGTTTTAGTTTCTTTTGGGTTATCCCCAAACCCTAGAAGATGAAGAAGATAAACAACAAGTTCCTTTCTTTAGCTTTCTACTGATTCTCTCTCTCTCTCTCTCTCTCTCTCTCTCTCTCTCTCTCTCTCTCTCTCTCTCTCTCTTTCTCAAGTTGTAATCTACCATCAAGATAAACATAGTTGATATCTCCGATTGTCTTTATTACGAGACAGATTCTTCAATTTAAGCTCTTGTAAGCATCAGTCAGGAATCTGGATTAAGGTTTCGATCGAGCTTCTTGGGTGCTTGTTAACTTTTATGATTTTGGGTTGTAGGTGCTGAGCTGGAAAGGAGCAGACTTGAGTCAAAGTTAGTTCCTAGTTTCTCTCTCTCTAAATTTCTCTCTTGAGTCAAAGTCTGCTTCCATTGCAGGATCAGTGACCAAGATTGGACAGGCTTCCATGAATCAAAACTTAATGGTGGTTGCCACCAAGTTCTGTTCACTTCTTTTTGACCTATATCCAAGAGTTCTTTGCGAAAGCGAGCCTTGAAGATTGCCGCCTCCAAGTCCCATTTCGAACTCTTTATTTGAGTCTTTATGATACAAGCCTTAATGGTTTTAGCCACCAAGTCCTGTTCAGACTCATCCTAATTAAACAATAGATCTTATTTATATTTTTTTATTATTTTATTTTATTTTTTTTTATTTTTTTTATATACTCACTAACTAATCTAGGGTCGAAATTTAGAGAGAGAAAATGTGATAAATAATCTAAACTAGGCGTTACCTTCCAGACCTGTCTGAAGAATCCGATCCCATGTATACCAAGCCCCAATACAAGCGGTTATGTCAGGTTTAGTGTTGGAAATCAGTTTTGGTTACTTCATACGGTTCAAGGTAAGTGTGTAGTTGATAGGTTGATCCGCTTTAGCATCTTTAGTGCTATCTGCAATCACTAAATCTAAAATGGTGCTAAAGATTGGTTAGATATTCATGTTTAAATCAATATAGGATTATAGTCCTTATTTTCAATAGCTAAGCATAATTTATTTGAAATTCCCTTTTACATAAGAATAAAATAAATTATATCAGTAAATCTCCCCCCAGACTTAAATTACACTGTCCCAGTGTAACTCTGCCGGAGTTATGATGAATAGTTTACGATGTACGAAATGTAACAAGTAGGAAAGATACATCTGACCGGATTAGATATCGATCGATGTGTAAGTGTTACATCGATCGTCGTGTGGTTGCCGATGTCGAACGATGTCGACGTCTCGTCGTCAGTCGATATTCAGGTCCTCCTACTTGGGTCTCCTAAATTTGAAAGAAATAAAACGAAAGAAATTAATGCTAGCTAATAAAACTAAAGTAAAATACCTAATAGTGGGTTGCCTCCCACTCAGCGCTTGGTTATAGTCATTTAGCTTGACTGTGGTAGTGATTGGCTATTGGGTGGAGAAGCAGCTGCTTGTTGGAAAGCAAGCATCCACGTCATCTCTGCGCATTCTGGACCAAGATGTAATGAAACTTCTTGTGGCCTCATCATTTCTTGTCTATTTGTCATCCATCTTCTCAAGCAATTTGGAGATGTTCTGTATTCTTTCTTGAATGTTGTCAATGCTGACCTGGTGCCAGCCTATGTTGTCATAGGCGTATGCTGAAAGTTCTGTCAGTTCCTTTTGCATTGACTCTACCGTCTTGTGTGTCAGCTGCTCGCCGACTGCTGTAGACTCGGCGTCGATCGATGCGATTATGTGTTCGTTGGTCGATCTAGGCGAGTTGCCATCGATCGATTTCGCTGGTGTCCTGTCGATCGATGCTGATATCTGATGTTGAGCTGCGAGTTGCCTCTGAATGGCTTTGACTTCTTTCTGTAGCCATTCTGCATGGTTGTCTAGTCCACTGATTTTGTTGTCGAATAGAAAGTTGATGTCATCGCAGCGTTTGTCAAGTCGTTCCTTCATGGTGTCTAGAGCAGTGTAGATCTTGGATGTGATCTTGTCAACCTCTGCTGCTGCGTAAGGAAGTAACTCCACAGGTTTCTTGCCATCGATCCAAGGCCCTCGTAGCCTGTCGATCGATGCTGATTTTGCCTGAAAAAAACATTGATGAGTAATGTTCTCAATATCCTTTTGGGCATCAAGTAATTGGCTAGACAGTTTGTTTAAATCTATCATGACTGGTGATATAAAACGGTCATGCATATCCGGGATTTAGACTTTGGCGTCGAGCGATGTGAAGGTACACATGTCGATCGATGTGACTGGTTGTTGGTTCTTCTTGCGAATGGTGTCCATATCTTTTTTGTAGTAGCTCGATTTTAGTGTTTAGCCAGTCCACGTTGTTGTTGAGAGGGCAATAAACGTCGTTTATCCTTGTGTCGATGTATGAGACTTCCCATTCATCCCTGTGTTGTGTTGAACATTGCAGTCCTGCAGGGATCTGAGCTGTAGGAAGACTGACGTCGATCGATGTTGCACGTGGTGCGTCGATCGATGCTGAGGTTGTAGCTTCCTTCTCAAGTTGCTGACGTAAACTCTCAATTTATGTCCTCATTTCTGCCATACATCTGAAAAGCTCATTGTAGCCTCTATCCAAAGGCTGATGTGTATCATCTACCAATGTTTTGAGCTCCTCTCCCAGTTTCTCCTGAGCTCCACAAATACCAAACACCATTTCATCGATTTCTTCTTTGGTGTAGAGTTCTGGTGCCAATCTTGTGGGTGTGAAGGAAGTGGCATGTTCTGGAAGACAGATGTGGCTTTCCTAAAAAAGAGATGCTCTTTCCAGTATTTTCCTGATGTTGTCCTTTGTGACAGGTATCATCTCACCAGCTACGCCTCGTGCGTGTCCACGCTCATCTCTGTAGACTCCATACTCGTCCCTTTGTTCCCAAGTGAACTTTCTGGCTCCGTACATGTCGAAAGCGCGGTTCCCACATTCATACCATCTGTCGATCGACGTCGGTTCATCCCTATCGATCGACGTTGGTGTTACCCTGTCGATCGATGTCTCCGTTGTACCGTCGATCGATGCTTGCCCTTTTGGTTGCCGTGATAGATCTGGGTTGATCTCTGTTGTGGCGACTCCTGCGTGGTTGTTAGGATCTGTTTGAATGACGTCTGGAGTGCCACGTTTATGTGAGAATAGGTTTTCAGGTCCATTGGCTACTTGAAGGATGTCTGTAATGTCCTCTCTGGACACTTGTAAAATCCTTCCATCCATTGCACGTGCGTTGCCATCTGTGTCCCTGAAAATACCAAATTCATCAGGTGTTAGAAAACCGTAATCAATGTTTGCATAATCATTCAATTTAGAAATAGAAAGATTAGGGTTTAGAGTAGTATCGATCGATGTAGATACAGTCACATTGATCGATGGCAGTATAATTTCTGCAGAATTTTTGTTCTTGAGATGATTGCTTTTCATGGAGTTTTCTGTTGATGTAGAAGGAAGAGTGTTCATCTTTTTTGCTTGTGTGTTTGCTCTGATGTGTGTAGGTGGTTTCGGAGGTGCAAAATGATTTATATAGGTATCTATAAACCTAGTTGGGGAGGGAATATTCTCCTGCTCCTAGATTTTCGCTGCGGTGCGAATATCGATCGATGTTCCTTTCGAGGTGTCGATCGATGTGAGCGGTTGTTTTGCTGGACAAGGATGGGTATCGACCGATGTGGAGTGCACAGAGTCGAACGATGTTGGAAACGTGTTGGTGAATTTATGTGTTTCAAGTCTTTCATCCTGCAAAGACATTTCTATTGCACGTTCTTTCCAGTAATCCTCATCGTATTCCTCGGTATGTTCCTCATTAGGTGAAGTAATTACAGTGTCAACTGCAAAACTTTCATGAAAACCACTGTCTGCCCAACTGCCTATGGACTAATCATCATGTTCTCTCTTGCTTGGAGGTTGGAAGGCAAAATGTTGGTAACAATGATTTGGTGAAGCAAAATGGTCAAGTGGGTGCATTACGTCGAGTGACGTGTTGTTGTGCTCATCGGTCACCATTGACACATTCGAATCGATCGATGGAAATGTTGGGGTGTCGATCGATTCCGATTATTCTGTTTCGTACTCCGATTCATACTCTGCTCCACAATGGCATGCGCCAATGAAGCCGAGTTCTTTCTCATAATCCACAGAATTAATGACCTTTCTCTTAGGTCGGATGGGGTCGTAGTGGATGTTTGGGTCTATGAGCGTTAGACACAATTTGTTCTTGTGCATGTCACATACGGCTCCTACTGTAGCTAGGAAAGATCTTCCAAGCAGAAGTGAAGAGTTCCAGTTAAGCTCGGTGTCTAGGACATGAAAGTCTACAGGGACAAGGGCATTACCAATCTGTACCTCCAGATCTCTTATGATACCTCCTGATCGTTTCTCTGAAAGATCCACGAAGGTGAAGGATTCCATTGAGGGTTCGATGGTCAAACCAAGCTGGTCTACCATGATCCTAGGGAGGATACTAACAGATGCTCCTGTGTCACACATTGAATGGGGAAATTCAACACCGTTGACTACGCATGGTATTGCAAACTTCCCAGGATCACTCTTCTTCGTCAATGTGATCTTGTGTTTCATCTTCTCTCTGACTTGATGAAACATTCTCCTAATGTCCTCCTCGGTTACCTTTGTTTCTCTGAAGAACATCCACAACCGGTGTGT
The DNA here is from genome assembly GCF_020379485.1 of Brassica napus. Classification (NCBI taxonomy): domain Eukaryota; kingdom Viridiplantae; phylum Streptophyta; class Magnoliopsida; order Brassicales; family Brassicaceae; genus Brassica; species Brassica napus. Next base: position 31,282,819 of record NC_063448.1, on the reverse strand, counting down.
GAAGTAAGCTTCATCAAAAGGTTATTCGATTGAGATTCTGAGGACTCGTTTAGTGAAACCATTCATCTCCTTATTGTTAGCTTCCCTCTTAAGGTTTTTAGGAATCTTCTCCTTTCTCTTCCTTAACTTTCTCCCTTCAGATTCTTGTTCTTCTTGAACTGATTCTGGTGAACTATTTAAAGGGTTGGGTGTTGGTTCGGGTGGGTTTACTAATGGTTTAGGTGGTTGTCTGAGTGCGTTGATGTAATCATTATCGATCAAGGGTAACCGCACTCGGTATGTCAGAGGTGCCTGTCGATCGATGGGAGGTGTGTTGTGACGATCGACGTCGGACTCACTCTGTCGATCGATGGGTAGCTCAACCGATCGATCGATTTTATCATAGAAAGGGGAGGGTGGGTGAGGATGCTTAGCTGCGAATTCTTCATGAGTTAGAATTCGAACTGCATTGCATTCAGTCGATTTGGCAGACGACGTCGATCGATGACTGGAGTAATCCGTCCAACGATCTTCATCATGGTCTATCGATCGATGCGAGTTCATCGACATCGGTCGACACCATTGGGATCCGCCGAGACTCATGGAGCTTTCGATTTTAAAATCTCCTTCCTCAAGCTTTTCATTTCTCACCACTTGCCAGAAATCATCATCTATGATGGCATTTACGTGGTGTTTTCCTTTGTCGGCTCCTGCCCCTCTAGCGAAAGCTTTTTGCCTCTTTATAGTCTCGCCCGTCTGAATTACTTGGGTTTCAAGTTTTCTCACCTGAGTCCCTAAGGTCTCGATTTTGGTGTTCAGATTGTTGTAGGCAGAGTCTACCTTACCGTTAAAATCCACAGTGATTTGTTGTTGTCCCAACAGTACTCGATCAAGTATCTCTTCGATCTTGCTTTCCTGAGTCTGGGATGGTGGATTTTGGTAGTAAGAGTTCGAGTAGCTCTTGCTGTTGTTCAAGGGTTTTTGAAATTGTGAATTTTGGTTACTTCTTTGGCCATTTCCAAAGAAGTTTCTGTTTCCGCCTTGGTTTCCAAATTTCTGGAATCCGGTACCTCCGATGTAATTCACATTTTCTTCTCCTTCCGTATCTGCTACTTCTCCTTCAGCTGAACAGAGTTGCTTCCTAAGAAGCTCGTGCACCACATCTAACTTAGCTCTTACTTCGTCCATCTGTTCCTTCCCGATAGAGGCTACAGACTTCTTCCATTCAGAGTCAGTGTTCTTGGTGATGCTGCTGTTAGCAAGGTTTTTGATAAGTCTCACAGCTTCCAACGGATTCCGAGTAGTGAAGTTTCCTTCACTCGCCGTATCAAGGGCCATTTGATACTGTAAGGCGAGACCTTGGAAGAAAGTGCTTAGCAGCTGCACTTCGTTAAATCTGTGGTGTGGACAGTCTCACTGGAAGAACCAAAATCTAATCCACGCATCTTTGAAGGACTCTCCAGCCTTCTGCGAGAATGTGGAAATTTTGTTCCGAAGTTCTTCAGCGCGCACCTCATCGAAGAAGTTTCGTAAGAAAGCATTCTTGATGTCGCTCCAGGATGTTAAAGATCATGTGGGTTGCTGCCTAAGCCAGTGCATCGCTTCTCCATTCAGCGTGTATCTGAAGAGTTTGCACAGCAGGTAATCTTCGGGGACTCCTTCCATTCGAATAGCAGCGATTAGATCCTCGAACCGTTCCAAATGGTCCATAGGATGCTCGTGCGGTAACCCAGAGTAGGGTATCTGCGACACGAGAGTGTAGTATTGAGGCTTCAGCTCGAAATTCTGCTTCTGGATCTCCGAGAGTCGAATAAATGATCTGTTGGAATAATACTCATATGGGCAATTGTAGTCGGCCAGTGGTTTCGATCGAGCGTCCTCATCTACAGGTTGAGCAGCTCCTGTAGCATCAACATCAGGGATTACAGTTTCCTGAGCATCTATTTTCTGACCTATTGCATTACGCAGATGATCGGCATGGTCATACAGGTTTCCGTTCTCGTCCTGCGTTAGAATAATAATGTTTACCATTTTTGATGACACGGTATGGATCGATGTACGCGGTGTAGTATTGATCGTTGTCGAACGATTGGGATCGATCGACGATGATGGTCTGGTGTCGGTCGACGGTTGGTTGTGCGTATCGATCGACGACGAAGTGGTTGCGTCGAGCGATGTGGAACGTTGACCTCTACGGATGGTGCGTTCCAAATGAGCAGGATCGTCTGAGAACAGCAAGTCTTTCTCCTTGTTGCTTCTGGTACCGCTGGGCATGCACCTGAAAAGACAAGAAAAAGATTATTAGAAAGGGGGTAAAGAAAAGAAAAAAATTAATAAAACTAAATCTAATGGCGATCAAAGCTCCCCGGCAACGGCGCCAAATTTGATACCACTCAAATTACCCTAAGGAGTGTTACTCTCATCAAAAGAGGTTCAGATGTAGTACTTAGGGAACGAATCCACAAAGAGCTAGGGAACAATTAAATCTAGTGTTTATTAATTCTAAAGGTTGTAAATGTTTTTAAATGGAATAGCAATAGTAACAAGCGAGTAAATATAAATGTAACTTGGTTGGAAATGATATTAGATGCAGGGCCACTATTCAGGTGTTGGAGATTATAATACCTATAGATGCCTAACTGTTGCATGCATGATATATTAGAGCTCATTCGCTTAACTCAGTGATCAGCTGTCGCATGTCCCACTGGTTAACAGACTAGATCTTGTGTCTCACCGGTTAGTATGCAGACACAAGAGAGTGTCGATCGATAGTCTATTAAGACGTCGACCGATACACCTTTGCCAACATCGATCGATTGTCAGTTGAGGACATCGATCGACGGGTTCTAGCCAGGCCTATGCGCGAGTATGAAATGCTCTACTAAGATTCTAAATTGGCAGTTAGCCCTCTCTAGAAATCCTAATATGATAGATAGATGTCAGGATGGGATAACAAGGGTACTTGAATGTGCAATCCTATGATCAAGTTCTAGTTAGCTAGGCTAAAACAAGCAATGAATACAAATCTATCATGAATATCACAACATGGCAGATCTATAGTTTGGGGCTAATCCCACAAACCTATCTGAACTCTGGATCTAACAGTTGAACTACTCAGACATAGCAAAGCAATTCATATCAATAGATAAATAGAAACTCATAGAATAGATGAAAAGAAATAGAAACAAGGAGTTCCAATCACAAGTGATCTTCTCTCCCAAATGAAACTTGTAACAAAACTAGGTCTAGAAAAAGCTCTGTTCTTTTGCCGTCAAAAACACTAGGCGGTATATATTCTACTAGGTTAAAAACTCGTCAGGGCATTTTGGTAATTTGGCTCGGCCTCGGTTTTTAAGTCTGCTGAATCCAAAATGTCGCGTCTGGTGTCTCGACATAGATCGATGGTACTTGTTTACATCGATCGATATTGATCTTCATCTGTCGAGGCATTTCCTGATATCGATCGTCAGCATTGATGCGCATCGATCGATTATTCTTCCTTTCTTCGACCTCTAAGTGGTCAGCTCGGGTGAAATGTCCTTTAAGCTCCAAAATGCTCCAAAGTCATAGCTTTACTCCGAAATGCACATGAACCTGAAAACATACCTAGAAGAGTAGAAAACATAGATATATATATAGTAAAACACTTATATACCATGGATAAAAATGGGTCAAATCCAAGGTATATCAAACAATCATTAATGTTTAAGTAGGAAAAGTTTCTTTGGATGTGATGTTTCATTCAGTTCATCTTGCTTACGTACAGCTCGTGAAAACTCAAAGGAAGAAGAGCAACCCTATTAGTTTCAGTTAAGCAACCATGCTGGTTACATAAAGCTCAGAAAATATTCTCCACGTTAGTCAACCAATTCTTCTCACGTTTTTTATCAATGAAAATATTAGAATTAGTTTCAACCGCAAGATAACGGTCATTCTCCAAAACTTTTTTTATGTACACGTGAGATGCAAACTTGGAAACATATTTTGTTAATTACGCGATTTTGGGTTGAGAAGCTTTTTGCAAGCGAAACGTCAGCATTCTAAAATTAAAATCATTGTGAGACTGTCACAGGTCAAATATGGTGTGAACACATTAATAACAAATGTTTCTCTTTAACTATATAGGGGATATATTTTTTTATTAATCGCTTCTAGAACAGGACAATTGAACAAAATCAAAAAGGTTGTTCTCTACTCTAACAATGAATCCACCGGATTAGTACTTTTTATGAATGTTTATTTTAAGAATTACTATAACTGAGCAACTGAATATTTAATCTAAAAGATTTGTATAACCTAATTCTCTGTCGATCCTCCAAAATCTCAAGATGCAAATGTTAAGGTCCTTAAAAGGAAGTCTAACTAAGAAACTTTCAAACTTGTCGACATAAACACCTCATGCATTACTATTCAAATCCACGCCACTGTAAAATCATAAACTTAATTATTGAGTCGTACTCTTTACTTTCGAGTATAATATGATATATTTTAAATTGAATACTTCCTTTAAGTCTCATTGAGTTAAGTAAATTAGACATCCCCGATTTTACGAAGTAAATCAAATACTAATATGAAATATCCACAAAAGACGAAGCAAATCACACATACTAATATTAAAAAGTGAATATATGCCTTGATATGTTATATGCATATATATTAATACATTTAAAAATTATATATATATTATAATTATCATATTTTATGTAAGTTTATAATATATTTATTTATTAAATTTATTGTTTTAGTTATTAGATATAAAAAGTTAAAAAATATTTCTGTAATAAAATATTGGATTATTATACATTTTTATTTATTAATTTATTTGTATTGATCTAAGCGTATCGGATCAAAAAAACTAATTATTCGAATGAAACAAATCAAATTATTTTAAAATATTAGATATTCTCTTTGTGCCCACTCTAGTATCTTAATGTGTTATCATAGTGGTTATTATTGTATTAGCTGGTGTTTAGTTTCTTTTCTGCTACGAATTATCTTTTTTCTAATTTCAGTCAAAATTAAAATAGTATAACTTCGTATAATCTCAAAGGAAAAACATAATCTTGCATGATTAAAATTGAAAGGGAAAAAAATGATTGAATAAAATATGGTGATAACCCAAAATTTAGAGTAATGTCATTGACTTCATTTGAAGGAGAGGAGAGAGACAGAAAAGTAAGAAAGGGAATGAAAAAATCAGATCGAAATTAGTTTTGACGTCCGCAAGGACTATTCTCTCTCTTTTCATCTCCCTCCTCTCTCTCTCTCTCTCTCTAAGATACAGCGAAGAACAGAAGACAAAACTGTGAGCAAAACAAAAGGTACAAGTTAATAAAAAAAAAAAAACAATTTGTAGGAGACAGAGAATTGTTTTAGTTTCTTTTGGGTTATCCCCAAACCCTAGAAGATGAAGAAGATAAACAACAAGTTCCTTTATTTAGCTTTCTACTGATTCTCTCTCTCTCTCTCTCTCTCTTTCTCAAGTTGTAATCTACCATCAAGATAAACATAGTTGATATCTCCGATTGTCTTTATTTCGAGACAGATTCTTCAATTTAAGCTCTTGTAAGCATCAGTCAGGAATCTGAATTAGGGTTTCGATCGAGCTTCTTGGGTGCTTGTTAACTTTTATGATTTTGGGTTGTAGGTGCTGAGCTGGAAAGGAGCAGACTTGGTTCATTTGGATCTGGGATTTTCATTTCGGAGCTCTGCGCGACTTCCTTTTGCTCTAGAATGTTCCATACGGAATCTCACCACTCAGATTCAGCTATTTTCTTCATCTGTTTTACGACTCTGAAGCTTATCATTGCTCACGCTTCTACTTCATTGTGCACTGGAGACACCTTTGCTCCAACACAGAGCTGAGGTTATACTTATTCAGACCGTAACTCGCCTTTTTCTACATATACAGAGAGTATGGTGCCATCAGAGGCGCCAAATCCTGTTGGCAGTGGCGAAAATGTTCCGACAGGAGGAGCTCCTCTTCCTTCACAACCAGCATTTCCTCAGTTCAGTAACAACATGAGTATGAGTATGCTCGGGAATGCGCCAAACATCTCTTCCCTCCTCAACAACCATTCTTTCGTAAACGGCAGTGGGGCCGAGTCAGACCCTCTGTCTAGCGTCGGGTTTAGTGGTTTGTCATCCTTCAACGCCTCTATGGTTTCGCCAAGCTCGTCTGGTCAAGTTCAGGGTCATCAATTCTCTAACCAGTTGTTGGCTGAGCAGCAACGGAATAAGAAAATGGAGCCTCAGAATTTTCAACACGCTCAGCACTCAATGCAACAACAACAACAGCAGCAGTTTCCGACAGTGCGTGGAGGTGTGGGACCTGTCAAGTTGGAACCTGGTCAGGTCTCTAACGACCAGCAGCAACAGAAAATGTTGAGAAACCTAGGATCATCAGTTAAGTTGGAACCGCAACAACTTCAGGCGATGAGAAGCATGGCCCAAGTGAAAATGGAGCCTCAACAACATTCAGAGCAGTCACTGTTTCTTCAGCAGCAGCAGAGGCAACAACAACAGCAGTTTCTTCAAATGCCTGGGCAATCTTCTTCGCAGGCTCAAATGAATAATATATTTCAGCAGCAGAGACTTATGCAACTTCAACAACAGCAACAACTCCTCAAATCAATGCCTCAACAACGTCCTCAATTGCCACAACAGAGTTTGCCTCTCAGGCCACCTATGAAGCCAGTGTATGAACCCGGCATGGGTGCTCAGCGTCTTACACAGTATATGTACCGACAACAACATAGGCCTGAAGTAAAAGCTTCTTACCTTAAATGATTTTTTCTTTCTTTCAGATTCATTATGATTTAGACAGTTGAACCTTCTGCTATTGAATGCAGGACAATAACATTGAGTTCTGGAGAAAATTTGTAGCTGAGTACTTTGCTCCTAATGCGAAGAAGAGATGGTGCGTTTCTATGTATGGCAGTGGCCGGCAAACAACTGGCGTTTTCCCTCAGGTCTACTGCCCACTGAACTTGTTCTTGCTCTTGCCAGGTGTTTTCAGTATACTAGTTACTTGTTTCCGTGTTTAACTTCTTTACATGGAGACATTGCAGGATGTGTGGCACTGTGAGATATGCAACCGAAAGCCTGGGCGTGGTTTTGGTACGACGTTATTTAGATTATCGCACAGTACAACGTTTTTTCTCTAGTTCTTAGAAATCATTTTTGCGTCTTTGGTTGTTCAGAGGCAACCGCCGAAGTCCTGCCGCGGCTTTTTAAGATTAAGTATGAAAGTGGAACTCTGGAAGAACTTTTATATGTGGATATGCCAAGGGAATCTCAGAATTCATCTGGTCAAATTGTCCTGGAGTACGCAAAAGCAACACAAGAGAGTGTATTTGAGCATCTTCGAGTTGTTCGTGATGGCCAACTTCGAATAGTTTTCTCCCCAGATCTTAAGGTTTTTTCATATTACTCTCTATCTCTCTCTCTTTTTTCCTCTCTTGGCAAACTATAAGTTTCTTCCTTTATTCTTCTCAGATATTCTCTTGGGAATTTTGTGCTCGGAGACATGAAGAGCTTATTCCACGAAGGCTTTTGATACCTCAGGTAACTTCCAGAAACATTAACTACTGTTATTTCGTTTCCCATTACTGACACTGCATCTTATGGGTTTATGGTATTTTCCAGAAACATTAACATTATTCTAGCCTGATTTACTTTCGCTTTGGGTTTACCTGTGACTAGAATCATCACTTGTACTTTTAAATCAACAAAAACTGCTTAGGTATTCTTTTTTTAAATCTATTTTTTGTTCTTCATGTACAGGTTAGTCAGCTTGGATCAGCAGCTCAGAAATATCAGCAAGCCGCTCAAAATGCAACAACAGATTCTGCTCTTCCAGAGTTACAAAATAATTGCAACATGTAAACTTCCTCTCTTATTTTGTTAGATTACTGTAACAACAACAAATCCTGTTTTATTCAAATTTCTTCTTCTTTTTTTTTTTTTGACGTACTGCCACTGCTTCGCAGGTTTGTTGCATCTGCTAGACAGTTGGCAAAGGCCTTGGAAGTACCACTCGTGAATGATTTGGGATACACAAAGAGATATGTTCGGTGTTTGCAGGTATATGGATATCATTGAATAATAATATCTCAATATGAACATAAGTGTCATTTGTACTAAGCTGCAAAAGAAATAAGTTTCCTCTTTGCAAAACCCATTCTTGCTAATGCATATTTGATCTCTTGCAATATTGTAGATCTCGGAGGTTGTAAATAGTATGAAGGACTTGATAGATTATAGCAGAGAAACAAGAACAGGACCAATCGGTAAGTTAATGTGACAGCCTTTAAAGCATCACGTATAAATATATTTTAATAACGTGTCAATCTGTCGTTCTTTTTCTTTTTTGTACAGAGAGTTTAGCCAAGTTTCCTCGGAGAACAGGTCCTTCGTCTGCACTGCCTGGTCCTTCTCCTCAGCAACCCAATGAACAGCTAAGGCAGATTGCAAACAACGATCAGAGTTCTGGAGTAAACTATGCCTTTAATGCAGCTTCTGCATGCACCTCCTCCACAAGCAGCATCGCAGGGCTCATCCACCAGAATTCCATGAAGCAAAGGCATCAGAACGCTGCTTACAATCCACCAAACAGTCCTTATGGTGGAAACTCAGTTCAGATGGCGTCACCTAGTTCCTCGGGCACCATGGCGCCATTATCCCAGCAACACAACCTGACATCATTTCAGTCTCCAACTTCCTCGTCTAACAACAACAACAATCTCTCTCAAAACGGGATGACATGTGTTAACAATCACATGGGTTCCACAGCAATTCAACAGGCTGCAGGTGATGAAGCAAACGGGTCTAGTTCGGTGCAGAAGATACTGAATGAAATCCTGATGAGCAACCAAGCTCACAATACCTTAGGAGGAGGAAGTATGGTTGGGAGCGAGGGGAAGGGAGGTAGTAATGTAAATAGCTCTGATGTTCTGATGATGAACGGTCAAGTGAACAACAACAGCAGCAACACAAACATTGGAGGAGGAGGTGGTGTTGGGATGGGAGCTAACGGGAACAATGGTCTGATGAACGGAAGAGTTGGGATGTTGGTGAGGGATCCAAACGTGCAACCGGATCTAGGGAACCAACTCTTAGGAGCAGTCAATGGTTTCAACAATTTTCAGCGTGATTGGAACGCATGATGAAGAGACTTTGAGCGTATCTGGCATCACCCAGGGTAAAAGGATTAAAGAGGCCTCAAGCCGGAAGAGTTTTAAAAAGAAAATCTTTGTACAACAACTGCTTTTAAAATACCAACTCGAGTTGCTTGTTTTCCTTTCTATCGAGAGTTTTCTTTATGCTTTTATAGTTCTAATGTACATCTTTCATCAGAGAGTCAATGAATCAGATGTTGTATCCTTCATTTATCTCTTGATACTTCCATAAATTATGAACTAGAAAAATTTACTACCCTCCTGATCAAAACTCTCACCCAACTATCCAAAATCCACAAGCTTATCTAAAATACTCCAAGCTGAAATGTATTACGATATTCATAGGCTCAAGAAAAGAGTCTGTCAACTGCAACAATTAAAAGAAAAAAATTCATTCCTAATGAACCTATTTGATCAGCTCAACAAGTTTGCGTGTTCATACTCAAAACCTAAATGCCAAATCTGTAAATTTCAGAAAGAGTAGTCTTTCAAGTCTGATCTGGAGTCATCCATGTCAACCTCAGCCGAGCATTCTTCAGCAGTAAGAGGAGGGAGTTTACGAGTCTTTCGCTTCAGGTTGTGTTTGTGCCAATCACTCTTGAAATGCTCTCTGTATTGCTTAGCTTCTCCAACAAACGTGTTGCAGGTACTGCACTTGATCCCTTTTCCTTCTCCTTCTTCTTCCTTTGTGTTACTACTAGTATCAATCTCTTGCTTCTGCATTTTCTTGCTAAGTTCAACGACAGGATCGGCCTCAGTCTCAACAGGTAACAATGGCTTGTTTGTCTGCAATGCCATATCGTCATGCTCATCGTAATGATCCATGCTTGTGTCACCTTCAGCATGAACCGATACAGCGAGTATCTCTAATCTCCCCTGCATCTTCCTCACAAAGGAATCACACTCTCGGTATAGTCCCGGTTCCATCTCGCAGACCTGCACAAGAATGAATCAGTTAGGATTGGAGGAAAAAAGAAGAAGAAGTTCAAAGTGTTTTAAAGCTATAGAATCATTACAGTGGACATCTGAGTTCCAGATTCGTCTTTGGAGACAAGAGAAGAGTCCCATTCTTTAAGCTTCTCCAGAAGGGAGGCGAAGGTCTGAACAGGAACAGTGAGACGAAGCCTCATTGGAGAACGCTTTATAGGGAAGTGCTTCTGCAGCTCACGGATGACATCAAGAGCCTGCACAAGTTTAATAATGAAAAAGAAGCTTTTCATAGGGACGACATTAAAACATATACACTACTCTACTCACCTGCTTCTTGGAGTTGCTATTAGGATCAACAGCAAAATGGATCTCATGCATAAGACGCTCTACCATGCTAATGGTATAAGGGCGTTGGGTTTCAGGGTTAATGGTTTTCTGCATTACAATGGTAGCAATATCCCGAAACTGGCTTGACAACTGTGACTCTCTCTCTTTCCCAGCAACTTGAAGCTCACCTTTGTCCAAAATCTCCAAGCAGATCTTGGTGTGATCATCAGATCCAAACACCTTTATCAAGTCTTTAGATTTAGCAAGAACTCCTTTGGACACATTTGAGTAAACGGTATGTGACTGCAACACTTCATCTATGTCCTTCTCTCTGCACAAACAAATATTTTATTTATGGAATATAGTCGATTCGCTTCAGATTAAGAAAACATAATCGTAATACGGTACAGTGATAAACTTTCAAACGCCTCTTTGCAAGAATCGAATCGCTAAATTGGGTAAAATCAACCGTAAAAGATTTCAAGCGATAGAGAAAGCTTACACGCCGGAACGCCACGAAAGGACCTTGTTCTTGTAGCAAGCGATTTCGAAGCGGTTGCCTTGCTTTTTCAATCGAACCACTGCGACGTTCGTCAACCTCTTCTGTCCTACCGGCTGCACCAGCGTCTTCGACATCTCTCTCTCTCTCTCTCCTAAGTTGTAGCCCTATTTTTATTTTGGTTTTTATACTTATGGTGAAGAGGTGCGATCTTTTTTTCCCTATAATATTTTTGCCTCGTTCGTGTCTGTAATTAATTATATCGAAAGAGGCTCTGCATCGCTGAGTGATACATCATGACCCTTCGATTATCAGGGATGATTCATCCACTCAACCCTAATTTTTTTCCTTTTTTATTTTTGTATAATTTTGCTTTTTTTCCTTCTAGTTTTCTTTCCATTACGGAAAATCCGTTGCTATGCATGTGTATGAATATGTATATGTGTAAAATTTAAAGATAAATATAAATTTTATCAAAAAAAAAAAAACCGAAAGATAAAATCCTATGTAACTTAGGTGGGGGTATTGGATTTAAAAATTTGATAGATTTTGAAGGAATTATGGTTTCCATTAAATTCCAGTGTTATTCAATTGTGTATTTTATCAATTCTTTCAAATTCTTGTGTTATTCAATTGTGTATTTTACCAATTCATTTAAATTCTAGTGTTATTCAATATTTGGTAGATTTAATAGGAATGTTATTTGAAAGGAATTTAATGGAAAATATAGTGTAAAATGCAAAGGATCAATTCCTTGCTTTTATGAAGGGATTTGTTATTTTTAGAACCAACTTGACCCCACGGTAACCCACTATGTCTTTAGAAGACATATCACCTACACCAGCCCAATTCCACGTCTCTCCTCTTCCAAAACCGGAACCGAAAAACTGAACTAGAACCAAACCAAATTACTCGAAACCAAAACCGGACTGCCTCAAATACCTGAATGGTTTCTATATTTCTATATCTGAATAACCGAATCGGAAACAGAACCGAACCGAGAACCGAACGGTACCCGAATATCCGAAAAAACAAGTTTCGACACTTTGATATAAAATAAAATGTTGTTAGTTCCACTCAATGATATCTTGCATATTTACATGTTTTTAGCCTTCATATCTTGTACATTATGATCATATAGATTAGGAATTAGGCATCTTTAGAGTTCATATTGCATGCATTGTCTTTATTAGGTGTTGGAGAGTGCTATGGAGTGATTGGAGATGTTTGGGAGCATTGTGATTCAAAAAGAAGTAGAAAATGATAATTGGGCGAGTAGAGGAGCTGGAGCGACCTACTGGAACGGGGTGAGCAACCCGCTCTAACCTGGAACGACCTCTCGCAGCGACATCATCAACCCGCTCGACATTTCGTCGCGATACGAGCATGATCTGGAGCGGGCGAGCGCAGCAGGGTCAGGTAGCCGTTGTGACCTGGAGCGACCTTGTGGAGCGACGTAGCGTACCCGCTCTGGGCCCAACATCCCGTCGACAACTTTCGAGAACCGGAACGACCAAGACGGAGCGCGGTGGGTACATCGCGCGCCAAATCCATGAAGTGCGAAGGGAGCCATAGCGACATCCCAGAGCGAGGTGGCGAACCTGCTGTGAAGCTGGAGCGACCCACTGGAGCGGGGTCACGAACCCGCGCGCAAGATCTATATTTGGTCGATTTTTCATGTTTTTCTGGACCTTCTCAGAATTTTTTTTGAGGCTCACTAGGTTTTTAGGAGTCCTATAAATACTCTCTAAACCTAAAATTATGACTTATCTTGTTTTCTATCTAATCAAAAGCCATTTTTGGGAAAAATATCTAATTTTGATCATAATTTCTTATCTTTGCTTGATTATCTTGCTCTCTAATCATGTTTAACCTTGAATCATCCATGGTTTTGGGGTTATTCATGTCTATTAGTGAGTAGACTAATCTTGGATTCATGGGCTAAGGTGATTAAGGGTGATTAGAGAAGATCTAGGGTGTTTAGTGTTAGATCTACTTGTTTCCATTCTTGTTGAGGGTTCTCAATGCTATTTTAGTCTTGATCATACTAAAATAGATCTCTAGGCATTTTCTGCCCACAAGGTGTATGATGAAATGCCTTAACCAACTCTTCAATGCTTTTAGCTTGCTTTACCTAAGAGATTAGTTGCTAAAGGAGTTAAGATTGCTATTAGACTTGGTATCCATGTTTGCTTTACTAACATTCAACCTAAGAGATTAGATGCTTGAGTTTCTTTACCAAAAGAACATTCATCTAGAGATAGAGCTTGTTTAGCTTAGTGTCTAGGCATAAGGAAAGTGTTTGATTGATAGCTTGCCACCTCTAGATTGGATCTGCATCACCCAAGATCAAATGTCTAGCCCCATGAGTCCTCTTGCTTCATATTGAGAAAGAAAGATTATTACTTTATTGCATTAGCTTATTAGTTCTTAGTTCATACCATCTTTAAAACCGGATTGCACTTAGCTTAAACATGAACTTGCATTCCCTTTGCTTTAGAATCACCTAGGATTAGTTCGACAATCTTTTATACTACAACATTTGATTAGGAGCCTTGAAAACTCCTAACATCAAATTGGCGCTGTTGTCAAGTTCTAGGTTGATTGTGACATTGGGATTTAGTCACTTGATTGAGACTAAGTCTTTTTTCTTTCATTTTGTTACTGCTTTTCCTTCTTCCTCTCCCTTTGCATTTCAGGTGTATGAACTTTAGGAGCATAGGTTCATCAAGCCTAGTTCCAAGAGTTGAAGACATAGTTACACTTGAGATGGAGGTAGCAAGAAAGTGAAGAGAAGAAGAGCAACAGGCTCACTTTCAGAGATTGGGGTTTGAAATGGAACACAATCAGAATCAGCCTCATGATGGAGTGGCCCAAGGAGCTGCAAACCTTAGGCCACAACATCCATAGCGCCAAGCTAGAGCCATTGGAGCCTATGATCAACCTCACATTCATGGTCATTGGTTGGGAATCAGAGCACCAGCTGTGGAGAACAACAACTTTGAGATCAAGTCAGGACTGCTCAACACCATAGAGAACAACAAGTATCATGGCCTTGCTGCTGAAGACCCTTTTGATCACTTGTACAAGTTTGATAAATATTGTGGCTTGTCCAAGACAAATGGTGTTTCTGAAGGTGCTTTCAAGTTGAAGTTGTTCCCTTTTTCTTTGGGAGACAAAGCACATCAATAGGAGAAGGCTCTTCCAAGTGACTCTATCACAACTTGGAATGAGTGCAAGAGGGAATTCCTAGAGAAGTTCTTCTCTACCTCGAGGACAACCAAGATCAGGAATGAGATCTCTAGCTTTCAGCAGAAGCACCTAGAGGGATTTAGTGAAGCATGGGAGAGGTTCAAAAGCTATTGGTCTCAATGCCCATATCATGGCTTCACCAAGGAGAGTTTGCTTAGCACCTTCTATAGAGGAGCTCTACCACAGTGCAGAAACATGCTTGATACTGCCAGCAATGGTTTCTTTTTGGGAAGAACTGAGGAAGAGGCAGAGGAACTGGTAGAGAACATGGCCAAGAGTGACTCAGTCTACAGTGAGGAGCATGATAGGGTCAACAGAAGTGATGATCAGCAGACAAAGAAAGAGATCAAGTCCTTACAAGACAAGATGGATTTGCTTCTTTCCAACCAAGCTAAACAGGAGCAGATGAACTTTGTGGGTGGTCCTAGTCAAGAGGTTCCTCCTAAGGTCAATGAGGTTGATGGTTTAGAAGGCCAAAAGGAGTTGTGCTTCATCAATGCTAATGGCACATGGTACAGGAAAGAGCCCAATTTTCAGTACCAAAACAACTATCAGCAAAGGCCTTACTACAACAATCAGCAAGGAGGTTACCAAGCCAAGCAGAACTATCCTCAAGCCAACCAGTCTCCTCAGACTCAAGGAAGCTCTTCTAAAGCTCAAGCTCCAGATTCAAGTGTGGATTCTATGTTCAAGCAACTCTTGGAATTTCAGGCCAGAAATGAGAAGACCATGATTTATGAGTTCAAGAACATCCATGCAAAGATTGATGGGAACTATTCTCACCTCAACAACAAGTACATGCAACTTGCCTCTCATCTCAAGGCTTTGGAGAGTCAAGTTGCTTCTATGCTTTCATCCTCCAAGCAGCCAATGGGGTCTCTACCAGGGAAACCAGAAAAGAACACCAAGGAGTCTTGCTTCTATGCCTTGCATATTTACATGTTTTTAGCCTTCATATCTTGTACATTCTGATCATATAGATTAGGAATCAGACATCTTTAGAGTCCATATTGCATGCATTGTCTTTATTAGGTGTTGGAGAGTGCTATGGAGTGATTGGAGATGTTTGGGAGCATTGTGATTCAAAAAGAAGTAGAAAATGATCATTGGGCGAGTAGAGGAGCTGGAGCGACCTACTGGAACGAGGTGAGCAACCCGCTCTAACCTGGAGCGACCTCTCGCAGCGACATCATCAACCCGCTCGGCATTTCGTCGCGATACGAGCATGATCTGGAGCGGGCGAGCGCAGCGGGGTCAAGTAGCCGCTGTGACCTGGAGCGACCTTGTGGAGCGACATAGAGTACTCCCTCTGAGCCCAACATCCCGTCGACAACTTTCGAGAACCGGAACGACCAAGACGGAGCGAGGTGGGTACATCGCGCGCCAAATCCATGAAGTGCGAAGGGAGCCATAGCGACATCCCAGAGCGAGGTGGCGAACCTGCTGTGAAGCTGGAGCGACCCACTGGAGCGGGGTCAAGAACCCGCGCGCAAGATCTATATTTGGTCGATTTTTTATGTTTTGCTGGACCTTCTCAGACTTTTTTTTGAGGCTCACTAGGTTTTTAGGAGTCCTATAAATACTCTCTAAACCTAAAATTATGACTTATCTTGTTTTCTATCTAATCAAAAGCCACTTTTGGGAAAAAGATCTAATCTTGATCATAATTTCTTATCTTTGCTTGATTATCTTGCTCTCTAATCATGTTTAACCTTGAATCATCCATGGTTTTGGGGTTCTTCATGCCTATTAGTGAGTAGACTAATCTTGGATTCATAGGCTAGGGTGATTAAGGGTGATTAGAGAAGATCTAGGGTGTTTAGTATTAGATCTACTTGTTTCCATGCTTGTTGAGGGTTTTCAATGCTATTTTAGTCTTGATCATACTAAAATAGATCTCTAGGCATTTCCTGCCCACAAGGTGTATGATGAAATGTCTTAACCAGCTCTTCAATGCTTTTAGCTTGCTTTACCTAAGAGATTAGTTGCTAAAAGAGTTAAGATTGCTATTAGACTTGTTATCCATGTTTGCTTTAGTAACATTCAACCTAAGAGATTAGATGCTTGAGTTGCTTTACCAAAAGAACATTCATCTAGAGATAGAGCTTGTTTAGCTTAGTGTCTAGGCATAAGGAAAGTGTTTGATTGATAGCTTGCCACCTCTAGATTGGATCTACATCACCCAAGATCAAATGCCTAGCCCCATGAGTCTTTTTGCTTCATATTGAGAAAGAAAATTCATTACTTTATTGCATTAGCTTATTAGTCCTTAGTTCATACCATCTTTAAAACCGGATTGCACTTAACTTAAACATGAACTTGCATTCTCTTTGCTTTAGAATCACTTAGGATTGGTTCGACAATCTTTTATACTACAACATTTGATTAGGGACCTTGAAAACTCCTAACATCACTCAACTCGAATGCCCAGGGCTTGTTCACCCAAAAAGATTCCTTTAGTAAAAAAAATTTATCTACAAAAAGTAAAGTTTTCCCAAGTGTTTTATTTTGGTAAAAAAATTTCCAAGAGTTAACTACTAGTTGTGTATTTTTTCGTTATCATTCATAGCGTTAGTATTAACATTTGAATTCCATCAAATTAATTTACATTCACATAAATTCTATGGCAAAAAGTAAACATAAGAATTAGACAATTGCATTAAAATCTCGTAAAATCATTTAAAATACTGCAAAAGTTATTACTTGTGAATTCTTTCAAATTCCTAAATTCAATACCACCTCCTTAAAGATCCATTCCTGCGTGTGTGTGTATGTAACTCAAAGACCCATTTCTATGTATGTGTGTATGTAACTTAAAGTTCCATTCCTATGTATGTGTATGTAACTTAAAATGCATTCATTCATAAGGATCCGAACGGTGACATGAGTAACAATTACGATGCTTCTGATAGTAACAAAAGCTTATATATATACTAGTGGTTGGCCCGCCCTACGGGCGGGTAAGTTTACAATAACATTATTTTATATTAGATATTTATTTATTTTATTGATTGAAATATTTTAATTTTATTAACCAAAAAAATATTTTGTATTTTATAATATTTAGGAAATTTACTTTAAATTGTATTAATAAAGATAATATGTTTTTATTCTAAAATCAAATTGTAAATTTTATGAAATTAAACAGTTAAGAAAAATGTAATGATTTATATTTACTCTTTTTATTTCTATTTCACTTTGATATAGTTGAGGAAAATCTAAAGTTAGAATAGCTAATATTTATAGAAAAATTCTAAGAGTATATTTTTAATACTATTACAATAATTAATTTTATCACGATAATAAATTAATCCACCTCCAAACTAAATCAACTGTAAATATAATATAATGTGATAAAATCATAAAAATTTATATTTTAGAGTAATATATATATTTATCAAAAAAGAGAGTAATATATTAAATAGTTTCAATAATGTCACAATGATAATCAATATCTATATTATTTAACAATAAATGATGTTTATAATATATGTTTGTTTCAGTTTATATTAGATTTTCAAATTAAGTTATTTGATCTATGATGTTGGTGTTTGTTTCTTAAGAATTGTTTTCATGACACAAATCCAGCGAAATCATAAGACAAATGAAATATAGATCCGGCAAACCTCCACGTATTTAAAATTAGTTCATACATTACATGGGCTGCCTATGTAACCTGGTGGTTTGATGTTAGATATAAACCTCTGAGTTTATATCTATGTGGAAACATATCCCTGCACAGTGAACATAGATAGATCAAATATCTATTTGATAGATGATTGGTCGGTGTTTTCTTTTTACCTTTTGGGAGTAGACTAAGATGAATTTGGAAGAATGCATCATTATTTCATTAACGTTAGTTTCGTTGTTTGTAAGGTTACCAACTTACCAAAAAGTGAAAATAAAATCAAGACAAATGGAATAAGCTGAATGAAGAATTTATTGTTTGAATAATATGAAAACATAAATGGTAGGCTCAGTTTGACCAAAAAAAAATTAGTTGTATCAGAAGCTTTCAAACTTTTTTTCTTTACTCAAGAAATAGGAGAGTTAAGCTGGCAAGTGAGTTGAAAGAGCCGATTAAACCACCGGTGAAGGAGAACTGATCTCCTTGTGGATTATGCATTCGAGAAGCAGCGGTTCTAGCTCTTATCAGAGATTTGATTTATCTTGAGTGCCTTCTTGAGTTACACTCCCCAGCTAGAACCAGTGTCTCCTTAAAAGTGTTTCAGCCTAAAGCAGGTTGAACATGTGCAGTGGTAGTTTCCAGCCTCGAGATATGATTTATCTTGAGTGTACACTCCGCTTGGATCAACATCACTGCTGACGTTGAGGATTGTCTTGTTGGCTATCTTCAGATCTGTTTCCTTATCGATATACCTCCCATGGAAGAACTTGTCAGCTTCAACAATTATGTCTCTGAAAGTGATATTCCCAGTTCTGCTGAACTCATGGTAATTCTAGTGCTTATCTTCATCATAACCCTTAGGTGTCTCTTCCTGTTAGTAAGAGAGCTTGGTTGCAATCTGCTACATATAAGAAATTTGGTCTTAAACAAATTTGCGAGCTAATAAATGTTTTCCTGATATCTCATTGACTTTGAAACATAAAATAAATCTGCCTGATAAAACTATGCGGATTAGTGTAAGCGACGAGCAAATCCTTGACGGGGATGTTGGCCTGCTTCTCTTCATCAGTAACATTGGATGGGGGTTATTGTTTGACCTGAACCTGGCTCGTTGAGATGCACTAAAAAAACAGTGAATAACATAGCCATGTGCAAATTTCATATATGTGTGACTACCTATAACAACGGGAGAGAGATTAAAAAGGGTCGATAATATGAAGTTGTACCTTGTCATTAATCGAGAGCAGCTCCACGCCAATGAGTAAACCGACTTTCACAGAATTCCTGGCTTGACAGAACGGGAAAAACTTCTTTGAAAGAGACAATATGAAGGTGAGAAAAGGTGATTCTTGAAAAGCTTCACTTCCTAGAGCTCCTGAATATGATCCTTTTTTAACCAAAGTAGGAAAGTTATGAATCAATCAGCTTACTGTAGACAAATAAAAAACTAAGTTCATGTGATGAAAGAGAAGCCGTAGCACAATACTAAGAAAGAAACATGTAGTTTATTAGCATACTTGTTTTTTTTCCTTCAATGCTCAATTGGATGCAATCAGAACCTGGGCAGAACAACTAAAATCAAGTCAAATCAACAACTACCACAATCATTAGAGTGAACGCCAAAGAATAAAGTAGAATTATGTGAGTCATAAAATGATTAATATGTTGGGTTTTACTACAGATTTAAAACGAATCAGCTTGGAGAGTCCATTGATTACCAAAAGATTATAAGAGGACTCGAGTTTCACAGAGGAAGGGAAAACCAATACCAAATTGGAAGGAAGTATTACAGCTTTCAAAATCTAAAAAGGAGCTAGTTAATTAACATGTTTAACAGCGAGAAGCTAGCTCCTCCTTCTCTCTTCCATGACTACTTCGTCTTCCTCGCATGCATCATCTTCTCATCTCAATCACAATTATATCTACAAATCTCTCCGTGTTCGCTATCACGGAACTCCTGACACCTAAGGATTAGGTCGACACCATCATCAACCCGCTGCCACGATCCCTTCGATGTCATTTGTTGCGAGATCACTTATTCCTTCAATGTGAATCCTCATTTTCTTAAGAAGTGTTCTCTTGTGTTAGCTGCATGATGGAAGGAGATAAATAGGAAGAGTAATTACATTGAAAAGTCATTTCAATGGGGGATGCACAGAGGCGGTGAGAATTTAGGGTAGATGAAACGGCGATGGTAAGAGCCGGAGATATAAGAGAATATGTTGTTGGGTTTAAATTATTGAAGCATATATTTGTCATTGGCCCATTCGTAGAAAACCACTATTCAGTAGACAAAAAAAAAGTAGTCAAGAGAATTGAAAACAAAACTTGCCAGGTGTCACAAATTGCCCTATGCAAAGTGCTGAGGTGGCAGCAGGAGAAGAGAGAATACTCAACTTTATTATTATATATATATATATATATATATATATATAAAAGTCGACATTCAAAGCCTAAGAGTGTTTATAATTTATTTTGTTTTAAACGTTGTTATATATTTTAAGTGCTTATTTTGTCAAACTTTCAAATTTTATTTTCATTCTTTTTAACTCGATAATTATCACTCAGAAAAAAAATATAAAAATTAGATGCAAAACATAATATTTATTTTTAATATGAAAATTAAAACGTTATATATGTAATATAAAACAAAAGAAGTATGTGTATATGTATATTGTACGTGTGTATGTAACTTAAATTTACGTGATAAAAATTTATTTACTTCTCTTCATGAGTACTTTTCCCCATTCCTAGTGTTTTTTCCTCTCCTAGGCAAAAGTTACAACACGAGTGGTCCTTGCCTACTAGTTTGTTAGACATGCAAGAGAGACTATGCTTAGAGTGTTTTCCTTTTCTTTTTCTTTTTGTATTACGGTTATTGATTGATAGTAATTAAGAAAGCAGCTTCTCATAATTAACCTATCTCTAAGAGAAGAGTACAGTTAAGAGGAAGCTAAACAAATCTGGTGAACTAAACTTCTTATCACTGTTTCTTTAGTAGTTAGTATGGTTGTAAGACTACTGTTATTTTTTACTGCTTTTTCAGTGTCAAATGTGGTTGATTGCAGCTCACTATACTTAATTTTCTATGAGTTTGGTTTGGTGAAACTGATCTTGATATTAGACAGTTGCATAGATTGATAGATGCTAGGTTGTTGAATTAACTAAGGGCATTGCCTCCGCGCTTGCGCGGAGTTGTACACATATTTCTTGTTTCATCTCAATATTTGTTAGGGTTATTGTAGCTGTGAATTTTGCGTTTTGGGTTGATCATTGTTTTTTAAGTTTTTTATTGTTATAGGGTTAGAGTTGTGATGATGTACTGTGTATGCACTGTTCTCCACTCATGAAGGACTAAACTGTGTTAGTAATGTGATTGATATAGTTCGTGGTGTTGCTTGCTGTGTCACTGAGACTTATTGTTTGTTTGTCTTTTTAATTTGTTACTTGTACTGTTGAGATTACATAAATTATATTTCGTGCTGTTTTCCAAATGATAACAAACGTTTGGATCTGTTAATGAATCAAATTTCAGCTATTGTCTCTAACAAAGGAACAACCTATTCACTCTTTGAAGTTTTTTTCCAAGCATTATCCAGAGGTTTTAGCGGCAAGTCCTTCTATTGGGCGCCAAGGGAAGGCTTTCTGTCGTCATAAGCAAAGAGAAGCCCTCGAAACTCTAGCAAAAGTAGACAGAAGTAGGAAAGGTTAGGATTTTAAAATACTAATGTTGTTCTTTACAACCCAAGCAGTCGTAATAGGACTAAAACGATGCATATAGATAGAAGGAGCGACATAACCAATTAGAAAATCATAACTACCAAAATATTCTTAATATACTTGATTACTAATTGATAGGGAATCATTACAAAATCATATATTTACTGAAAATCTTCATGGGAAAAGGAAAGTTTAGATATCTCATTGATCCAGCATTTACAATTTCAACTAAATCATTTCAAATGCTAAAATATTTTTTAAAACAACTCTCCACAAAACCTATCTTTCTCTTGCATAAGTCTAACAACGTTCTCTATCATCTTTGCAGGATTATCCTCCATTAACACTGTAAGTCTAATATATTCATAGTAAGTCAACATATTAAGAAGCTAATACATATACCTGATTGTTTACATGTTGGTTGTAAGGATCACCGGATACATCAGGAATGGATATCCCACCCTCCGACCAAGCCATCTAACTCGCAGGTAAATATGTAACCTTCGCTTCTTTGTCCGCAATATCCTATTCGAAAAAGCGATGACATTATCTCAGCTAATGATTCAAACTCAGAAATAAGCCTGGTTTATTGGCTGTTGAGCTACATAAATTATTATATTATAAGTTAAAAACATAAAATAGATGAAATCAAGGTGAACAAAGTAGTTATTCGATTGGTTGATTGAGGTTGTAAACAATTTGGAGAAATAGCTAGACCTACGGATTTATCAATCAAGAGATTCAAAACTACAATTCAAGGATGCTAATGGTTTATAGATTCAATTCTAGAACTCGATTTTAATAAATAAGCAATCCAGCTTTCGTATGCAATTGCTAATCAGATGTCTAAGTCCAGTCTGAGCTGTCGCTCATTGACTTGGAGCGAGCGTTGATCGATGCTATGGCCTGAGCGTCGATCAATGCTTCCTCAGATAAGCATTAACGACCTAATCGATTAAGTTCAACTAGATTCCTAGACCAACTCTCATATGCGCCTAGGTATCTAATCCAGCAGAGTTCGGGTTTCGTTAATTGATTGCACTTTCGTGTCTCTCAACTATCATATGATTCTAGGTTCAAACAATTAGTCACACATTACTTTATCTATCATACTACACTTCTTTGACTTAAATTAACAATGTATCTTGATTGAAATATTTATCACATGTTTTGTTGAATCATTTTTATATAATGTGTGTATAATGCAAATATAAGACGTAGAATATTTTTGATATAAATTCTATTTTGTTAAATAAATTATGATAAGATACGCATAAGATAAATTCTTATAACTTTATGTATGTTGCTTTGTGTATTTAAACATGTAAAAATAATTGTTATTTATATTGAAAAAGTCATAACATCTATACTATTAAAACATAATACACTTTGGGGTTTTTCCACTAATTTTCACTGGACATGAATTATTTTTAAAATTGTGTGCGGATGTGTGACTTTCCACTGGACACGAATTATTTTTAAAATATAACAATTATTAATTTTTTTTTTTTTTACAGGTTTTACCGGTTACAACAGAGAGCAATATAAAAATATTATATAAAAAACACATGATACAGTGAAAAAATAGAGCTTTTAGTTATAGATTGAATTATAATTTTTTTTTGGTGATTATACAGGCTAATTTTTCAAAATAGATCCAACGGTTAGGAAGAAATAAAAAACGACATACATAAATTTTACCGTAAGACCAACCGTAGGAGATTATTCTGGTGGCCCCGCGTGTAATACCGAAGAGAGTCGGTGAAATAAAAAAAGGCATCTCTCTCCCTGTTTCTGAGATTTTCTTCGGCTTTTTCGTCTGCCTCTGTGTCATTCTTATCTCAGATCTCGAAGAAAGTTTCCTCATCGATTCAAAGTTTGTGTGTTTGATTGTTTTTCGATGGGTTCTTCGTCGGGGCAACCAGAATTTGATTACTTGTTCAAAGTTTTGTTGATCGGAGATTCTGGTGTTGGGAAAAGCTCTCTCTTGTTGAGTTTCACATCTAATACCTTTGATGACCTTTCTCCCACTATCGGTGAGTTTTATCAATCCTGATCGACCTTACTACCTACCCATATGGGTTTTCTTTACTTTGATTTGGATCTTCCTTTTCTAGGTGTGGATTTTAAGGTTAAGTATCTGACCATTGGAGAGAAGAAACTGAAGCTTGCCATTTGGGATACAGGTTTGATTTCTTAAATCATGATTTTGCTTTATTAGTATCCTGGGAAGAATTTCATACAATGATTTGGATTCATGTAAATGTCAAATCTTGTGGTTTCAGTTTAAATGTTCACTTGATTTGATGCATTTTGTTTGTAATCTTCTTCTTCCCTTGTTAAGATATTGTGTGACTGGTGATATTTGTCTTGCATTTCTATTAGTTTAAATATTAGTGAGACTACTCACTAGTGTCTTTTATTTAGAATGGTTAAGATACATAATTTCATGTGATTAGTGTGTTGTACTCAGAATTTTTAAGAGATTATCATCTTGTATTTAGGATAGTTAAGAGACTAGTGTCTTGTCTTTTGTATGGTTATTAGATGTCTTTTTTTTGGAATGGTTATAAGATTGGTGGTGATGTTGTGTATTCAGAATGGTTAACATGTTAGTATCTTGTATTTAATATGGTTACGAGATTAGTGTCTTGTATTTTTCGTTCAGTTTTTTTTTTTTATTTGGTGGTCTCTCATCAGTTGTGGGGTGTTTTTATCTGATCACTCAGCTGGGCAAGAGAGGTTTAGGACGCTAACAAGTTCATATTACAGAGGAGCTCAGGGCATAATAATGGGTATGGCTCTCTAAAATGAACAAAATCATTTGTTTATCTTTGATCTCCTAGGCTACACACTTCATCAATGCTTTGTTTTTCTTTGTAAGTGACTTTTGGGATTTCTCCATTTGTAGTGTATGATGTGACACGACGCGACACATTCACAAATCTATCAGATATATGGGCTAAGGAAATCGACCTGTACTCGACAAATCAGGATTGCATCAAGATGCTTGTTGGGAATAAAGTCGACAAGGTAGAGATCTCTCTTGGCTTCTCCTCCATGTCTAAGTGTCTGTCTACTATGCTGCAACTCTTTTGACCCTAATGTCATCTCCAGGAGAGTGAAAGAGCCGTCTCTAAAAAAGAAGGCATAGACTTTGCTCGGGAGTACGGATGTTTGTTTCTGGAGTGTAGTGCAAAGACTCGAGTCAACGTTGAGCAATGTTTCGAAGAGCTTGTTCTTAAGGTTAAAATCCGTGCCTTCCTCGTTTTTTTTTTTTTTTTTTTCTGAGGATTAGTATGTCTAAGTCTCAGACCTTTGTGTACGTGCAGATCTTGGAAACGCCTAGTCTCACTGCTGAAGGTTCGTCTGGAGGGAAGAAGAACATCTTCAAACAAAACCCAGCACAAACAAGCAGTGCTTCATCGAGCTACTGCTGCTCTTCTTAGACACGGCTTATTGGTTTATGACATAAAGTACACTCTTGCTCGTCTTCTTGTTCTTGGTTTCTGTTTCCCAAAGATTATATGCAACATCCTGGATGTAAAAATCTTAACCCTAATTTCAAAGTTGTGATCCCTGGTTTTCTAGTCTGGTCTTATCTAAAAACAAAATGCTCTTTTTACTTAATCAAAGGCTTAAAAAAATCACTGATAAATTGCATAGTTCAAAAGTGTAGGCAGTTTAGCATACATCTCTCAGGAGCCCGTAACCAAGACATTGTTATAAATCAAGAGCATGTATTTGTTAAATGGTTATACTGGTCGGTCCCGATCCACCTGACCCGCTCTACTCGCAAGAAAGCGCTCGCTCTGCACTATGCTGTATAAAACCAGTTGCCTGGCTCAGACGTTTCTCTGTCAAATTTTTCATATCTTCCTGACAAATTTTCGGTCACGAACTCCTCGTTGCACGCAGTATATGAAATTTAATAATGTTGTTTGAAATGACTTCATCAACCTTATATTGATTTCAAAACTTCTAAAGGGGGATATTTTATGATAAAAAAACTATTTGATGTTTGTCCAAAAAATATAAATGATTTGATTTGAGAATTCTAATCCACATAATTAATTAATTAATTCGAAATTAATAATCCACGTAATTATTTGAATCTCTATATTTTGAAAAGTCAGTATTTTTTATGTATTGGTTTCACGTTAATTCTAATATTGGTTAGTTACATTGTAAATTAAAATTATTATTCATAAGAGCTTTTTGTTATATTTCTTTTTTTCTTAATAATATTTTAAATTTTAATTTCGTTTTTAATATTTTATCACAAACCATATAAATATAAAAAAATGAAAATATCTTTAAAAAATTAAAAAATTAAGTATAGACTATACATGTTACGTGAATTCGAGAAGAAAATTTCGCAAAAGGATACATATAATTGGGATACTAAATGATCATAAAACCGATCCTATATCATTAAACTGATCTAAATTCTAATACTATGTTTAATTGAGTAAAAAACATAGTATTTTTTTTAGAATAATTCTATATTTAGTTGTTATAAATGTAAATTACAAAATGACTTATAATTTATATATAAAACATAACATTAATTATTTGTCGGAAAAAACATAACATTAATTATTTGTTATTTAATTTATGAATATTCAAATCTGTATATTTCAAAAACATATTGGTTATCAGTAGTACAACCTCAAACCAAGGAACACTTCATTTTTTCTATTTGTTTCTAACTCTACATCTATTAAATTAAACATAAATTTATAAAAGATATATATATATATAACTATCTACATATCTATATATATATAGATATCTATATCTATATATCTAAATATCTATTTATATATATGTTAAAAAAATCAGCAAAAATACAGTTAACAAAATTATTCAAATACTGAATATAAGAAATTATGACTTAGTTCAGAATTAAATTATAAAACTAGTTTACTTAAAATAACAAAACCAATAAAAATTTATACCATAGTCATATGTTTAATTAAGATAATAACATTAAAATTTTTAAAATATTTATTTTTTTACTTATTTTTCCAACATATATATCATAAACCAATTTAATTATACAATAAAATTAAAATACTAAAAGAATTATTATAATTTTTATGATATAATCTGTGTATGAACACATGAGAGTCATCTAGTTCTGAATTAATATCCGTGCAATCCACTTGAAATAATAATAAATTTTGATTTATAATTTTATTTCTATTTATTTGCTATTATATTGACCAATTGATTGTGCTAAAATAATTTATTTTAACAACTGATTACAAAAATTACATGTGTTCAATTCTTTTCGATCGAGTAGCATGTACTGTTATCATGGTTACTACTAAGTTAAATTGCATAAGTTTTATTGTTTTATATATATTTTTAAAAAATAGTAATTATAATCACTTTTAGGATTATAAATTTATTATAAAAAAAATTATGTATTAATTTGACATTCTGTTCTTTTTAGAATTAGTTATTTATTTTATTATTATATTATTATATTATTTTCTTATTTTATATAATTTTAGTTTTAAATGTGTTGAAATATGATATATTTTAGTATATATTATGATGTTGATTATCTAATTTGATAAACTAAAATTTATAGAATAAGATATTTTATAATTAATATAACTTTGATGTTTATTCTAGGAGTTGGCATGTCTTCGAAGAGGTTTCATTGTAAATCTGGAGGCAAGCTCCCAATTTTTCATCTCAGGAGAATACTCGGCCCGTCGAGAGACAGTTGTGGTGGAGTTTTTGCTTTGAATCTGGCATTGGTCGTGCGAGCTAAGGCGTCGACATACTAAAACAATGGTTGCAAGAGCTTTAGGACATCTTCCTGGATGAGTTGAGTGAGAGGAACCGAGGTGATGTACTGGTGTTATGTGTATCCTCCACGCGCTTTCCGGTTTGCCAAGCTGGGTCAGTGGTGGATATTCTTGTTCCCGTGGTGTTTGCTTCATCTCGGGTAGACTCTTTCTCGTTTTAGGTGGCAGGAGATATAAAACTTTCTTGTGCTGATAATGGGGCTGGGCCCCTCTTGCTTGGGGCTGCTGGCTCAGTTGGTTCTCCCATTGTTACGAAATGCTTCTTTGTGTTGAGAGATTCCTGATTGGTCCCTACAAAAAGCGTCAAATGTTGAAGAGTGAGTTTGGGACATTGTTTAAGAAGTATTTAAAAGATAAACTAGGTTGGAAATCTCGTTTAGAAGTAAATCAAAAGTAAAGGGGAATTACTAATGTGGGACGAGATCAATATTAGAATCAAACTCGTTCTTAGAAGATAGTATTGAGATCGCTAAATATTCTATTCTCTCTTCGATAAGAAAAAAAAAAGTCAGTCCTTTGCTCGCTTAGGAAAAATCTTCTATTATAGCAAAATAAAAACCCAGAATAAGACAAAAGATAGCTCATCGTCCTTTGTGATGAGATCATATATTCAGTATTTGTCGAAATGTGGTCACATATTAGCTGCAAAGCAGGCCAGCTCGCCTTGTCTCTAGGAATTTAATGTGAATCATTGTATCATCTGTACTCCTCTGACCGGTTAGCACCCCTGTCGCAGGCATGGGCTCGAGTTCGCTGATAAGATGTCGCTTTCTATTATACTAGGTGCATAGTCCCCGCGCAAGCGCGGGATCGGCTACATTATAGGTGTATTGTATAGTTTTGTTTACGGGATTTTATTGTTTTTTTTTGTCTATAATGTGATTGATGGGACTTTGGATATTACATGGGTTGATGAGTTTGATATAAGAATGAACGACGAAGTCATATGTTGATATTTTTATATCTTATATGTTCAAAGTTGAGGGTGATGGAACTTGTTAGTGTTTACTTAGGTAGTTGTTTGTATATAAATCAAATAGTGCATGGAAAAAGATAATAAATTTGGATTTAAAATGTTAGGGTTTCAAAATAACTGGACCTTGAATCTGTGGTTTAGTCTAATACTGAAAAAACTGTTAGGACTTCAACTCCTTTTTTCCTCTATGTCGGGAATGTAGGCACTAATTTCCCGATTCATGTAGGTAAAATTGTTTCTTAGTTTGTGAGATTGAAAAGCGTAGATTGATTTTAAGCATGATTGATGAGAGGTTTACTTGCATCAGCTTCGTCTGCCGTGGGTGTTGAGTTTCGTCGGCGCCAGATGTTAGACATGCAAGAGAGAAGATCTGAATATGTTAATTTCGTGTTTTGTTTTTTCTTCTCTCGTGTTTTGTGGGTTCCACTCTTTGCTCAGACTGTACAAAAGATGAAGTCTGGCTAGGCCGTCTCACTTCTCTGAAGTATTCCCTTGATTAACCTCCCACCAACATCTATCTTCTGATTCTGTCTTGAAGTCGAGGAGCTTCCGGAAAAATTAGCTTCCATCTGCTGTTCCGCTTGGAATGGAGAGTTCTGAAATGCCGCATAAAAAACATATTGGCAAATAACTAATGATTGTCAACAACTATCACTATACCAAATAGAAAATAAATCAAGGTTTTTTGTTCTGCACAAACTAAAATCTTACAACAGGGTTGTCACGGTCTTTTTTCAGGAGCAAGATCTTTTTCTTCCCAGAAACCATAGTCAATGCAATTCTTGGGAGAGAGCTATCCATGACAGAGGCTAAAGTTGCGTAGATGAAAAAATAGATCAGAAACACAGTAGACTTTTTCAGATAAGGAAAATATGGGATAAGTTGTTGACTAATTATCAGTTTCAGTTGTTGGTATGTCATTCCACTTAAATTTGCCTGATTGTAATCTTGCTTGGAGCTGCCAAATATGCTATGTTTACCAATTTCTAGGTTTGTGTTTGCAATCACTTGGAGCACCTAGCAACCTCAAAACGATCGACTTTCACAATGGAATCTGCTTTCAAAGATGGCATATAATGATTAGCACGTCCGACGGGAGTAAACCCATGAATCACGGAATCTGTAAATAGTATTATCCAACAAAGAATCAGGAAATAAATTAAAACAATTATGTTAAATAAGTGTGATAGATCGAAGATTAACTTACCTTTTCATCGAGGAAAAGAACCGTGATTCCCACAAACTCTCTGTCTTTCTTGAAGTTCAGGGAATCCCAGAAGCGGAGGAAGCCAGGGCTATGCTCTGACTACTAAGACCAAGACGGAGAGACTCGAAGGTTGAGTGACGGATGCCGGGACGCCGGTTTGACGAACTGGAGAAGCAGAGAGAAATATTTTCTACAAGATGGTTAAAGCTAAGAGGAATCAATGAGTTTTGTGGAGATGCAGATTGGGTTCATCAAAGATGAGAATCATATATATATGGTTTACAGAGGGGCTACAAATCAGGAACATTTATGATCAAGCGATTTAAGATGGGGACATGAAGAGTTCACCGGTGAAAAAATAGATTACGAACATACACACGGCGCAACTCTGTAACTCAGACGTGTTTGAGACAATAATGAAAAGAACTCATATTAAAGTACAACAGTTTACAATATAGGAAAACCATAATTGTTGCAAACTTAAGCTTTTTTCATATAACGTGATGAATCCCATTTAAAAATAAAACCCATAACACATTTTTAGGTCCGACCCTCAGAAGAAGCCGAAGAAGCAAGGGCTTCCGACCTTCATAAATATATATTAGGTTCGGCCATCAATGTACAAAGGTATCAGTTTGCTTAGTGGTATAAATGTTGGTGTTTATATTTCAATAACCCGGGTTCGAGCCATGAGCTTGACGCTTTTTTACACTTTTTAAAAGTGGAGCCCACAAAACGATGACGTGGTGCGCTGAAGAGTGAGCAAAAACTGATCTATTATAATATAGATTCTGCGGTTAGCACTTTGGTTTTGGGCCCCGCTAATGGACCTTGAATAAGTTGGACCGGGCATTGATAGGTGTGCGTAACCCACCTCCAAGAGAACTTAGACCTAACTACCCTTTTTTCCAGGATGCCGTGGCATTACAGATGCACAGCTTCAAGAAAGCTGGTTGAAGAAGCATACGCACGGGGTAGCTGCGACAGTATCACTTGCATTGTTGTTCGACTCCAGGTGTCTTGAAAAAGAACCACAGTCATACATAAATGCATCTGTCGTTAGCTATTGCCTTCTCTTTCCATGTACTCGTTATATAAATGAAAAAACAAGATTTAATTATAAAACTCTATGCCCCCTAAACTGTCTTAAGAAATGGTTTTTATTTCTCAAAGGAGCTGAAATACTGAGTTACTGCTAAGTAGTCTTCAATACATAATCAATGGCACTAGATATCTACTTATCTTTCTTCATCTGGTTCAGCTTCCTAGTATCACCATCTTCAATCTCTATGGAATCTTCTTCCTCTTTCATTGTCTTCGCTTCCAATAATTCGAGGAGACCTTTGAGTGCAATATCAGCATTCTTAGTCATCATGAGCTGCTGTGTGACTTCAGCCGGAGTTACACTCACCTTAAGGACGAGCTTCTCAATGGGATCAAACAGGACATGGTCATCAATCTTGAGGTACAAAGACACAAGCTTCTTGAACACAAAGGGTGTGCAATAACCCATGAGAATGTGAATGTCCATCCTTCCTGGCCTCAGTAACGCTGGATTGAGCTTCCCCTTGTGGTTGGTTGTGAAAATTATAATTCTTCCTTCTCCACAGCTCGACCAAAGCCCGTCTACGAAGTTCAACAGACCAGACAAAGATACCTGTCCAGAAGCAAAGACACATAAGCTTCAAAAACTTTGTTTAATAAGACAGCAGTATTTTTTCTTTTTTTTTGTTGGTATAACTTACCCGCTCACAATCTTCTTTCGTTTCCTTGATCTGGCATTTACAAGAAGCACCAGATCCACAATCAATGTCTTCAATGAGAAGAATTGACCGGTTCGGGGTGGAGGTGAGAATCTTCCGCAACTCACCATCGTCTCTAACGCTTTGAAGCTGGAGATCATAGATATCGTACTTCATGTAGTTAGCAATAGCAGCCACCATAGAGGATTTTCCAGTACCCGGTGGACCGTAAAGAAGATATCCACGCTTCCAGGCACGTCCCACGCTTTTAAAGAAGTCTTTTCCTTGAGAGTAGGCATCAAGATCGTCGATTATCCTGGTCTTGAGGTGCGACTCAATGGCTAGGGTCTCGAAGGTCGTGTGGTGCTCGAAAATGGTGGACAACCAGCATGAATTTGGCCTGTCGTAAGTGTAGATCTTGAGACTCTCGCGCAGTATGTTGTCTGCCGATTTCGTCAAGTATGTGAAGTATTCTGTCATTATCTTCTTACGAAACTCCTTCTCACATGTCAGATGAAAGAACCTATAACATAAAACAAGTGTAAGAACAAACAGAAAAAAAAAAGATTAAGATTACAGTCACAGAGAAGATACAAAATACAGAATGTACCGTTTCTCGTAGGGAGAATTCTTAGTTTCAACAGAGTGTAGAGTCCACTCAAGATAAATCCCTTCAAACTCGTCGGTGATATTTATATCTATAGGGATCCCTAGTTTCGGCTGAGCCTCTGGATTCTTTAGATTACTCGAACCCACAACGATATTTCCGGTGGAGAGTCCTGATAGAAGTGTTGGCAAGTAAACTTCAGCCGCACGGAAAGTTATGTTCTCAACCGAGTCCCATTCTTTCTCGATCACAAAAGTGAACCTTGACGGAAGGTAAGACGAGAAGAAGAAGTCTACAACTTTCCCAGTGATGTGATCTTGGATTCGCTTAGGCACAATGTCGTTGAAGATTGTGCGGAAAAGCATCATTATTGCAGAGAATGATGTGTAGAGGGAGAAAATTGCTGATACAGAAGGTGCTTGATTATACAGAGACGCCATTTTCTGTTTGGAAGAGGATGAAGAGTTTAGAAACGCAGAGATACTGTGTTTATAAAGAGTTGGAGTGATCAACAAAAAAGTTTGCATTTTCAGCATTTAATTTCAAGCAATCCAAGTTTGGGCTCAAGAAAAGAAAAATGGAAATTCTGGATCAAAACTATAAATGGAATGTGCTAAAAGTTTATGGAATTGTGGAATATATAAATGATAAACCTGGAAAGTGAAAGAAATGAAGATTTGTTGTTGGAAATTGAAAAATAATATATAGAAGAAGAATTGAAAACTTGACAACTGTTTTTTGTCCTAGAATGTATTTAATTTTTAAGATTTTTTAAATTTTATTAAGTTACCATCCATTAACTTAAAACTCATTATTATTTTATACTAACAATTCTAATTTGGTCAAGGGTTGACTTTGATTTTGACCTTTGACCAGTGGATTGACTTTTTTAAAAAAATCTTAATCATACCAGTTTTTAACCGTTCGAATGGCGTTATTTATGACTTAGAATTTTGTCCTGATTTCAGATTTGGAGTTTATTTAAACAGTTGGAGTTCATAGACACCACTTTTCTATATTGGTAGTGAGGGTCTATTTCTGAACCTCTGATACTTGCCTTAAGACTTCGAATATGCATACTTTAGTTCTAATATATTTCCATCTGTCTAAAATTGAATATGTCTAACGTCTGTTTGGCGTTTCAAGATATTTAAGTTCTTTGCTTAATCCACAGATAATTCAACCTTGCTTTATATATATATATATATATATATATATAATATAATAGTATTTGTGGTGAGGCAGACTCAGTGGGGCAGAGGTGAGTTCCTGCACGTTGGAGTCTGGCCTATGGCCTAGCAGGCAGAGGCGATGCACACTAGTTTTTGGGTGGGGTACGACCAGGGGCGAAGCCAGACATATTTATTACTGGGTGCACATAAATTAAATAACTAAATATAATGATATATATAAGTTAAAATAGGTGTATCGAACTCAGGTTCTTCAAAAGTTACGGGTGCACCTTGACTGATTAAGCTATTTTCCCTTTTATCTCTAATGTAAACATTTCAAAACCTAAATAATAGTGTGTGCACGTGCAGTCCTACTCTATGACGTAGCTTCGCCCCTGGGTACGACGATGTTTGTTTCTCCAACATAATAATTTGAAGTTATGGCTTTATTGGTTAAAAAAAGGAGAATGGTCAATGCCATGGACAATGACAATAAACATGTTATATTAGAGGAAGTGTTTGGGACAGATTTCAAGTAATAGATGGATCGCATCAAATGATTATATTTTTTAAAATGCATATATTTACTCACAAGAATTGAGAACCATAATAAAGATCTTACAAGACCAAGAACGAAATGAAGGAAAGCTAGCGAATCAGTCTATCCTACAAATGTGTTAGGAAGCATCGTGTTACTTCTGCTTCTATTAAAATTTCTTATTAACAACATGTTTGATGTATCTTATGTTTCATTTAATCTGTTACTAGAGATTCTGACCCACCCTTAAAAAGGGCGGGTATATTTTTTGTTTGAATTTTCTTAAATATTTTTTTGTATTATTTTTTGTAATCATATTTATATTTAATATTAATTTAATTTAATATAATTTTTGGTAACCATATTAAATATGTCAAGTTACATAACTATACATTTGTGCCATATGTATTTTAGAAATTATTTTTAAACTTTATTCCTAAAGTTTGCAACATATTATATTTTTTAGTAGTTACCTAACATAATTAGTCAAGAATATTCGTGCCTAAAAAACCCGACTCGGAATCGATCCGAAAATCAAAGTTTCATACTTTATTAGACATGACTTATATATTCGAACAGTTCTTAAAGTATTATACCCGAAAACCAATATGAAATCCAATCCGCACCGAAAACAGAACAATTTTCTAAAAAATCTTTGAAAAAATAATTTTAGTATATTCTGTTTAATATATATATATATATGTATTTAATAGAATGGATATTACTTAATTTAAGCTTCTTATAAAACAGTTCTCGTTATATATTATTTAGCTTAATTGATTTTTTTTTATTGGTGTAAAATTTGATTTAATTTTGAAAATTATATATTATTAAATTATATTTTTTATATTGATTTTTACTCATGGGCTGTTGGGTAACTGTATATCACGATAATAACAAATATTAATTATAACTATATATTATTAAGTTAACAAATACCATTGAAAGTGAGTTTATATTTATTTTAGGTTAGGCTTTATTAATGTAGCAATTGTACTCTCTTTTTTATAATGGATCCATTTAGGTCAAGCAAACAAATATACAATTGGCCAACAATCGATGTAAACATATTGTCTTTGATCATATGATGATCGTTCAAGATTGATTGAAACAGAAAACAAATTAAAGCACGAAAGAACCTTCTTTTATGTTTGGGAGTTATGGGTCCCGATTCCCGAGAATATAGGAACTAACTAATGGAGGTGGTTACTATATTCGGTAGAAATATATAAGATTAACAGCAGTTAGTGTTTAAATAATAAAGAGAATAATAAAAAACTTTTAAATAGAAGGAATAATAGTTGGACACAACCTTTATCAACTGGTCATACTACTGTTTTAATAGAATATATATTGATTTGTTATCAATAAAGTTTGATGTTATAAAAAATAGAAACAAATTTAAATATGTATACTATTAATCTCATCATTATTTATTTATGTTATTGCTAAAATACATATCATTTTAGAAAATTTATGTACATATCATGTATGTCTATTATTAAAATTTTATATTCATGCAATTGAGTTGGATAAAATAAACATATCTCATTGATTATTACTAAAAAGGTAAAAGCTCTGAGTTTAAAAATTTGTGCTTCTTTAATGGCAGTTTATAAATTGATATTAGTAATGTTTTTTCTTTTGACAACAGAGAAACTACTCTACGAGGAATCCATCGGTTCAGGTAGCCAAACCGGTGGTATTGAATCAACATATAACATAGTTGAAGGAGAACTCCTTGCACCACGTGCAAGCTTGTCCGCCATTGTGTTTTGTGTCCTTGTATTATGTCTGATCTTGAAACTATGGAAGAAAGTCTTACTGTGGCTAAATTCTTCCATGTGTGTAGCAAACGCTGGCCAATCCTCAAGTGACGACACCATCTTCACCAGTTGAGAAAAATCTATCTCGAACACTACTTCTGAAAACTGCAGAGTCTTCATGCACTCTATAGCCCAAATCAAAGCTTCACATTTTGCACGTGGAGGTGTAAGCTTCGTCAAAGATTCATTGCCCCCATCATTACGCCCGCTGTCCCCCTCATTCAACAGTACCAACCCTGTCCAGTGAAGACATCTTGCTCCCGCCAAGCCCCATCAACATGACACACTCTTGTATGATCCATTAAGTGTCCAGTGACACCTGGTTGGGCATTTCCATGCTGGTCTGGAACCAAAACTTTCACCTCAGCCCATAGGGTACTTTCATCTTCCGCTCTTCGCAATATTTCCTGAGGATTCCCATCATTGTTCTGATAAATCTTGGTATTTCTATTCTTCCATATATACCACATAATCCAGGGTAAACAATCAGAATCAAAGTCCTTTGGAATCCTCCAAAAAAGATAGTCTAAACTGGTGTAAACTGAAGAAGATGGGAATATTTTGGGAGGCGAAGGAATCCTAGATAACGCCCAAGTTTGTAATGCTGGTGGGCATTCAAAGAGAACATGATTTATCGTTTCCTCCTCTGTTCCAAAAATACTACATTGTAAATCACAATCTATGCCATGTGACTTCAAATTCTTGGATACCGGTAGTGTCCCAGATAAAACTTGCAAAACAAAATGTCTTAGTTTCGGGGAGCATTTAAGTTTCCATGTAAACACAAATGGTGGTTTAATGTTTGGTCCATAAATTATTGTCCTTGGTCCCCTATATAGATATAATGACTCTGTCCTGAAACATGATTTAACCGAATATTTACCGGACTCTGTATACATCCAACCGGAATCCAACCGGAATCCAACCAGACGTATCTGGCCTCTGTGTCCTACTCACTGCTATCCCACAAATGATCTTTACATCATCTGGATGAGTATATGCATTGAGAAAATCTACGTTCCAGGATCTATCAACTGGGTTGATGAGATTTTCCACCTTGAGAGATGGATTTAAAATTGAATTTAGTTTTTTGGTAATGCTGACCTCGGGCGAGGAGCAGGAACGAGGAGCTGGAATCCATGGATCATTCCAAAGAGAAATTGATTGCCCAGACCCTACTCTTTTGATTAGCCCTTTTTTAACTAGAGATCGAGCTGAACATATGCTTCTCCATCCATAAGAAGATGAGTAAGATATGTGATCATCCAGAGGATGAGAGTTCCGAAAAAATAGCTTCTTTTGAAAACCTTTGAAAATAAACAATCTGGTTTATCTATCAATCGTCATAATTGTTTGGCCACTAAAGCTGTATTAAAATCTTAAAGATCTCTGAAACTTAGGCCACCATCTTCTTTATGTATGCAAACTTTGTCTCAAGAATACCAGTGTATACCTTTTTTTGTTTCCCCCCACTGCTCCACCAGAAGTGCGCTAAAGTTCTAGTAATTTTCTTGGTAACCCCTTTGGGAAGCCTGAAACATGACATCATGTATGTTGGCAAAGGTGCGGCTGAAGATTTTATCAGCACCTCTTCCCCCCCCCCCCCCCCCCCCCGTAAGGAAGCGAACTGTCCAACTATTTACTTTATTATTTACCCTCTCGTTTAAAAAGCCAAAAATCTGTATTTTTGAACCCCCTAGACTCTCAAGTATACCCAAATACATTCCCATCCCTCCCAGATTCGTGATGCTCAGTAGATTGTGAATATCCAACCTCACTTCCTCGGGAAACTTATGGCCAAAAACTATCGATGATTTCGAAAAATTAATTTGTTGTCCTGATACCAACTCATAGTCTTTGAGTAGCCTTGCAAAAGAAAAGACTGTCATCCGCAAACAGTAAGTGAGAAATTGGTGGACTTGCCCGTGCTATCTTTAAACCTGTTAAATGTTTTCTCCTCTCCTCTTTCCGAATGTTAGCAATAAGAGCTTATGTACATAGGATGAATAAGTGTGGGGACAACGGATCCGCTTGTCTCAGTTTCCTCTCTGGAACTATATGTTCTTTCGGTTGCCCGTTGAGTAAAACCTTGTAATTGACCGACGATATACATTGCATTATCAAAGCTACCAAGTCAATAGAAAAACCCATTTTTAAAAGAAGGCTCTTGAGAAAAGGCTATTCTAGTCTGTCATATGCCTTGCTCATATCCGTCTTGATCGTTAAAAACTTATCCTTGCACGCGTTATTGGTGCGTAACCCGTGAAACATCTCCTGTGCAATGAGAATGTTATCCGAAATTAACCTGCCGGAAACAAATGCCGATTGAGTCTCCAAAATTAAATTTGGTAATAAGCCTTTCAACCTCTGGCATAATATCTTTAAAATGATTTTATAACCCACATTGCACAAACTGATGGGTCTAAGTTCGGTCATCCTACTTGGTCTCTCCGTCTTTGGAATGAGACATATATTTGTCAAATTGAGTCTATCATAAAAAAATTCATGTCCTTAGAAAATCATTAACCATGGAGACTACATCATCCTTAATTGTTGACCAAGACTGTCGATAAAAACTGCAGTCATCCCATCAGGGCCAGGGGCTTTTTCTGGATGCATCATAAATAAAGTGGCCCTTACCTCTTCTTCCGTAGCCATAGCCATCAGCCTGAGATTTTGGGCATCCGTAACCAAGGTCGAAATTTCCTCTAAAACAACCTCGGACTCCGCTGGAGAGGATGTACTAAACAAATCTGTAAAATATCTAACCGCTACTCCTTCCACCCCTTGTTCTGAATTTACACAATTGCCCTCCTCATTCTGTATACCAATTATCATATTTTGAATACGTCTTTGTTTTGTCGAAGCGTGATAAAATTTTCTATTCCTGTCCCCGAGAACATGCCAATTAGTCCTGCTCTTTTGTTCCCAATATTGTTCTTCATCTCGATACGCATCTTGTAATTTTCTCGAAACCTCCAACACCTCTTCATGATATTTTGTAAAATCATTTTAAATTTCCTCAAGTGCTCTTTGGAGGGAATCTATTTTATCCTTCCCATTTGGCGGATTAAGTTTCCTCCAGACTGAAATCTCGTGTCTACACCAATGTATCTTGTCCACAACTCCTACCCTTTCCCTTCCGCGGTTAGTGTTCCATCCCCATGTGATTGATTCCATAATACCATCTTCCCTTATCCAATTCTTATCAAATCGAAAAGATCTTCTATATTTTATAATTTTATCCTCAATTGTTGCTACAGTGGGTCTGTGATCTGAGGCAACCATGCACAAATATTCAACAAAAGAACAAGGGAACAAATTATGCCATTCATTATTCCCCGGGGCCCAATCCAAGCGACACTTAACAACTTGACATCATCTCCTCCCACTCCATGATAGAGTATTTCCTAGACTCGGGAACTCCATAAGACCACAATTATCTATCATATTGTTAAAAGTCACAAAAGTATCAGCATGTCGTAGGGTACCGCCTTGTTTCTCATGATTACATCTAATCTCATTTAGGTCTCCAATAATAAACCAAGGTTCATCCGGAGAGATACCTATTCTTGTTAATCTCTCCCAAACTGGATCTCAAAGATTTTGGTTTGGTTAAAAATCTGCTTGACATTATATTCCGTTTCAACATCTATAATCATATTATTAGATAATACAATATTAACCTTGTAACTAAATTTATAAAATAACGCCAGCCCTCCATTTCTATCTTGAGGATCAACCGTATGGAGATGACAAAAACCAAATTAAAACTGAAAAGATTGTACAAACTCAAAATTTTGTTTCGTCTCCGATAAAAACAAAAACTCTGGTTTATGTTTGTAATATATTTCCCGTAAATAACTAATAGTCCAACTGGTTCCAAGACCTTGATAATTCCAACTTAAAATCTTCATATTTATGGTTGTTGTCGTGACTCACCGGACCTTTTAAATCATCTCCTATAAGAATGTTTCTCACATTTACATTCCAATAGGAACCGAGTACAAGATTTCTCATACCAACTCCAAGACATACAAGAAAAATTTAAGCAAACCAGGTCTTGTCCAAAAAACACCCGAACTACTTTCAACCATATTATTGTATATTCCCTTACAAAAACCACATTTGTTAACTCAACCACGTGCATTACTGAAGAAATTAATAAACAGCCTCTATAGCCTTGACCCCCATGAGAGCCAGATGTGAAGATCATAAGGACTGGATCAGTTTTGAAACTTCTCACCGAGATCGTGATACCTCGCAGTTGCTAACAAACCGCCACCCACCCAAGATGAAACCGCATAAAGCACTCTGAACCATAGAGAGCCGAGTAGTGATTGTGATGCAGCGGCATCCCTAAGTTTGGCGCCAACATAACGACTGCAACTGGATTCAAATCATATTGCTTCTAAGATTTGGTTTTAGTTTTATTTATTTTAAAGATAGTGATGTTTTATTTCTTTATTGCTTTAATCTTAAGTTTCCTATTCCCTTAGGGTTTGTCAAAGAGAATAGCTATATAAACGACTCTAGTCGTCTTGTTTTAGACACATTTGATTTTAATAAGAAGAGCTTTGCTTTTATCCCTTGTTCGATTTGATTAAATTCATCAAACATGAAGTTGGTCTAAAGAAGCTATCGAAAGAAACTCTTGATCGATCCAAGAACAGGTCTCGAAGAACCCTAAATTCTTAGATCGACCGTTCACCCATTCGTATGCTGCGCCAGGTTGGTATCAGAGCCAGGTTCAACCTAGCGCAGCGTACGAATGGGTGAACGGTCGATCTAAGAATTTAGGATTCTTCGAGACCTGTTCTTGGATCGATCAAGAGTTTCTTTCGATAGCTTCTTGAGACCAACTTCCTGTTTGATGAATTGAATCAAATCGAATAAGGGATAAAAGCAAAGCTCTTTTTATTAAAATCAAACGTGTCTAAAACAAGACGACTAAAGTCGTTTATATAGCTATTCCCTTTGACAAACCCTAAGGGAATAGGAAACTTAAGATTAAAGCAATAAAGAAATAAAGCATCATTATCTTTAAAATAAATAAAACTAAAACCAAATCTTATAAGCAATATGATTTGAATCCAGTTGCAGTCGTTATGTTGGCGCCAAACTTAGGGATGCCGCTGCATCAGATTGTCATACCAAGACATCAACCAGCACCATCCCTCGTCTACCAATACCATATGATCCTGTGTGTTAATGAAGCCATTGAAGTCATAGTGCAGAGTAAGAGCCTGAGAAACTTCCCCGCAGATACCACCAGTCACTTTCATCTGGTTTAGAAACAAAACATACAAGTATAGACAAATCTAAGCTTAAATCAGCAACACCATCATCACCACTGATCATTAAAACTAACAAAACACTCTTAGGAAATCCCAAAGGATCACAAGACACCAATGGAAGAGAGACACAAATGAAAACACCCCGATCTATGATTCATCCATAACCTCAAAAGATATCTCATAAAGTAAAAATCTCCTGCTAAAAGCATCTTTAGACTCCTCCCCGCTCAATACAATTCTGAGAAAGCCCCAAACGTCTAGTAATAAACAGTAGTAATACCAACGACGAAAATTACTAGAGAGATTTAAACTTGAGATCACTAAAACCCAAGTCCTAAATTCATTTCTATCAGCAAAGAAAACTTGCAGCTGACCCACACAATGGCCTTAATGCATAACCACAATAGTAGGGAACCATATTCCATCATTACCTCCTATCTCCATACACCAATAACCCAGATAAGTAAATATAAATGCACCCAATTCTTCCTGCTTATAACTATTCTCTAACCAACAAACATGCAACAGATACCATGAACACACTTTTCGGCTTAAGCGTAATATCCTGTTGACTTGTATCCCATTTCTTAAACAATATTCTGTCAAAAAGAAACACTAAAGGCCTGTTCGTTTACTAAACGCGCTGTGTCAACACTAGCAGCTGAAATTTGTTTGTAATTTTCTTCTGCACTGATCGCTGGTGAAGAAAAAAAGAGAGCGCGCGTTAGAATGATTGATGGAATCCGGTGATGTTTGTGCCGCTGAAATAACTAGTGTCACTGTTTATCTTTTCTTTCTCTTACCCGCAACTGAAAAACATGGATGCTCTTCCATTCTTTATTTTCTCTCTTCGTTAAGTTCTCTCATTTTCCCTTTAAACTCAGCGGCTAGTGTTGACGCAGCGCGTTTAGTAAACGAACAGGCCTTAAGAAAGCATACCTTGCTTTCAAATACAGAACCACAGAGATTCCTATGTAGCCTCTCCCGTCCAACATCATCCCCAATGAGGAGAAGCAAATGATCTTCGTCATTACACCGCCTCTCCTCTGATCTTCGTTTGATGAGACCAAACTAGGTTTATGCACCCATGAGCAGAAAGTGTTCCAAACACTCCGAAACCTTAACGATAACCACCACAAACACCATAAGTCTAGAGTAACGAATTTGAACCAGAGCCCAGAGTATTTTTTTCCAAATAAAGATCTCATTGACATACCATTGACATACCATTGACGAAATTAAACCAACGACCGAAACAAAAACATCGTATTAAAACCAACTGCCCATTCAGCAAACAGCCAAAGAGGCTAAGATGGAAATATAAAGAAACCAAACCACTAGGACCAGACTCGATTCAATAGGACTTCATAAGTGAATCCATCATTATTCAAAACAGAATTGTTTTTTAGAAAACCCAAAACCCTTCATCCTGATGAGTTCTTTGGCTTAGTAACGTTTATTGGAGATATATGAAGTTTATAGTTCCAGATAAGTATTTATTGGAGATATGTGAAGTTTATAGTTCCTGACAAGTATATGAATTCAAATACAATTTAAGAATTAATATAAATGTCCAATATTAAATTTGGAATAGTATGAGAAGATATAAATATTAAATAATTCATGTTCATTCGAGCTGTTAGCACATATTCGGACTGTTAAGTAATTTTACTCAATGTATGTGCCCTGCGATTAAAAGACCAAAATCAAACTTGGATAAATTATTAAAGAAAATATTTTAAAATGACTTAGTATATCTTAAATTTTTTTATCTAAACGTGTAAACATAATTTTTATCCATGTTATAAGAAACTAAATCAATCAAAACAAAATAATTTATAACATTTTTTCAATCATTACATTATTTTATTCATAATGTAATTTGACTTAGATATAAAATAATTCTCAGTTACAAAGTCTTCACTAGCTTTTGTCAAATTTTCAAAGCTCTCTCGCATTATATTATCAAATGATCTCAAAATCACTCACACTTATATTCAACTTCACACTCCCACTTATATTCACTCTCTTACTTTCATTCTCATTCTCATCTTCACCCTCACTCTCATCTTCATCTACATCCTCACTCTCACCCTTGTCCTCACCCTCACCTTCACCCTCACTTTCACCCTCATCCTCACCCTCACACTCACACTCACACTCACCCTAACCCTAACCTCACTCTTACTACCCTCACTATAATAATATTTGTTGAATATGTCATGTTACTGATCCTAGATAGGATCGTCGTACCAGACCATGGGACAAGAGAACGTTCAACAAGTCGAGAGATAGTAAAGCAAGTGTTCCATGGTCTCAGTAAAAGGGTTAACTCCGAAAAAGATGAGACTTAACCAAGGAAACAAAAAGATGTGCCTCAGTCCGTGGATCAGTCCGTGGATCAGTCCGTGGAACCATAGCAGCATGAAAATCAGGACGTCCCGAATATTTCAACCGAGGTTCACTCTTTCGACCGTACCGGACAGACTGACCGAGCCGTGTACTGGATCTACCCGCGTACGTCCCGAATGGAGCTTTGACTAAATCCTCGACCAGACAACCGAACTGACCGAACTGGAGCTCGTCTTGTCCGACCTTCTCGACAATT
The DNA here is from genome assembly GCF_020379485.1 of Brassica napus. Taxonomy (NCBI): domain Eukaryota; kingdom Viridiplantae; phylum Streptophyta; class Magnoliopsida; order Brassicales; family Brassicaceae; genus Brassica; species Brassica napus. The sequence goes on along the minus strand of NC_063448.1, from coordinate 31,239,507 downwards.
CAAGGCTGATAGTCGAGCCAGACTTAGCCTAGGTCATGAAGAATCCGAAGACAATCGTGCATTCTCACTTTTGGTCCGTTTCGTTCATCCCGACTATCGTGCCCTCGACCTTGCCTCCGTGTTCGATCCGTTCATGAACTTTGATCATCTGAATTTCTCTAAGGCAAGGATTCTCAAGCTGTTAGATGACTTGGCCTGCACTTGGATATATTCCGTTCGTGAAGGACATCCGGCCGATCGTACCGTTCGACCCGCGTGCCTCCTTCCCCTTACCGCATTGGACACAGCTAGTTCGGATGAACCTGGACAGTAGCCGAACGGTCATCTTGACTGGTCTTTATCAGATTCCGCACCTTTGACTTCTTTATGATCTTCTAGTCAAATTTATCTTTTCTATGTCTTATTTTCCATAATTCTCATTATTGTCTTTGATTACAAAACTCTGTAAGTATGTAACCTCTTCCATTTGAAAGGATAATCGATTTTGTCTTGAATTTTCTGAGTTGAAACTCTTTGTTCTTTGTAAGAACTCGTCTTGTTTCTTGGTGAGTCATATCCAAGTAAACACTTCCTCAAATCGTTGGACTTGTGAGTCATATCAAGCAACGACGAGAGAACCTTCATTTGGTGGTCTTGTGAGTCATATCAAGCACCATTGGAGTTGGGAATATTGGAGGCCTTCCGCAACCGTCGTGCGACCCTTCAATCCATCCAGTTCTCCATCCGGAGTTCATATCAAATCCGTTCCAGTAGAGTGATCCGTTCCTAGGGTCCTTCACAAATGGAAGTGATGAAAAGAAGCTGGATCGAACTAAGGAAAGAGTGAGACTAGCTAGACGAGCTGGAATAAACTTAAGTCCTAGCTCAGTCTAGAAAAGTCAGCTAGATCATCTGACTGTCCGAGCTCAACTAGCTGGATAAGCTAATTGGAAGCTCAACTCAGCTAGGAAGAATGTTTGGCAGCTAGGTCAGTGGGTCGGGTTTGTGGAAGTTATGGACCAAAGGTTAAGCATGGTTCGATCATTAACCGGTCAAGACTTAGGCGAAAAATCTTAAGCACGTGTGGGAAGTGTGCTATGCGGTTGGAGGCAGTTTCTGGCCGAAGAGGGACAAATGGACAGGTGCCGATATAGTTATCAAAAGACATTTTTTCACTTGGGAAAGCGGTTGACAAAGTGTCTGTATGAATACAAAGCATTGTGTTCGATTTCAGACACATATTTTTCTTATTGAAATTTTCAAAACATTCAGAACAGAAAGATAATCCGAAAGAGAGAAACATGTTTGATTGAAGGGAATGTTGAGATGAAGCAATAAAGAACAAGAGAATCAGGTTGAATCAGACTAGGCTGGACTTCAAAATCAGACTAGGCTGGACTTCAAAATCAGACTAGGCTGGCTGGACTTGAGAATCAAACTATGCCAGACTTATAAGGTTTTATAAGGTTTTATAAGACTTTATAAGGATTACTAACTGGAGTATTTTATTGAAGAGAAGAGGAAGAGAGAAGAAGACAGTTGAAGATACTTTAAAAAAATGAATATTTTATTGTATTGAGTACTGAGGCAACTTGCCATTAAATACTTGTATCCAGATCTACAATTAATTCACGGAAACTATTATCTCCTTCTCTCTCTTACATTTTGAAATCTACATCTCTCTCATTCTTTCTCTCTCTCTCTCTCATGTTCTTCATGTTCTTTATTTCCCAGAAATAAACTCTCAATAATTTTCTCATTCGAACATGGTATCAGAGCATTAAGCTCCTGAATCTCACAAAAGCTTCCGCAAATTTCTTTCTTTCTCAGATTATCTTCAAAATCTGTTGGATACATCTTTTTATCCACTGGTATAAAGGTCTTTCAAAAGAGAAGAACCTCACCAGAACTCAAGATAGAGGAGTACCCTATTCTCTGGAACTCAAGAAAGCTTCAGCCATATCAGGAAAAGCTCCATCAAAGTCCAGTTTATCTCAAAATCAGTAGGAACAATCTATTGTCCACTGGTCCATATCTCCCCATTAGGGAGAACTCCAACATGGTATTGTTTCCAGAGTACAAGAAGGCTAAGGAACAACATAAGAAGCGCAATATGCCAAGAAGAAGTGACTTGAATCAAGCCAGGAATGTAATCAAGGAGTTTGAGCATCCATCGATTCAAGGTCGAACCATGTATTCATCTGTCATTCGTGGTTCAAATGAAGAAGGAACATGGAGAAGTACTGATAGTGCAGCCAACAATGATGGTCCAGCAACCATGAGTGACCTACATTCCCTTATCCAAGCCTTTATCTCATCCAAGAAGGCTGGTACACACTCTCTTGACGCCAAACCTATCATTATAGATTCAGGAGCAAGCCATCACATGATTAGTGATAGGAACTTGATTAGTGATGTCCAGCCTGCCTCAGGGAATGTTCAAATAGAAAATGCTGATAAGATTAAGATAGAAGGGATAGGGAACCTGAGGTTGTTTGATAGGGAATCTACTGCCTTGTATATGCCTCAGTTTACATCAAACTTGCTATCTGTGAGAAAGGCTACTGTTGATATGAGTTGTCAGGTTGTCTTCAGACCAGATGAGGTTGAATTTCAAGACTTAAAAACAGGCCAAGTGATTGGAAAGGGGCACGTTCACAATGAACTCTATCATCTTCAGAAGACAGAGATACCTAGACTATCCACTTCTCAGTGTTTGGCTAGTACATCGAGCGGGGTTGATAGCACACTATGGCATGCTAGGTTTGGACATCCTCATACAAGAGCCCTAAACTTGATACTTCCAGGTGTGGTCTTCAAAAATGATGATTGTGAAGCTTGCATATTAGGGAAGCATTGTAGAACAATTTTCCCACAGTCTAGCACCATCTATGAAAGATGTTTTGACCTAGTTCACTTTGATGTATGGACTGCTCCATGTGTGTCCAGAGAGAACCACAAATACTTTGTCTCCTTCATTGATTAGAAATCCAAATATACTTGGGTGACACTGATTTCGTCTAAGGACAGGGTGTTGGATGCTTTCAAGAATTTTCAAACTCATATCTGCAACCATTTCAATGCAAAGATGAAAATTCTAAGGTCAGATAATGGTGGAGAGTATACAAATCATGCATTCAAGCAATATCTTGCTCAACATGGGATTACTCACCAGAAAAGTTGTCCTTACACTCTTCAACAAAATGGAGTTGCCGAGAGGAAGAACAGACATTTGATGGAGGTAGCAAGATCAATGATGTTCCACACCAATGTTCCAAAAAGATTCTGGAGTGATGCTGTGATGTCTACTACTTATCTGATCAATAGAACTCCAACTAAAGTCCTCAACGACATGTCTCTTTTTGAGGTCCTAAACAAGACCAAACCATCTTTGGACCACTTGCGTGTGTTTGGATGCCTCTGTTTTGTGATGATACCTGGGGAGCTAAAGAACAAGCTCGATGCTAAAAGCTCAAAAGCTATGTTCATTGGTTACTCTCCAACTCAGAAGGGGTATAAGTGCTATGATCCAGAGTCAAGAAGGGTTCTTGTCTCAAGGGATGTGAAGTTTGTAGAATCTAGAGGCTATTATGATGGAAAGAGTTGGGATGAGCTCAAAGATCTTTCTCAATCAGCCTCAGATAGAGCAAACAACCTTAGGGGAGTAATGGAGAGCCTGAGAATCAATATGTCGTCTTTACCAAGGGTGGAACATGTCCCTGAAAATGTTCCATCTACTGCAGCTGATAGTGTTGAGAGCACTCATCCTGATCATGAGGGGCGCAGTAGAAATGTTGAGCATTCTACACAAGCTCAACCTGAAGAGAACTCTGTAGCTCATGATCAAGATGAGATGCCATCAAAATCAGATGTTGAGACTCAAGTAGATGCAGCAAGTGAAGAAAATGAAGCAGAGTCTGAGCAGATACAAACTTTGAGAAGGAGTACAAGGATCAGGAAACCCTCATAGTGGATCAACACAAAAGTTTACTTCAATGCTGAAGTTGTAGCTCACCCAATAAGTACAGTATGCTCCCTTGCTCAATATCCAGAAGATCACAAAGTCTTCATCAGTGAATTGGATCAGGAATACATTCCAAGAACATATAAAGAAGCTATGCAACACAAGGAGTGGAGAGAATCTGTTGGAGATGAGATGGGAGCCATGATAAAAAATGATACATGGTTTGAGACTGAACATCCAAAAGGAAAGAAGGTAGTGACAAGCCGGCTTCTCTACACTATCAAGTATGGAGCCAATGGAAAACCAGAAAGAAAGAAAACAAGACTGGTTGCAAGGGGATATACTCAAGTATATGGTGAACATTATCTAGACACTTTTGCACCAGTGGTCAAGCTTCAGAATATAAGGATTCTCTTATCTCTTGCTGTCAACCTTGAGTGGGATTTATGGCAGATGGATGTGAAGAATGCCTTTCTTCAAGGAGAATTGGAGGATGAAGTCTACATGAGACCACCTCCTGGTCTTGAGAACATGGTGAAGCCAGAAAATGTTCTCAGATTAAAGAAGACAATTTATGGCTTGAAGCAATCTCCAAGGGCTTGGTACCATAAGTTGAGCACCACCCTCAATGGAAGAGGCTTTGTAAAGTCAGAAGCTGATCACACACTCTTCGCATTAACTAGTAAGCAAGGTATTGTGGTCATCGTAGTCTATGTGGATGACATTATCATCACTGGTAGCAATAAGGAAGGTATTCTCTCAACTAAAATATTTCTTAAAAATGCCTTTGATATCAAGGATTTGGGAGAGTTGAAGTATTTTCTTGGGATTGAGATCTGCCGCTCTAAAGAGGGGTTATTCTTATCTCAAAGAAAGTACACACTTGATATTTTAAATGAGGCAGGAAACCTTGGGAGTAGAAAGGCCAAGACTCCATTAGAAGAAGGATGCAAGGTGCTGAGAGAGGGGGAGTATGGGTCTACACCATTTGGAGATATCAAGAAGTAGAAGAATGGTGGGCAATCTCATCTATCTAACCATCACCAGACCAGATGTGTGCTTTGCTGTAAATCAAGTGAGTCAACACATGGGAGCTCCTAAGGTGCATCATTGGAATATGGTGGAGAGGATCTTAAGGTACCTAAGAGAGGCGTCTGGACAAGGAGTATGGTTGGGATGCAACAAGAGTACAAAGATTGTAGGCTACTGTGATGCTGATTGGGCAGGTGATAGAGTGGATAAGAGGTCCACAACAGGCTACTGCACCTTCATTGGAGGTAATTTAGTTACTTGGAAGAGCAAGAAGCAGAAGATTGTGTCATGCTCAAGTGATGAGGCTGAGTATAGAGCAATGAGAAAGCTAACCAGTGAGCTTATTTGGATCAAGAACCTAATGGTAGACTTGGGCATTGCGGCCACCACACCAATCACCATGCACTGCGATAACCAAGCAGCCATTCATATAGCTTCCAACAGTGTGTTCCATGAGAGGACTAAGCATATAGAGGTGGATTGCCATAAGGTTAGGCAAGCCGTGAAGCAGAAGATCATTCTACCATGCTACACTAGAAGTGAAGATCAGTTGGCTGACATCTTCACAAAGGCTGCAAGCTCTAAGGTCTGTGAATTCATTCATTCAAAGTTTGGACTCATAGAACTCCTATCTCACTGATCCTCTTAGCCATGAGGTGTTCTACTATTTTTCCTTGGCTTGGTTTTTATCCCATGTGGTTTTTCCAAGTTAAGGTTTTAATGAGGAAATGCTTCATGGTTTCCAAGCTTGACCAGTCTCTAGGAGTGTTGAGATGAAGCAATAAAGAACAAGAGAATCAGGTTAAATCAGACTAGGCTGGACTTGAGAATCAGACTAGGCTGGCTGGACTTGAGAGTCATACTAGGCTGGAATTGAGAATCAGACTAGGCTGACTGGACTTGAAAATCAGACTATGCCAGACTTATAAGGTTCTATAAGGTTTTATAATGCTTGATAAGGATTATTATACTGGAGTATTTTATTGAAGAGAAGAGGAAGAGAGAAGAATACAGTTGAAGATACTTTAAAACAATGAATATTTTATTTTATTGTGTACTGAGCCAACTTGCCTTTAAATACTTATATCCAGATCTACAATTAATTCAATGAAACTATTTTCTCCTTCTCTTGCATTTTGAAATCTACATCTCTCTCATTCTTTCTCTCTTTCTCATGGTCTTCGTGTTCTTCGTTCCCCAGAAATAAACTTTCAATAATTCTCTCATTGTACCAGGGAAGAGTTGATCGAATAGTCAAGCCAAGAAGGCATTCGACTACGGTTGCTTGAAGATCGATCCCAGCATCGATCTAAAGGATAAGGAAAAGCATGTGGGAAATTCTGAACGCACGTTTGAAGTGAGTGGATGCATTGGTTTAGCCATCGCTCATAGCCTTCGGTTGATCCGATTGGACCTATGGTCGTTCGGATTAAACGTGTTAGATCACAGATCATGATGGACTGGCCTGATCAAGGTATGGGCGAATTGGTTGGTTCGGTGGTTAGATGAATTGATCTACATATGCGAACTGAAACTATTCGACTTGTTTAAGTGACCGAGAAAGTCAAGATTGATATAGGGGAAATTAACTTATTTCGACACTAATCATGGCAGTCCAATATTGAATTCACTAATGTATTATGAACAAGAATACGAACTCAACCGATGTTCTGGGTAGAAGATTTCTTATATAACACTTAACTAACTTGAAAGATTACGTTACAACATCCAATTATATAACTGCATCCCTATTGCAGGAATTTATTTGATTCAAAGGCTCTCAGAAATCTGTCTTAAAAGGTCTGTAACTCTTGAGATCAGTAACAATCCCAACTACAGATCCTGCGGCCGCGGCTACGGACACAACAAGACAAGCCAGACTTAAGACTTGAAGACAAACCCATCTTGTGCTCCATCTCCGCACATTCTTCTGTACAATGTACATCTCCACAGGGAAATAGACCGTTAGAGGCCAAAAACCAATGGCCCCCAAGAGACCAAGCACATCATTGAAGAAAGGCATTAGCATAGAGATCAATGTTGTTGTAATCACAAAGATCGTCCTCCACACGAGCCTGAAGAGATTCAACTTGAAAGGCTTGGATCCTGGAAAGAGGTGGATCTTGGTCTCGTTTGTGATGAACTTACTCTCCGGATACCTCTTGGAGGCTTCTTTCTCCACAAAGGCAAAGAGTGGCTGGCAATAGACTTGGTAAGCTCCAACTAGATGGATCACTATGGCGAGATTGGCTATGTCAAGCAACCAATAGGGGTTTCTGAATCCTCCAGCAGCAAGGAGATTCCCTGGTGAGGAATCCCCAAATGCTGCATACCCTACGCAGCCACAGAGCATGTAGAAGAGCGTTGTCACTACTACACTTATGAGAGTCGCTTTCCTCATTGTGTTTTCCTCTGCAGGTGGTGATTTTAATGTGTCCTGCAAAATCATTAAATTAAATTATCTTGTTAAACCATTCACTGAACGAACTCTGAGCTCTGATATAGAAAAATACCTGGATCTCGATGAGAATCATGGAGTAAGCATAGGCAAATGCAATGTTCCCAAGAGACTGAAAAGTTCTCCAGACTTTCTGGGTAGGTGTCACTGTCCCACTCGATGTCACTGTCCCAATGGTGACTCCAGTGAGAGTGCCTTTAATTTCTTTGTTCTCTACCACTTTGGAGATACCAAGACCAAGTCCAACGGTGGAGTAACCAAAAGACATGACTGCAGCGACAATGGACAGCCACCATAACTGATCAAAATCCGGAATCTGAGAGAATACGATTTGGATAACACCGAACGCAATCATGTAAGGATTGCCATTGACATGACATGGATCTTTGTCCCCATTGCTTTGTTGGCAACTTGTTCGTTGGATTGCTCTGTAATTTTCAATCATAATTAGCAGAAAACAAACAATTAACTAAACCAGTAGGAGAATCTGACACAGTGACAGCTTTTTAGAATCTTGGAAAAGTAACTGTGGCAGATTCTTTAATAATAGAATTAGTATAAGTTATGCTTCATTGACTTTGAAAGTTGCATTATTGAGCCGAAACTAAATGACAATATTCAACAGCAAAGTGGGACACGCATCTACTTTTTGTGAAAGACTTTGCAAAGTTAAAAAAATAAACAAAGAAGTTGAAAACTAACAAGTTTGAACTTACATCATGCTTACAGCTGATGCAATAGTGTAACCAATTGCAGTACCAAAAAGATTAACATACTGCACAACTCCACATATTTTTACCTTAATGCCACCTGAAATTTTTCCAAAACAAAAATCTTTATTACCACAATTTTCCAAACGTAATTCCGCTATATATATTAACTGAAAGAATCTAACCCTCTTTTATGTCTTATGATTAATCTGTGAAAACATTATTAAGCTCAAGCTTTTGGATCATTTGAATATTCCTCTATTCATATGACTATACCAGTCAAACTCTCAAGTGAATCTAACAAGCAACACCGATATGAAAATTTACCGAGGTTCGAGTGGATAGCATCCATGTAAGTGTAGTTTCTCTTGCCCGTGACAGAGTCGCCGGAGCGGTAACAGGAACAGAGGAGGATAGAAGTGTAGTAAGTGACGAGAGAGAAGAGCATCATAACTGTTGGACCACCGACCCAACCAATCTGAGCAACAGCCCATGCCAGAGACAACACTCCAGAACCAATAACTGCTGTAATGATATGTGCACTTGCTGTCCACACCGTCCCTGAATCCAATCATAGCACCATAACATTAAAAGCCCAATCGGAAGGAAAAACACACAAATAAAAAGGTCAAACTTGCAACAATCATGTTTTTTAAATATATATAAACAATTGAGAGTCACATAGTCAAATTTAAGCTTTACGACTTAAGTTTACTATGATTTTGATTTTTTTTTCTGTTTTCACAAACAATTTATAATTCTTTTTGACCAAGTTTACAATAGCCTAGTTGGGCTTAATAGGAAAAGTAAAAAAAAGTTTAAAATAATTGTACCGGTTCGCTTGGGACGGCCATCTTCGTCGAATAAGTCGGAGCTGTTTCGAGGAAGAACATCCATGGAGACACCTAATCCTTGAACATTCTTTAAATTCTCCACCATCTTCTTCCCGACAGAGTTTAGGGTTTTTAGTTTTTTTTCTCGGTTAGATCTTGAAATTGAATGGAAAGGAATCAAAGGGAGGTTGAATATTATTTTTCAAATAAATCAACGGTCAGCAAAGAAGGATGTGTTTCAGTTTTCTCTGGGCTGAAGATTCTGTAATTGAAAGAGAGTGAGGCATAGAAAATGAGAAGTAAGGTCTGTGAGATTGTAAAAATGCATGGATAATAGAACTAACATAAGATCGAATTTATTAAATATATAAAGCCGCTTGGAATACAGAGACATCCGACTTGCATGAAGAAGAGAGGAAACCGCATCCGCATGTGCTTCTTTTCCTTCTCTAGCTTTCTTTTTCTCCTACTATATTTGATTATTATTATCTTTGGATAGGCCCAATTGGTTGAATGCACATTATGTGTATAAATTATTTTTGAGTAATATTAAATTACGGCGAATAAATAAATCAAAATCATTATTTTTTTATTTACAATTATTAATAGTAAATAAATCTAAACAATACCTTTAGTTATTTTATATGTTATATAATTAAATTTTGATGATATCAACATGAATATATAATAGATTTTTAATAAGGATATTTATTGAATGAGAATTTCTACTCGTAAGTTTATAAAATCAATGGTATTTTCTTATAAAAAATAATTTAAATTATTGATCACGAAATTTTTAGTGTGTTGCTTTCAATAGTTTGAATAATTTATACGCAAATTTAATTAATGTTGGGGACAATTTTTGATCGTTCTAACACTCTTAAACCTCGATTGGTAGAGATGGTAGCCAAACATTGACAGTATGCTCTCATAAATTTAATTAATAAATTGCTTGGTTGAGCGATAAGTGATTTATATATGAAATTAGATTATTATAAAATATAATTTTCTTATTTATGAATAATATAGATATCTTATATTTATCATATATATATATATATATATATTATTTTTTATATTTTTATCAAAAATAATTAATTAGATTTATTTAAAATAATTTTATTGAAAAACTATTTTTTAAAATTAAATTTAAATAAAAAATTATTAAAAAAATATTTATTTTTAAAAAATATTTATTTTTTGGATATAAACATAATTTTGTGATATTATTATATAAAATAAGTTATTTTAAAAAATTTATATATTTTAAATCCAATTTTTTCATCCATTTACTATTCAGCATATTACGAGGGCACAAAACACAATGGCGGACAAGCTAGCACGAGGTGCTAGAAATCAGCCTGCTGCTATGGTTTATATTGATTCGATTCCCCCGAGATGGCTCTTGGATCATGAACATTTGTATCATCTAAATGTTATTCTAAATGCTTTAAAAAATTGTTGATTGGGATAATATAGAACATAATGTTTATGTTAATGTTCTACAAAAATAGATGTTATTGGCATATCGATTCACTTTAGCTTTTCCATGTTCTACAACTTACAATTAATAAGTCAAAGAATAGTGTTAAGTCAACATTTAGATAATTAGTTCCAAAAAAATCTCATAGTCCCTGACTGAATCTGTTTTAACTCATTAAAATAACACAAGTGACATTCAAAATAAAACATAAAGTCAGAACTACTTCTGGGAGACGTAAACAACAATGTCTTCAGTGATACAGTCTGAAATTATTAAAAAGAAACTAAGAAATCCATGTAAACTAAGAAAAGTAGAAAACATACTTGATGAGAAAGGGAATTTCGACAGACTCTATAAGGTATTGACTGATAGAACTCGGGTGGGTGGATGTCCGACAACACCATCAGGGTGTCGTTAGACACTAGATACTCTACAATACATACTTTTTCCAAAAAAAATATTTACCAGTGGATTATCTCCCGCCAAGTGCTTATTTAAAATTATTAGATCGACTTTGGAGGCATTTTTCAGGCTAGTTAAGGATGAGAATCTGCTTGTATACTCAGGCTTGCGCATGCCATGCCTATTGTTGGTTTTGGATTTTCCAGGATATAGAGCATGCTCGATCCGGCTCATTTATCCATTCAGTAGATTGGTTTTCATGCTGCTCTTTCAGTCAAATTAACTTGTAGTTTTATTAGATAAAATCAGTTTAGAGACGTAAAACACAAATGATATGAGCTAGATAAGTAAAATCAGTCCTACTTTCTTTTAGGTTTTATTTTTAGATCGGAGAAAAGAGAGGTGCTCTACTGATCAACTCGATATTTGATGTATTATTTTTTGCTTTATAGCATCATTTCATGTTTTCATAGTATCACGGAGAACCATTATTTATTTTACTTTACAGATACTTTTTCTTGTTCACGACTGTACAAATACTATATATCAAAAATTGGGAAATTAGAAAAACATTATCAGTGAGTATGCTAATTTGGAGTTCTCACTAATGAGTAATCAATACTGTAATTCTTTTTGTTAAATATTTAAAGTTTGATTTTCTTTGATGGTGCAGCCATGAGTAGAGACATTGGAGAGCTGAGTGAGTCTGACGAGAGAGAGCCAAACTTGAGAAGAGAAGAGCCAGACTTGAGAAGAGAAGAAGCAAATGAGCTAGCCAGCTTGTGGAGTGGACCAGTAACCAGATCAAGACTGAGAGCACAAGAGAAGAGCCTCCAACACTTAGCCCAATCCGTGGGGCTTAAATCAGAAAAGGAGAACCAATATAAACCAGCCTGTTGGTTAAATTGTATTTCAGTGTAATTTGATTTCATTTAAATTAAACCAATTTCGGGTAGGGTTAGGATTTAATAAAAATCAATTTCGACTGGGTTTAGATTAGGAATTAGATTAAACCATCTTGGTTTATGATTAGGGTTGCTGGGGGTTTTCTATTTATCTTTCTACGGAAACTTTGTGAAAATCATTCAACTCTTCAATCAAAAACTTTCAGCAAAGAGTTGTTTCGTTTTCTGCTTTCTCTGTTCAGCTAAAAGAACATTGATCTCACCTTAGGGAAGGAATTCCTTAGCTAAAACCATCTTAGACAATACATGGTAATCTTGTGTCTTTGAGTAGCAAACCATCTATGTCGCCATTCCATATCTTCAGAGAGACGTCCATAGTCCAGCAGAGTGCTAGTAGTCTCCAAGGACAACCCTCTTTCATTCCCCTTCAAATGATCCCGGAGCAGAAGCCATACCCAGGCTGCACCAAGTGGTATCAGAGCCACTTGAAGGTTAGGGTTTGCGATTTGTCTACTCAGATCATTCACTCCATCAAACACTTTTCTTATCTTTCTATCTGTTGTAAGCCAGCTGAGCCAACCCTGCAAATCAAAAAAAAAAAAAAAGAGATCTCTGATCCAAATCAAAAAAAAAAAAAGCTGAACAGTAATCCAGCTAGCTGAAGAGAAATCCAGCTCAGGGTGGTCTTTTGCAGGAGTATAGGGATGTCTTTCCAGAGGATAATCCAGTTGGTTTACCACCCATTAGAGGTATTGAACATCAAATTGACTTTGTACCAGGAGCTTTCATTCCAAACCGCCCAGCATACAAGAAAAACCCTGTTGAGACAAAGGAGCTCCAGAAACAAGTCAATGAACTCTTGGAGAAAGGCCACATCAGGGAAAGCTTGAGTCCCTGTGTTGTACCTGTGCTACTGGTGCCTAAGAAAGATGGGAGCTGGCGCATGTGTGTGGACTGCAGATCCATCAACAACATCACGGTTTATTACATACATCCTATCCCACGCTTAGATGATATGCTAGATGAGTTACATGGTTCATGTGTCTTTTCTAAAATTGATTTAAAGAGTGGTTACCACCAGATTAGAATGAAAGAAGGAAATGAGTGGAAAACTGCTTTTAAAACTAAGCTAGGATTGTATGAATGGCTTGTGATGCCTTTTGGTTTTACTAATGCACCTAGTACATTCATGAGGTTAATGAACCATGTCTTGAGAGCACTGATTGGTCGATTTGTTTTGGTGTATTTTGATGATATACTGATTTATAGCAAGACCATGAAAGGACATGTTGATCATTTGAGACAAGTGCTAGATGTGCTTAGGCAAGAGAATCTGTATGCTAACTATAACAAATGCTCTTTTGGAACAGATAACCTTGTGTTTCTAGGCTTTGTTGTGACATCACAGGGCATACAGGTTGATGAGGGAAAGGTGAAGGCTATCAAGGAGTGGCCGACCCCTAAAACCATTGGAGAAGTCAGAAGTTTTCATGGACTTGTTGGGTTCTACAGAAGGTTTGTAAAAGATTCCAGTACAGTTGCTGCCCCACTGACTGAAATCACCAAAAAGAGTGTAGGATTCACTTGGGGGCAAGCTCAGGAAGAAGCATTCCAACTGCTGAAAGGAAAGTTAACAAGTGCTCCTTTACTTGTACTTCCTGACTTTTCTAAAACTTTTGAAATAGAATGTGATGCATCTGGAGTTGGAATTGGAGCTGTGTTGATGCATGAGAAGAGACCTATAGCTTAATTCAGTGAGAAGCTTGGAGGTACCATCTTGAATTATCCAACCTATGACAAGGAGCTCTATGCCCTGGTGAGAGCCTTTCAGGTGTGGCAACATTACCTTTGGCCTAAAGAGTTTGTGATCCACAAAGATCATGAATCTCTTAAACATCTCAAAGGTCAACAGAAGGTGAACAAGAGGCATGCTAGGTGGGTTGAGTTCATTGAGACATTTCCTTATGTCATCCACTACAAGCAAGGTACGGAAAATGTTGTGGCTGATGCACTATCCAGAAGGTATGTTCTTTTATCTTCAATGGAAACAAAGCTTTTGGGATTTGAATAGCTTAAGTCTTGTTATGCTGATGATTCAGAGTTTCAGGAAGTGTTTAGACAGACTGAAAAACATGCTAGTGGTAAATTTTATCAAGTAAAAGGTTTTCTTTTCTATGATAACCGCCTGTGTGTCCCTTGTGGTTCTTTGAGAGAACTTTATGTCAGGGAAGCTCATGGAGGAGGGTTGATGGGTCACTTTGGATTCGCCAAGACACTGTCTACCTTGCAGGAACACTTCTATTGGCCGAGCATGAAGAAAGAGGTGGAGAAGGTATGTTCCAGGTGTGTTGTGTGCAAGCAGACCAAGTCCAAAGTCCAACCAGGCCAAGTCCAAAGTCCAACCAACAGGTTTGTACACGCCACTCCCCATCCCTACTGAGCCTTGGGTTGATATTTCTATGGACTTTGTTTTAGGATTGCCTAGGACCAGGAAAAGTAGATATAGTATCTTTGTGGTTATTGACATGTTTTCTAAGATGACACATTTCATACCTTGCCACAAGACTGATGATGCATCTCTAGTAGCTGATTTTTTCTTTAGAGATGTTGTTAGATTGCATGGCATGCCTAGGACTATAGTGTCTGATAGAGACTCTAAGTTCCTTAGTTTTTCTGGAAAATTCTGTGGGGAAAATTAGAAACTAGGCTGTTGTTTTCAACTACTTGTCACCCACAAACCGATGGACAAACTGAAACAGTCAATAGGACTCTGTCTACTCTTATGCGTGCTATCATTAAAAAGAAAATTAGGACTTGGGAAGATTGTTTGCCTCATGTAGAATTTGCATACAATAGGTCCATGCACTCAACTATTAAGCTTACACCTTTTCAAGCTGTCTATGGGTTTAATCCTTTGTCTCCTTTGGACTTGTTTGCTTTACCCTTAAAAGAGCAATCTAACCTTGATGGCAAGCAGAAGGCCGAGTTTGTTAAAGCTTTGCATAAGCAGGTCAGGGAGAACATAGATGAGCGCACCAAGAAGTATGCAAGGCAAAAGAACAAGGGGGCAGAAGGAGTTAGTGCTGGAACCAAGTGATCTCGTGTGGATACACCTGAGGAAGGATAGGTTTCTTGCTGAGAGGAAATCAAAGCTGCTGCCAAGGACAGATGGTCCTTTCAAAGTGCTGAAAAGAATCAACAAAAACGCTTATCAAATTGATTTTGAAAGTAAGTATACTATAAGTTCTACTTTCAATGTTTCCGACTTGATCCCTTATGTTGCAGATGAATTGGATTTGAGGTCAAATCCTTTTAAAGGAGGAGGGGATGGTGCAGCTATGAGTAGAGACATTGGAGAGCTGAGTGAGTCTGACGAGGGAGAACCAGACTTGAGCAGAGAAGAGCCAGACTTGAGAAGAGAAGAGCCAGACTTGAGCAGAGAAGAGCCATACTTGAGCAGAGAAGAACCAAATGAGCTAGCCAGCTTGTGGAGTGGACCAGTAACCAGATCAAGACTGAGAGCACAAAAGAAGAGCCTCCAACACTTAGCCAAATCCGTGGGGCTTAAATCAGAAGAGGAGAACCAAGATAAACAAGCCTGTTGGTTTAATTTTATATCAGTGTAATTTGATTTCATTTAAATTAAACCAATTTCGGGTAGGATTAGGATTTAATAAAAACCAATTTCGATTGGGTTTAGATTAGGAATTAGATTAAACCATCTTAGTTTATGATTAGGGTTGCTGGGGGTTTCCTATTTATCTTTCTAGGCAGACTTTGTGAAAGCCATTCAACTCTTCAATCAAAAACTTTCAGCAGAGAGTTGTCTCGTTTTCTGCTTTCTCTTTTCAGCTAAAAGCTAAAAGAACATTGATCTCACCTTAGGAAAGGAATTCCTTAGTGAAAATCACTTAGACAATACATGGTAATCTTGTGTCTTTGAGTAGCAAACCATCTCTGTCGCCATTCCATAGCTTCAGAGAGACATCCGTAGTCTAGCAGAGTGCTAGTAGTCTCCAAGGACAACCCTCCTTCATTCCCCTTCAAGTGATCCCGGAGCAGAAGCCAGACCCAGGCTGCACCGTTTGAAATGATAGATGAATGACAAAATGACATGTTGTAGTTTAGAATCTTAACAAGTTTTGCAGAGAACTCCATCTGCTTCTCTTTCTTATTTTTCTTTAATTATAATTTTTATAAAATTGAAACATCCAGTTATGAAATATAATTCTATTTGTTTTTTATGTCACTATTTAGGGTTGGACCAAAAACTCGAATTCAAAGAACCGAACCGATCTCAATCCGAATAAGTAGTACCAAATCCGAACCGAAATTGATTAAATATCCAAATTATTCAATATTTTGGTATTTGAGAACCGAATTATTTTGGGTATCCAAAATAGATTTATATACTTATATATATATATATATTAATTATTTTTAGATTTAATATATATAAAACATCCACAATATATATGATACTTTTAAGTTCGTTTAAATACTTGAAAATAGATAAAAATAATCAGACGTAAATATCTAAAATGGTTAAAATATACTCAAAACTCCAAAATACTTAAATAATTATTAATTCTCTCTCCAAATATTTAAACCAAACCAATTTATATGTTAAGCTAGGTACTCTAACATATCTTATTCAAATTTATATGTAATATATTCTATTGTTTATAATTTTTTTTTTAATTAAAGCATATAATAAATTTTAAAATTTTAAAAATAATTGAAATTGGTTATCCAAATCCGAACCGAATTCTCAAAGATCTGAAGCGAACACGAAAACCCAAACATACCCGATAGCAAACCCGAACGCCCACCCGTAATCACTATTATATATCCTATATGTGGCATCAAAGGCTACAAAAATATGTGTTATCATATAATTAATCTTATTTTATACATACCATCAAACAAGTAATCTTATAATTAATAATATTTTATACGTACAATCATATAAATAATCACATATATTATATTTTTAAATTTCAATGTGAAATATAAAACCATAATTTAAGTTGGTGTTTGAAATTGGGCTTTGTATTGAAAACATTTTTATAATCGTTATTGGAAAATATGTTGGTAAAAATAAAATTTTGAATATATGTATATTTTTGAATGAATTTTTTATATAAATCAATTTTAAATTATTATTGTGATTTGAATATGTATATCAAGTAACATAAGTCCATTACTTTTTAATATAGTGCCAATTGTTTTAGTAGCATAGCCCATTACTTTTTTTTCCTAACTTACTGCTATCCATGTTTTCAAACATCATTATATTTAGTTTTTTACTCCTATCCATTTTTCCAAACAAATACTAAAGGTACTTACACTTGAATAGGATAGATAAAGAAATACAAATAAATAAAATGATTTTTAACATCAAAACCCCTCAACTAAGTTTGTTTTGGGTAAAAAACCCCGAACTAAGTATTTAACGAAAAACCCCTCAAACTAACTTTATTTAATGAATTAAACCCTAACAGATCATAATTACCATTACTAACGGTAATTCTTTAGTTTAGGAGTTTCTTTAAGTAAACATAGTTGGGGGATTTTACCATTAAAAATCAATAAAATAAAAAAGTAAAAAATTTATAATATTATCTAAAAATTAGTAACTTAAATTTTCAAAATTAGCATTTTAAACTTTTTTTTGTAAAAATATGAGTTTGATGTGTTTTTAACATCAACATTATGTATGTATAAATTAAAAATGTAAAAACCTAGAAAATATAATAGTAAAAATTATCTAAAGATTTATTATTATATTTTTATTACATTTTATTGTTTTTTTTACATTTTTAATATTTTAGTAATTTTATTACAGGTAAATCTTTAGATTATATTCTTATTTCTTACATTTTTCAAACTTATCTAAAGATTTTTATTATATTTTTATTAGATAAGATAAGATTTTTATTACATTTTCTAGGTTTTTACATTTTTAATTTATACATATATAATGTTGATGCTAAAAACACATAAAATTCATATATTTACAAAATGTTTTTATAGAAAATGCTTATTTTGAAAATTTAAGCTACTAATTTTTAGATATATTATAAAATTTTGATTTTTTGATTTTTTTTATTTTTAATAGTAAAACACCTCAACTATGTTTATTTAATGTAAAAACCCTAAACTGAAGATTTACCGGTAGTAATGTTAATTATGACATATTAGGATTTAATTTATTAAATAAAGTTAGTTTAGGGGTTGTTTCATTAAATGCTTAGTTTGGAGTTTTTTTACTCAAAACTAACTTAGTTGAGAGATTTTACCGATAAAAATTTTAAATAAAATGAGAACATGTAGGTGCCACACTGGCTCGATACCAGCAACTCGTCTCTTGCAGATTCGAACTAAGATTTATATTTGTATTTTCATCGTGATGAAAAAAATAAAAAAATAAGAAAAAGGAATGTAATATTCGAGCCTGAGATATATAGGAGAACTGATACGAATTATTTATGAACCTATAGTGGAATTAGGTAGACTTGAATTTATCGAATAATATGATTTTGTAGATTTTCTTGAGCTTTACAAGTAGATGGATTTATTTATGATTATATCTACATTTTGCTCATAACAAAAATTTGGTAGACTGCCTTATTTCTAATACATAGTTTAGTCAGTTGGACAGCTTTTTGCTTTTGCTTCGGTTGGGTAGCATGAGATTTCAAGTTGGATGTTAGTGAATAGTTTTATATAAAGAATAATTATGTTAAGTTCTTATCGGTGGCCAAGAGGTATCAAATTCGATATATATCTCGTAAAGAATAAAACAAATAAGAGAAATCAAGAACGGAAGTTACAAAAAGAAAAAAAAAATCAAGAACGGATTGATCACCTGGGTCAAAACTATATGTTTTGGTGTTTCTTTAATTAGTTGAATCTTTTTTAATCATGTTCTTAATATAACACGAACTTAACATGTAAAATATATATTGTACTGTATTGTGAATTTTTTAAAACACCGAATTCATAATATGGTTTAAATAGTTTTGATGCCGATGGACTTGAGAACTACGAATGTCTTAACAACAAATATATATATATATATTATATTCAACTAATTTTTACTAGATAGAATAATTCAAAGGAATGATTGATTTTTAATACAAAGAAAGGTAAGTTGATGGCCATCCATCTCAACAAGAGGGTAAGGTTCTACTCGGTCGAGGACCATCCAAAAAAATTCTTCTGTTAGCTTCTTCTATTAGATAATTATCACTCATATTCGTATGCGGCTGACCTGCATGCATGTGTACACATCCACTAAATTTGAAAAAAAAAATATGCTCTTTTTATACACACTACGTTTTACTATTAATCAGTAGGTTGTGTCCCCCATTGTCTGCTTGAATTATAAACTATCGAAATTCGAGAACAGATCGATATTGCATTTTATATATTTGCATAAATCTAAATTTCTAACACCTGCTCAATATTTTTTCAAATTCATGCTTATTATTTTATATCCAAAGGTTTATCCTTCTTAGTATGCATGCCATGGTCAAAAAGAAATCAAATTATTTTAAAAATGTTCCTTTTGAATAAAAAGAAATAATTTAATATATGTTGATGTTCGGGTATAAATAAATGTCATAAAAAAATTTTTTTTCCAGAAAATTGGAATTTTATTAACTCAGATAAAATATAATCTGAATACAATTATGATCTTAACCATCTTGGAGGGTAAAAGAAACTACTAGTAAAATTATTGTTTTGTGATCCGGATTTCTAATTTTGTTTTGCCAAAATTGGTTATCTAGAAGGAGATTATGAATTGATATATTAGTAGTTGATCTTTTGATTTATTAGTTGTCATAATAATTTAATTACAATAATATTTTCTGATTGTGAAAAATTAGGAGTATACATATGGCTCAACTGCATCTAGATACCCTGTAATAATAATTTAATTATATGACCATATAAAGTAATGTTTATAATTAGAATGTGATAAAATAGAATTGTATGTGTAAGAACAAAAAGAATTATATGTGTATGGCTAATCGGACAGTTTTTGTTGTGATATATAACCTTTAATGTTATATAGAGAATTGTCTATTATGCCTCACTTTGAAAGGATATTGTGGAAAAAAAATTGTTGAAATAAAATCATTATTTCAAAATACTAGTGTTATCTTTAACAATTGGAAAACTAATGGCGATGATACTAAACTGCAGTTTAGAAGCACAGCTTTAAATGTGATTCAATGGCAAACTAACGATGATGATACACAATTTTTCATTTAATGACAAGATATTTATTCTTCAGATTAATTAGTCTTTGCTCCCAATTCTCTCTATTCACTGTGTTACTCTCTTAAACTTTTTATATGTAGTGTGCACCTTTTAGTTCATAGTGTTATTTTAATTTGAAAATTTATTGTTCTTCTTTCGTTGAATCATGCCGTTGTCTATTCTTTTGAGTATTCTAGATTATTTTGTGAGTAGTCACATATAATAAATCCTGTCTCAAGATGATTTGAAGAAAAAAACATGAGTTATTACAGATAAGGAGATAAATGTTTTCGTCTAATTAAATGTGTTGAATCTCACTGATGAGCCATGGTCATTGTTTGATCTTAGAACTGTAAACAAACTAATGAATGAAAGACACGAGGATTCGTCAGTGGGATTAGGAGAAATATTCATGCTGAGCTTAAACCGGATGGAGCCGACTCGAAGAAAATAGAAAAGGTGTTTAATGATTATAGCTGGACCTAGTGAAGGGTTGCCTACGTACTCCAAAATGGAATCAATCTAATCATAGTTCTACAACAAATGATCACAAGTGCTTAGGTGAAAGCATGTGGAGAGATGTTTTTCTCTCTAGAAGTAGAGAGAGATGGAGGAGAGATCAAAAGAAAGTTCCAGAAAATTCAAGAGAGTCTCCTCTAAAAGGAGGTTGGCTCCTTATTTATAGAAAGGAGAGGTCTAGGGTTTCCTAGTGACTTCCTTTTAAATGGGCTGAGCCCATTATCTTATAGGCCTTGTTGGGAACAAAGTCCATGTTCAATAGTAAGTCCCCCAGTTCGTTGAGAGAGATGGAGTTGATCTCAATGAATTTTACGAAGAGGGTTTATAAGAAAATGGACTCAGTGCTTTACCCATGTCGCAGACGATTATCATGAATGGGCCGTCATGGTTAGGTTGCCATAGACGAAGTGTCATAGACGGACCATCTCGGGCGAGCTGTCATCGACATACTTCTGATTCTGATCAGACTTCTTACTCCGGGATGGTTGCGCGAACGATCTGCGAGGACAGTGTTCTGAACCACCGAAGCTAGTTGCCATGGATGAAGTGTCAATCGACAAACTGCCAAAGACAAGTCGCCATAGACATCAACATGAACGTACCACCACGAGCAAACAATCACAATCAAATCGTCATGGGTGGACGTGTCTTCGCGGTATCACATCATGCTCGAGACTTGCGAGCAATTCGAGTGACTGCGAGAGAGCGATCCGAGCCGAGTGACTGCGAGAGAGCGAGTCGTGACGAGTAACAGCAAAGAGCGAGTTGAGTGACCGCAAGAGAGCGAGTCCAGTGACTGCGAGAGATCGATCCGAGGGACTGCGAGAGAATGATCTGCGCCGAGTGACGACAGAACGGTCGAGTAACGACAGAACGATCAAGTGACGACAGAACGGTCGAGTGATGACAGAATGGTCGAGTGACGACAGAACGGTAGAGTGACGACATAATGATCAAGTGACTGCGAGAGAGCGAGTCGAGTGACAGTGAGAGAGCGAGTTGAGTGACCGCGAGTGACTCGACTGAGAGAGAGCGAGTCGAGTGACCGTGAGAGAGCGATTCGAGTGACCACGAGTAACCGCCGAGTGACGACAGTATGGTCGAGTGACGACAGAAAGATCGAGTGAATGTGAGAGAGCGAGTCGAGTGACCGCAAGAGAGCGAGTCGAGTGACCGCGAGTGACTCGACTGCAAGAGAGCGAGTCGAGTGACCGCGAGTCGATTGACCGCAAGTGACCACCGAGTGACGACATAACGGTCGAGTGACTGCGAGAGAGCTAGTCGAGTGACCGCAAGAGAGCGAGTTGAGTGACCGCGAGTGACTCGACTGCGAGAGAGCGAGTCGAGTGACCGCGAGTGACTCGACTGCGAGAGAGCGAGTCGAGTGACCGCGAGTGACCGCGAGTGACCGCGAGTGACCGCTGAGTGACGACAGAACGATCGAGTGACTGCGAGAGAGCGAGTCGAGTGACTGTGAGAGATCGATCCAAGCGACTGCAAGAGAATGATCTGCTGAGTAACTGCGAGAGAGCTATCCATGACGAGTAACCACAAAGAGCGCGTCGAGTGACCGCAAGAGAGCGAGTCGAGTGACAACGAGAGATCGAGTCGAGCGACTGCGAGAGAACGATCTGCGCCGACTGACTGCGAGCGACCGAGTCGAGTGACCGTGAGAGATCGAGTCGAGCGACTGCGAGAGAATGATCTGCGCCGAGTGACGACAGAACGATCGAGTGACGACAGAACGATCGAGTGACAATAAAACGGTCAAACGACGACAGAACGGACACCAGTTCAATCTTCCTCGAAGATACTTGCCCATGCCCCACGGTGGGCGCCAACTGTTTGATCTGAGAACTGTCAAAAAACTAGTGAATGAAAGAGATGTGGACTCGTCGGTGGGGTTAGAAGAAGTCTTCATGCTGAGCTTAAACCGGATGGAGCCGACTCGAAGAGAATAAAAAAGGTGTTTAATGATTATAGTTGGACCCGGTGAAGGGTTGCCTACGTACCCCGAAAGGGGATCACGCCAATCATAGTTCTACAACAAATGATCACAAGTGCTTAGGTGAAAGCATGTGGAGATGTGTTTCTCTCTCTAGAAGTAGAGAGAGATGGGGTCAAGACCAAAAGAGAGTTCCAGAGAGTCCAAGAGAGTCCCCTCTAAAAGGAGGTTGGCTCCTTATTTATAGAATGAGAGGTCTAGGGTTTCCTAGTGACCCCCTTTTAAATGGGCTGTTTGATCTGAGAACTGTCAACAAACTAGTGAATGAAAGAGACGAGGACTCATCGGTGGAATTATGAGATGTCTTCATGCTGAGCTTAAACCGGATGGAGCCGACTCGAAGAGAATAAAAAAGGTGTTTAATGATTATAGATGAACCCGGCGAAGGGTTGCCTACGTACCCCGAAAGGGGATCAAGCCAATCGTAGTTCTACAACAAAGGATCACAAGTGCCTATATGTAAGCATGTGTTGAGGTGTTTCTCTCTCTAGAAGTAGAGAAATGGAGGAGAAACTAAAAGGGAGAGTCCCAAAAAGGGAGAGTCCTCTCAAAAGAGGTTGGCTCCTTATTTATAGAAAGAAGAGGTCTACCGTTTCCTAGTGACCCTCTTTTAAATGGGCTGAGCCCATTATCTTATAGGCCTTGTTGGGGACAAAGTCCATGTCCAACAGTACGCCCCCAGTTCGTTGAGAGAGATGGAGTTGTTCTCTATGAATTTTACGAAGAGGGTTTTAAAGAAAATGGACTCAGTGCTTATCCATGTCGCAGACGATTATCATGAATGGGCCGTCATGGTTAGGTTGCCATAGATGAAGTGTCATAGATGGACCGTCTCAGATCAAACAGTTGGCGCCCACCGTGGGGCTCGAACCCATGAACACAAGGCCTATAAGATAATGAGCTCAGCCCATTTAAAAGGGGGTCACTAGGAAACCCTAGACCTCTTCTTTTTATAAGTAAAGAGCCAACCTCCTTTGAGAGGACTCTCCTTTTTGGTCTCCTCTTGTCTCCTTTTTGGTCTCTCCTCCATCTCACTCTAGTTTTAGATAGAGAAACACCTCTCCACATGGTTTCACCTAAGCACTTGTGATCCTTTGTTGTAGAACTACGATTGGCTTGATTTCCTTTCAGGGTACATAGGCAACCCTTCACCGGATCCAGCTATAGTCATTAAACACCTTTTTTATTCTCTTCGAGTCGGCTCCATCCGGTTTAAGCTCAGCATGAAGACTTCTCTCAATCCCACCGATGATTCCTCGTCTATAGACTGTCCACATCAGATGGAAAAATCACCCAATGAGAGGGTTTGATATTGCCACATCACCATGACTGAAATATAGTAGATTTTCGTATGGGTTCTTTGAAAATTATCAAATAGGTTCATCCCAGCCCATGTAGAGAAAGGACGAAAAAATATGTATTGTTTCACGCCTCAGTTTCTCCCCTGACTCTTCCACTTCATCTTCTTTGATGTCTTAATTTTCTTTTGTGTAACTTTCTTAATCAATGATGATCTTAAAACCTTTCTTTTGAATGTTTTTTTCCACCTCCCATTGATCCGTCTCCTATGTAATGATCTACGTCTAAACCTAAATCACTCTAAATCAAAACCTACTCGAAGCTACATCAATGGCCATGAATGAGGGAGTAAGAGGTGAATGAACTACAATCACATAGTTTGTTTGCCGAAAACCAAAAAGGTGAATGGAACTTAGATTACTCTCATACTGGAATCTAATAATATGAAATTCTCCCTTTCATTTAGTTTTTCCCTTTTCAGTTTCATTGTGGAAAGAGGTAGAGATTGAAACAACATTTCGAGAGGTATGTTGTTCTCCTCTCATTTATTCTATATTTTTGTTTACCACTCACACACCTTTCTAAATCTAAGAGCCATGTGACAGAAACCATTCAAACCAATGAGCAGAGCCGCAGGAGAACACCACTGCTGAAATTGCAAGAGCTAATGACAAGTCTGGAGAATTAAAATAGATATTTTATGTTGAATAATTTGACCCAAAAGAGCCGCATATAATGGTAATTTTTGAACATCACAAAATTCCTGCTGCTTCCTTTTTTATTTGCTTGGCTGATCTTCCTTCCTGGGAAAAATAAAGTTAATGTGTTTGCATATTGTTTTTTATGCTTTGCAAGTAGTCAATAAAGAGAAATAATTTTATACAACACTTACTAATAAATTGTTTCGATTAAGTTTCATATGTGAAGCCATGGCTCATGGGCAGTGGATGTTTCATAACTAACAAACAAGGGTTGCTGAAACATTTCATGTATAGTGAGGAAGCATACCAATAATGAGCAAGTAATGTGCTTTTCTACACCTTGGTTTTAGTAATTTTATGAAAGGTGCTTTACTTTTACATTTCATAACAAAAACTAAGACAACTAAATCCATATATAACCAAAATAATCTGAAATAGAAAGATGGACATTGAAGTATTGAAGGAATCTTGAGTGTCTAACCTGGTGATATACCCTGGATTTGACCCATTTTTATCCATGGTATATTACTATTTTACTATATATATATCTATGTTTTATACTCTTCTAGGTATGTTTTCAGGTTCAGGTGCATTTCGGAATAAAGCTATGACTTTGGAGCATTTTGGAGCATAAAGGACATTTCACCCGAGCTGACCACTTAGATGTCGACGAGAGGAAGAATAATCGATCGATACGCATCAGTGCTGACGATCGATATCAGGAAATGCCTCGACAGATGAAGATTAATATCGATCGATGTACACATGTACCGTCGATCGATGTCGAGACACCAGACGCGACATTTTGGATTCAGCAGACTTAAAAACCAAGGCCAAGCCAAATTACCAAAATGCCCTGACGAGTTTTTAACCTAGTAGAATATATACTGCCTAAGTGTTTGACGGCAGAGAGAGCTTTTTGTTTTCTAGACCTAGTTTTGTTACAAGTTTCATTTGGGAGAGAAGATCACTTGTGATTGGACTCCTTGTTTCATTTTCCTTATCATCTATTCTATGAGTTTCTATTTATCCATTGATATGAATTGCTTTGCTATGTCTGAGTAGTTCAACTGTTAGATCCAGGGTTCAGATAGGTTTGTGGGATTAGCCCCAAACTATAGATCTGCCTTGTTGTGATATTCATGATAGATTTGTACTCATTGCTTGTTTTAGCCTAGCTAACTAGAACATGATCATATGATTGCATATTCAAGCACCCTTGTTATCCCATCCTGACATCTATCTATCATATTAGGATTGCTAGAGAAGGCTAACCGCCAATTTAGAATCTTAGTAGAGCATTTTCATACTCGCGCATAGGCCTGGCTAGAACCCGTCGATCGATGTCCTCAACTGACAATCGATCGATGTTGGCAAAAGTGTATCGGTCGACGTCTTAATAGACTATCGATCGACACTCTCTTGTGTCTGCATCTAACCGGTGGGATACAAGATCTAGTCTGTTAACCAGTGGTACATGCGACAGCTGATCACTGAGTTAAGCGAATGAGCTCTAATATATCATGCATGAAACAGTTAGGCATCTATCGGAATTATAATCTCCAACACCTGAATAGTGGCCCTGCATCTAATATCATTTCCAACCTAAGTTACATTTATCATTTACTCGCTAGTTACTATTGCTATTTTATCTAAAACATTACAACCTTTAGAATTAATAAACACTAGATTTAATTGTTCTCTAACTCCTTGTGAATTCGATCCATAAGTACTACATCTGAACCTCTTTTGATGAGAGTAACACTCCTTAGGGTAATTTGAGTGGTATCAAATTTGGCGCCGTTGCCGGGGAGCTTTGATCGCCATTAGATTTAGTTTTATTAGTTCTTATTCTTTTCTTTACCCCCTTTTCTGATAATCTTTCTTTTTCTTGTCTTTTCAGGTGCATGCCCAGCGGTACCAGAAGCAACAAGGCGAAAGACTTGCTGTTCTCAGATGATCCTGCTCATTTGGAACGCACCATCCGTAGAGGTCAACGTTCCACATCGCTCGACGCAACCACTTCGTCGTCGATCGATACGCACAACCAACCGTCGACCGACACCAGACCGTCATCGTCGATCGATCCCAGTCATCCGACAACGATCGATACTAAAACGTGTACGTCGATCGATAACGTGTCGTAAAAAATGGTAAACATTATTATTCTAACTCAGGATGAGAATGGAAACCTGTATGACCAGGCCGGTCATCTGCGTAATGCAACATGTCAGAAAATAGATGCTCAGGGAACTGTAATCCCTGATGCTGATACTACAGGAGCTGCTCAACCTGTAGATGAGGAGGCTCGATCGAAACCACTGGCCGACTACAATCGCCCAGATGAGTACTATTCCAACAGATCAGCGATTCGACTTCCGGAGATCCAGAAGCAGAATTTCGAGCTGAAGCCTCAATACTACA
This sequence comes from Brassica napus, assembly GCF_020379485.1. Classification (NCBI taxonomy): domain Eukaryota; kingdom Viridiplantae; phylum Streptophyta; class Magnoliopsida; order Brassicales; family Brassicaceae; genus Brassica; species Brassica napus. The sequence goes on along the minus strand of NC_063448.1, from coordinate 31,212,522 downwards.
CTCTTGTGTCGCAGATACCCTACTCTGGGTTACCGCACGAGCATCCTATGGACCATTTGGAACGGTTCGAGAATCTAATCGCTGCCATTCGAATGGAAGGAGTCCCCGAAGATTACCTGCTGTGTAAGCTCTTCAGATACACGCTGAATGGAGAAGCGATGCACTGGCTTAGGCAGCAACCCACAGGATCTTTAACATCCTGGAGCGACATCAAGAATGCTTTCTTACTAAACTTCTTCGATGAGGCGCGCGCTGAAGAACTTCGGAAAAAAAATTCCACATTCTCGCAGAAGGCTGGAGAGTCTTTCAAAGATGCGTGGATTAGATTTAGGTTTTTCCAGCGAGACAGTCCACACCACGGATTTAATGAAGTGCAGCTGCTAAGCACTTTCTTCCGAGGTCTCACCTTACAGTACCAAATGGCTCTTGATACGGCGAGTGAAGGAAACTTCACTACTCGGAATTCGTTGGAAGCTGTGAGACTTATCGAAAACCTTGCTAACAGCAGCAGCACCAAAAACACTGACTCTGAACGGAAGAAGTCTGTAGCCTCTATCGGGAAGGAACAGATGGACGAAGTAAGAGCTAAGTTAGATGTGGTGCACGAACTTCTTAGGAAGCAAGTATGTTCAGCTGAAGGAGAAGTAGCAGATACCGAAGGAGAAGAAGATGTGAACTACATCGGAGGTACCGGATTCCAAAAATTTGGAAACCAGGGCGGAAACAGAAACTTCTTTGGAAATGGCCAAAGAAGTAACCAAAGTTCACAATTTCAAAAACCCTTCAACAACAGCAAGAGCTACTCGAACTCTTACTATCAAAATCCACCACCCCAAACTCAGGAAAGCAAGATCGAAGAAATGCTTGATCGAGTACTGTTGGGACAACAACAAATCACCGTGGATTTCAACGGTAAGATAGACTCTGCCTACAACAATCTGAACACCAAAATCGAGACCTTAGGGACTCAGGTGAGAAAACTTGAAACCCAAGTAATTCAGACGGGCGAGACTATTAAGAGGCAAGAAGCTTTTGCTAGAGAAGCAGGAGCCGACAAAGGGAAATACCACGTAAATGCCATCATAGATGATGAATTCTGGCAAGTGGTGAGAAATGAAACCTTGAGGAAGGAGATTTCGAAATCGAAAGCTCCATGAGTCTCGGCGGATCCCAATGGTGTCGACCGATATCGATGAACTCGCATCGATCGACAGACCATGTTGAAGATCGATGGACAGATTACTCCAGACATCGATCGACGTCGTCTGCCGATTCGACTGAATGCATTGCGGTTCGAGAATTCGCAGCTAAGCATCCTCACCCACCCTCCCCTTTCTATGAAAAAATCGATCGATCGGTTAACTCAACCATCGATCGACATAGTGAGTCCGACGTCGATCGTCACAACACACCTCCCATCGATCGACAGGCACCTCTGACATACCGAGTGCGGTTACCCTCAATCGATAATGATTATATCAATGCACTCAGACCACCACCTAAACCATTAGCAAACCCACCCGAACCAACACCCAACCCTTTAAATAGTTCAACAGAACCTGTTCAAGAGAACAAGAATCTGAAGGGAGAAGGTTAAGGAAAAGGAAGGAGAAGATTCCTAAAAACCTTAAGAGGGAAGCTAACGATAAGGAGATGGATGGTTTCACTAAACGAGTCCTCAGAATCCCAATCGAAAAACCTTTTGATGAAGCTTACTTCACACACCGGTTGTGGATGTTCTTCAGAGAAACAAAGGTAACTGAGGAGGACATTAGGAGAATGTTTCATCAAGTCAGAGGAAAGATGAAACACAGGATCACATTGACGAAGAAGAGTGATCCTGGGAAGTTTGCAATACCATGCATAGTCAAGGGTGTTGAATTTCCCCATTCAATGTGTGACACAGGAGCATCGGTTAGTATCCTCCCTAGGATCATGGCGGACCAGCTTGGTTTGACCATCGAACCCTCAACAGAATCCTTCACCTTCGTGGATCTTTCAGAGAAACAATCCGGAGGCATCATAAGAGATCTGGAGGTACTGATTGGTAATGCCCTTGTCCCTGTAGATTTTCATGTCTTAGACATCGAGCTTAACTGGAACTCTTCACTTCTGCTTGGAAGATCCTTCCTAGCTACAGTAGGAGCTGTATGTGACATGAACAAAAACAAATTGTGTCTAACGCTCATAGACCCAAACATCCACTACGATCCCATCCGACCTAAGAGAAAGGTAATTAATTCTGTGGATTATGGGAAAGAACTCGGCTTCATTGGCGCATGCCATTGTGGAGCAGAGTATGAATCGGAGTACGAAACAGAGTACTCGGAATCGATCGACACCCCAACCTTTCCATCGATCGATTCCAATGTGTCAATGGTGACCGATGACCACAACAACACGTCACTCGACGTAATGCACCCACTTGACCATTTCGCTTCACCTAATCATTGCTACCAACATTTTGCCTTCCAACCTCCAACCAGGAGAGGACATGATGATTATTCCATAGGCAGTTGGGCAGACAGTGGTTTCCATGAAAGTTTTGCAGTTGACACTGTAATTACTTCACCTCATGAGGAACATACCGAGGAATACGATGAGGATTACTGGAAAGAACGTGCAATAGAAATGTCTTTGCAGGATGAAAGACTTGAAACACACAACTTCACCAACACGTTTCCAACATCGTTCGACGCTGTGCACTCCACATCGGTCGATACCCACCCTCGTCCAGCAAAACAACCGCTCACATCGATCGACACCAGTAAAGGAACATCGATCGATATTCGCGCCGCAGCGAAAATCAGGAGCAGGAGAATATTCCCTCCCTAACTAGGTTTACAGATACCTATATAAATCGTTTTGCACCCCCGAAACCACCTACACACATCAGAGCAAACACACAAGCAAATAAGATGAACACTCTTCCTTCTACATCAACAGAAAAATCCATGAAGAGCAATCATCTCAAGAACACAAATTCTGCAGAAATTACTCTGCCATCGATCGATGTAACTGTATCTACATCGATCGATACTACTCTAAACCCTAATCTCTCTATTTCTAAAAAGAATAATTATGCAAACATTGATTACGGTTTTCTAACACCTGATGAATTTGGTATTTTCAGGGATCCAGATGGCAACGCACGTGCAATGGATGGAAGGATTTTACAAGTGTCCAGAGAGGACATAGCAGACATCCTTCAAGTAACCAATGGACCCGACAACCTGTTCTCACAGCAACGTGGCACTCCAGACGTCATTCTAACAGATCCCAACAACCACGCAGGAGTCACCACAACAGAGACCAACCCAGATCTATCACGCCAACCAAAAGGGCAAGCATCGATCGACGGTATCATGGAGACATCGATCGACAGGGTAACACCAACGTCGATCGATATGGATAATCCGACGTCGATCGACAGACGCTATGAATGTGGGAGCCGCGCTTTCGACATGTATGGAGCCAGAAAGTTCACTTGGGAACAAAGGGACGAATATGGAGTCTACAGAGATGAGCGTGGACACGCACGAAGCGCAGCTGGTGAGATGATACCTGTCACAAAGGACAACATCAGGAAAATACTGGAAAGAGCATCTCTTTTTGAAGAGAGCCACATCTGTCTTCCAGAACATGCCACTTCCTTCACACTCACAAGACTGGCACCAGAACTCTACACCAAAGAAGAAATCGATGAAATGGTGTTTGGTATTTGTGGAGCTCAGGAGAAACTGGGAGAGGAGCTCAAAACACTGGTAGATGAAACACATCAGCCTTTGGATAGAGGCTACAATGAGCTTTTCAGATGTATGGCAGAAATGAGGACAGAAATTGATAGTTTACGTCAGCAACTTGAGAAGGAAGCTACGACCTCAGCATCGATCGACGCACCATGTGCAAAATCGATCGACGTCAGTCTTCCTACAGCTCAAACCCTTGCAGAACCGCGATGCTCAACACAACACAGGGATGAATGGGAAGTCTCATACATCGACACAAGGATAAACGACGTTTACTGCCCTCTCAACAACAACGTGGACTGGCTAAGCACCAAAATCGAGCTACTACAGCAAGACCTGGACACCATTCGCAAGAAGGACCAACATCCAGCCACATCGATCGACATGTGCACCTTCACATCGCTCGACGCCAAAGTCTCAGCAATGAATGAGAGGCTGAGGACTTACGAGGATATGCATGACCGTTTTATATCACCAGTCATGATAGATTTAAACAAATTGTCTAGTCAATTACTTGATGCCCAAAAGGATATTGAGAACATTACTAATCAAAGTTTTTTGCAGGAAAAATCAACATCGATCGACAGGCTAAGAGGACCCTGGATCGATGGCAGGAAACCTGTGGAGTTACTTCCTTACACAGCAGCAGAAGTTGACAAGATCACATCCAAGATCTACACTGCTCTAGACAACATGGAGGAACGACTTGACAAACGCTGCGATGACATCTACTTTCCATTCGACAACAAAATCAGTGGACTAGACAACCACGCAGAATGGCTACAGAAAGAAGTCAAAGCCATTCAGAGGCAACTCGCAGCTCAACATCAGATATCAGCATCGATCGACAGGACAAAGGCAAAATCGATCGACGGCAACTCACCGAGATCGACCAACGAACACATAATCGCATCGATCGACGCCGAGTCTACAACAATCGGCGAGCAGCTGATACACAAGACAGTGGAGTCAATGCAAAAGGAACTGACAGATCTTTCAGCATACGCCTATGACAACATAGGCTGGCACCAGGTCAGCATTGACAACATTCAAGAAAGGCTACAGAACATCTCCAATGTACTTGGGAAGATGGATGACAAATGGACAAGAAATGATGAGGCCACAAGAAGTTTCATTGCATCTTGGTCCAGAATGCGCAGAGATGACGTGGATGCTTGCTTTCCAACAAGCAGCTGCTTCTCCACCCAATAGCCAATCACTACCACAGTCAAGCTAAATGATTATAACCAAGCGCTGAGTGGGAGGCAACCCACTATTAGGTATTTTACTTTGGTTTTATTAGCTAGCATTTAATTTCTTTCATTTTATTTCTTTCAGATTTAGGAGACCCAAGTAGGAAGACCTTTATATCGACCGACGACGAGACGTCGACATCGTTCGACATAGGCAACCACACGACGATCGATGTAACACTTACCCATCGATCGATATCTAACACGGTCAGATGTATCTTACCTACTTGTTACATTTCGTACATCATACACTTTCATCATACCTCTGGCTGAGTTACACTGGGACAGTGTAATTTAAGTCTGGGGGGAGATTTACTGATATAATTTATTTTATTCTTACGCAAAAAGGAATTTCAAATAAATTATGCTTAGCTATCGAAAATAGGAACTATAATCTTATATGGTTTAAATATGAATATCTAACCAATCTTTAGCACCATTTTAGATTTACTGATTGCAGATAGCACTAAGGATGCTAAAGCAGATCAACCTATCAACTACACACTTGCCTTGAACCGTATGAAGTAACCAAAGGTGATTTCTAACACTAAACCTGACATAACCGCCTGTCTTGGGGCTTGGTATACATGGGATCAGATTCTTCAGATAGGTATGGAAGGTAACGCCTGGTTTAGATTATTTATCACATTTTCTCTCTCTAGATTTCGACCCTAGATTAAAAAAAAAAAAAAAAGAAAGATCTATTGTTTAATTAGGATGAGTCTGAACAGGACTAGGTGGCTAAAACCATTAAGGCTTGATTAATAAAGACTCAAATAAAAGAGTTCGAAACGGGACTTGGAGGCGACAATCTTCAAGGCTCGCTTACGCAAAGAACTCTTGGATATAGTTCAAAAAGAAGTGAACAGAACTTGGTGGCAACCACCATTAAGTTTTGATTCATGGAAGCCTGTCCAATCTTGGTCACTGATCCTGCAATGGAAGCAGACTTTGACTCAAGAGAGAAATTTAGAGAGAGAGAAACTAGGAACTAACTTTTACCTGCAGCTCCAGATACCTGTCTGAAATCCTTGCATCCTGTGATCGATACTCCCAAGGTAAAACATTCACTTTATATTTATGCTAAGAAATGAAATCAGTAGAGGGGATGTCAGACGTGAATTGATGAGTTGTGTTATGTTAGAAATGGTTGCTAAGCTAGGATATTGCATAGTGTGCTTTTGTGATTAGGACTGTTTAAATGTGGTTGCAAAATTGTTGAGGAAAGATTTCTATGTTTTTTAAAAAAATCTTAAGTTCCCAAATATTTTCAAACCTCTTTCAGAGAGACTGCCTGTATGTTTTGCTTGAGGACAAGCAAAAGGGTAAGTCTGGGGGAGTTGATATACCCTGGATTTGACCCATTTTTATCCATGATATATTACTATTTTACTATATATATATCTATGTTTTCTAATCTTCTAGGTATGTTTTCAGGTTCAGGTGCATTTCGGAGTAAAGCTATGACTTTGGAGCATAAATGACATTTCACCCGAGCTGACCACTTAGAGGTCGACGAGAGGAAGAATAATCGATCGATACGCATCAGTGCTGACGATCGATATCAGGAAATGCCTCGACAGATGAAGATTAATATCGATCGATGTACACATGTACCGTCGATCGATGTCGAGACACCAGACGCGACATTTTGGATTCAGAAGACTTAAAAACCAAGGCCAAGCCAAATTACCAAAATGCCCTGACGAGTTTTTAACCTAGTAGAATATATACTGCCTAAGTGTTTGACGGCATAGAGAGCTTTTTCCTTTCTAGACCTAGTTTTGTTACAAGTTTCATTTGGGAGAGAAGATCACTTGTGATTGGAACTCCTTGTTTCATTTTCCTTATCATCTATTCTATGAGTTTCTATTTATCCATTGATATGAATTGCTTTGCTATGTCTGAGTAGTTCAACTGTTAGATCCAGGGTTCAGATAGGTTTGTGGGATTAGCCCCAAACTATAGATCTGCCTTGTTGTGATATTCATGATAGATTTGTACTCATTGCTTGTTTTAGCCTATCTAACTAGAACATGATCATAGGATTGCATATTCAAGCACCCTTGTTATCCCATCCTGACATCTATCTATCATATTAGGATTGCTAGAGAGGGCTAACCGCCAATTTAGAATCTTAGTAGAGAATTTTCATACTCGCGCATAGGCCTGGCTAGAATCCGTCGATCGATGTCCTCAACTGACAATCGATCGATGTTGGCAAAAGTGTATCGGTCGACGTCTTAATAGACTATCGATCGACACTCTCTTGTGTCTGCATCTAACCGGTGAGACACAAGATCTAGTCTGTTAACCAGTGGTACATGCGACAGCTGATCACTGAGTTAAGCGAATGAGCTCTAATATATCATGCATGCAACAGTTAGGCATCTATAGGAATTATAATCTCCAACACCTGAATAGTGGCCCTGCATCTAATATCATTTCCAACCTAAGTTACATTTATCATTTACTCGCTAGTTACTATTGCTATTTTATTTAAAACATTACAACCTTTAGAATTAATAAACACTAGATTTAATTGTTCCCTAGCTCCTTGTGGATTCGATCCCTAAGTACTACATCTGAACCTCTTTTGATGAGAGTAACACTCCTTAAGGTAATTTGAGTGGTATCACCTGGTTCCATGAGTTTGTTAGGGGATAAGGCTGCGGAAATTGCTTGCCGAGTCATTCTTTCTGCTAAAAAATGGAGCAAGAAGGCTAGTGATTGTCTTAAGGTTTTGGATTCAGATTCATGGTGGCTAAAGAGTCATTTCGTAGAATATGGAGTTGTTGTTGATTCAAAAGGCAATGTTGTTCACGAGGTAAATATTGGAAAGTTGTCAAATTTTCTTTGACACTTACATTCTCCTGCTTTGCATGATTATCTCAGTGTTTGGTAATTGAAGTGTGACTGTTTATTAGATTTTAGCCATGTCATGTTGGCGCCTTGGTCATACAGAAGAGCATATGTAATTGAGCTCCAATGTCACAGTAGCAAAGTTTGTTTGTATTGTGTTTTGAGGACATGTGTTGATGTTGGAGCAATATTAGTGGAACCAGGCCAGAAACTGAAGATTCGTTCAGTAAGTTTTACCTCCATCTTTGTATTACAGATGTCTTGGTTATTTGATGTGATTAAGAGTTTATCGGTGAGCTTTAGCTATAGCCTATAGATTCTGAATCTTCTTTTACATTCTGGCTGGATATGCAGTGCATGTTCCAGGAGAGTTTTGACTTCATGTGTGTTTTGAATGGGTGTTTAGACCTTATGCAAGCTGAGAATGTTGAAAAACTTATTTCGGCCAAGTCTTCTTCTCCTGCAGATGCTGCTTTGGAAGGGATTCACGCATCCCTTTGCCCACCTTTTAAAGGATAACTTAAACTTACTCAAGATCCATCTGTTTCTCCATTTTGGTATCAATTAATTCTTGCATGCCAGCCTAAGCCAGTGATGCCCACTTTGAAACTTCCTCAAGAAGAATCATCGGAGAATTTTAACACTCTATGGCTATGTAAAAGTCAATTGGAAGGTCTCCATTATTTTTGAAGATTGTATCTACATTTTATTCTATTTTACAAACACTAATTGTCGATATTTTTCTTCTGTAAATATTCCGATATATGTCATTCAGAACAGTCCTTCTTGATTATATTTTCTGATGTTATGTTCGAAATGGCCACTGTCTAGGTATATTTAAAAAGGTGACTATACAAAACGTTTACTTCTATGTTACCAGATTTCTTCTATGTCAATCTAGGAAGAACTTGAGAAAACTGACATGCACTGGAGAGAAATAGCAGCAGATTCGCGTTACAACACTGACTGGCATTAATATGTGGACACTGACTTATCGAAAGAGCCCGAAGGGTAATCAATCCATCTGTAATTCTTTTTTAGTTTATGTGCACCTAAGTTTAAAAAAAAAATCGCATAATGAGCTCCAAATATGGGGTTTTGGCTGACAATGATTCAAACCATTTAATTTCAACTTTCTGTGTTTTTTTAAGACAAATAATTTTATTTTAATATAGATGAACTAAATACATATTTAATAGCCAGAAACAGTTTAAATTATTATTATTTAATTTAAATGAATTTTAGAGTTTTTCTGAAACCCTAAATAAATAAATAAAGAATATTTGAACCGTAAATAAGGCTCCCTTATTAGTTATAGTTTTCTCAATACAAAAAGTTAAATTTGATTAATGATTTATATTTTATAATCAGTCAAAGCATATATAACATATATATTCAAATGCCAAATTATAATGATTTAATTTAAATTATGACGTAAAGAAGAAAATCCAGGCGTAGCCCGGGACAAGCTCTAGTAACCATAAGGATTCCCTTGTAACTATTTTCCATAAATTTTGTTGTATATTTGCTAATTTCTTCCTTTGTTATTGTCATGTTTAAGAATAATAATTGAAAAATTAAAGTGTGAACGTATAACTACTTCTTATCAACTAAGTCTCATTTAAAATACTAGCATGTGTACCAAGTTGGGTTAATTTCAAAAATATGCTAATGAAAATCACTACGAGAAAACACATGCTTAACGACGAAAATTAACGAGGAAAAACAATCCTCGTAAATTTGCGTCGAGTTTACGACGAATTTACGTGAAAAACTAAAGTCATCGTTATTTCCTCGTAACGTAACGACAAAACTGTTTCGTCGTAAAGTGGATGTAATTTTACGAGTATTTTACGAGGAAAAACTATTTCCTCGTAAATACGACGTAAACTTTGCGTGGTATTTACGAGGGAATAGTTTACGTGTATTTAGCGAGGAAATTTTTGAATCCACCAACTTTATAGGTGTTACACGTTTTTTTTGCCCACCTAATTAATTTTCGTCGTAAATTCATAGCAAAATTACAACTACCAGATTCGAATTTTCCTATAAATATGGATGTTTGAACATCATTTTAAACACACCAACAACAAAAAACGTGAAAGAAAAAAAATGGCTGGCTCCGGGACTATTTACGAGTTGCGGAAGTGGATGTATATGCATAGAGATGCTAACGGGAGAGTGACGAAAGAATACCTTGCGGGTCTGGAGACATTTATGCATCAAGCAGATTCAACACCGCTCGCCCAAGAAAGTGGTAAGATGTTCTGTCCTTGTCGGAAATGCAACAATTCGAAACTGGCAAATCGTGAAAATGTTTGGAAGCATTTAATAAATAGAGGTTTCACGGCAAATTACTATATCTGGTTTCAACATGGAGAAGGTTTTAATTATGATCAGAATGAAGCTAGTAGTAGTAATAGCAATTTTCAGGAAAAAGAACCGGTTGATCATCATTTGCATAATGAACATAGTTACCATCAGGAGGAGATGGTAGATTATGATAGGGTTCATGATATGGTAGCTGATGCATTCGTAGCTCATGATGAAGATGAAGAACCTAATATAGATGCAAAAAAGTTTTACGAAATGTTAAACGCGGCGAATCAACCACTTTACAGTGGTTGTAGAGAAGGTCTCTCTAAATTGTCGTTAGCTGCTAGAATGATGAATATTAAAACTGATCACAATCTACCTGAAAGTTGCATGAACGAATGGGCGGACTTGTTTAAAGAGTATTTGCCGGAAGACAATGTGTCTGCTGATTCTTATTATGAGATTCAGAAACTGGTTTATAGTCTTGGGTTGCCTTCGGAGATGATAGATGTTTGCATCGACAACTGCATGATCTATTGGGGAGATGATGAGAAGCTAGAAGAATGTCGATTCTGCAAGAAGCCACGATTCAAGCCGCAAGGACGGGGACGTAATAGGGTACCGTACCAAAGGATGTGGTACCTACCAATTACAGACAGATTGAAAAGATTGTATCAATCAGAGCAGACTGCTGGAAAGATGAGATGGCATGCCGAGCATACTCAGACGGATGGTGAGATGACTCATCCATCAGATGCAAGAGCCTGGAAACATTTCAACAAAGTACATCCAGATTTCGCTAGCAATATCCGGAATGTGTATCTCGGATTATGCACAGATGGATTTAGTCCGTTCGGAATGTCAGGGAGACAATATTCATTGTGGCCAGTCTTTCTTACTCCATACAACCTGCCACCGGAGATGTGCATGCAACGGGAGTTACTATTCTTGACCATATTAATACCTGGTCCGAACCATCCAAAAAGGTCCCTGGATGTTTTCCTACAACCACTGATAAAAGAGTTGAAGGATTTGTGGTCAACAGGGGTGAGGACGTATGACTGTTCAACGAAGACGAATTTTACGATGCGAGCGATGCTTTTGTGGACCATAAGTGATTTCCCTGCCTATGGGATGTTGTCTGGATGGACTACACATGGGAGATTAGCTTGTCCATATTGTAATGGAACGACAGATGCGTTTCAACTGAAGAATGGTAGGAAGACAAGTTGGTTTGATTGTCACCGTCGATTTCTTCCCATTGGCCATCCTTACCGAAGAAACAAGAATTTGTTTAGGCACAAAAGGGTTGTGAGAGACACTCCTCCTCCATATCTAACTGGAGAACAAATTGAAGCGCAAATCGACTACTACGGAGCTAACGAAACAGTTCGTTGGGGTGGTAATTGGCATGTCCCTCGTAATATGCCAGATTCTTACGGTGTTCATCACAACTGGCACAAGAAGAGTATATTTTGGGAGTTGCCATATTGGAAGGATCTTCTTCTGCGCCACAACCTCGATGTGATGCATATAGAGAAGAATTTCTTTGAGAACATCATGAATACAATATTGAATGTCCCAGGGAAGACAAAAGACAACATAAAATCGAGGTTGGACTTGCCGGATATTTGCTCAAGAAACGAGTTACATAATAAAAGCAATGGACAAGTTCCCGTTCCGATATTCAGATTATCTTCGGAAAAAAAGTCGGTGTTGTTCAACTGGGTGGCATCAGAAGTGAAGTTCCCCGATGGGTATGTTTCGAATCTCTCTAGATGTGTTGAAAAGGGTCAAAAGTTCTCCGGGATGAAGAGTCATGATTGTCATGTATTTATGCAACGACTACTGCCCTTTGCATTTGCGGAGCTACTTCCAACAAACGTACATGAAGCACTTGCAGGTACGTAGTGTATTATATCACAATAATTTACAAAATAATATATGACTAACAATGTGTTTAATTTTTTTTTGAATAGGCATTGGAGCATTTTTTAGGGATCTGAGCACACGCACTCTTAAAGAAGTTGTGGAACAGCTTCAGGAGAACATTCCCATCTTATTGTGCAACTTGGAGAAGATATTTCCTCCCGGATTTTTTGACGTCATGGAGCATCTAGCTGTCCACCTCCCATATGAGGCATTGCTTCGTGGACCTGTACATTACGGATGGATGTATCAGTATGAGCGAGCCATGAAATATTTGAAGGGAAAAGCAAAGAACCTCGCCAAAGTTGAAGGTTCTATAATTGCTGGAAGTTTGACGGAAGAAGTTTCTCACTTCACGTCGTACTACTTTGCGTCAAAAGTACGTACACGGAGAAGAGCTCCAAGAAGATATGATGATGGTGGTGTTGCGCCAACATATGCAGTTGCTGGTGTTCCAGACATCTTTAGCCAGATTGGGCGACTCGGTGGGAAGTCTAAAGAGGTTTGGTGGTCGAGTGAAGAAGACGCTCATAGTGCACACACCTATATTCTACTCAATTGCGAAGATCCATTGATGCGTTATTTTGAAAGGTAACATATATTGACACTTCGAAACACATATAAGTATAATTAATTGTATAATTGCGAGAGATTCATTCCTATAAAATGTGATTTTACAGCCTATTTGTTTCTCAAGTCGAAGAAACATTTCCTGGTATATCCACAAGTGACGTAGACAAAAGGAAAGATCAACACTTCATTAAGTGGTTGCGGAATCAGGTATTAACTAAAACTTTTTTTTCATACATTATCTGTATTTCATTAACATTCTCTTTATTTTTGCAGGTTGATTATGACGACGACGATGCAGATTATCCTAAGTGGTTACACGAAGTAATTCAATCTCCACTTGTAAAGGTCACCACATCACAGATGTATTTCACACGAGGCTATACTTTTCATACATATGACTATGGTAGACAGCGGGCGACCAGTAACTATGGAATATGTGTGAAAGGGGAAACAGATTTCTACGGGATCTTGACGGAGATTATTGAAGTCGAATTTCCAGGGATACTGAAGCTGAAATGCGTCCTCTTCAAATGTGAATGGTTCGACCCCGTCGTCAACAGAGGTGTTCGGTCTAACAAATTCGGTGTAGTTGATGTCAACGGTGGACGAAGGTACAACAAATTCGAGCCTTTCATCTTAGCTTCACAAGCAGACCAAGTTAGCTTCCTTCCATACCCTCGGATGAGAGATTCAGGTATAAATTGGTTAGCAGTGATCAAAGTTACACCTCGAGGACGAATCATCAGTGGAGAAGAACCACCATTGCAAGAAGAACAGAAAAATGAAGTTGAGGAACCTGAACAAGAAATTGATGACATCCTTCTCATTGATCCGCATAATCACGAGTACGAAGATCTTACCGATGATGCCACAGACGAAGCTGTTGAAGACGAGTTTAATGAAAATGATGATGTTTCTAGTGATGACGAGAATGTCGATGTATCCGATTGATGTATTTGTTTTATGAATAAGATGAGGGAGTTTGTTTTATGAATAAGATAATGTGGGGTTTGTTTTATGAAAAAGGTAATGTCGGGAGTTTGTTTTATGAATAAGCAAATGTGGGAATTGTGGTTTGGAATGGAAATAAAGATGGGGTTTGGAGTATATGAAGTAGAAAATAAGGAATATGGGGTTTGGGGTTTCGGATTCAAGGGATTTAAACATAACACTCGTTAATTCCACGTAACAAAAAATCGTCGTAAAGGACTCGTAGGTCAACGAGGAAATAACGACGAAATATAAAAATAAAGAACGCGGGACTCGTTAATTCCACGTAGGACAAAATCGTCGTAAATACCACGTAGGATGAATTCGTCGTAAAAAACACGTAGGATGAAATCGTCGTAAATACAACGTAAGACAACGAGGAAATAACGACGAAACCTAAAAATAAAGATGGGGTTTGGAATATATGAAGTAGAAAATAAGGAATATGGGGTTTGGGGTTTGGGGTTTGGGGTTTCGGGTTTCGGGTTTCGGGTTTGGGGTTTGGGTTTCGGGTTTTTGGTTTCGGGTTTCGGGTTTAGGGGTTCGGGGTTTGGGGTTTGGGGTTCGGGGTTTAGGGGTTCGGAGTTTGGGGTTTCGGGTTTAGGGGTTCGGGGTTTGGGGTTTCGGGTTTTGGATTTCGGGTTTGGGGTTTCGGGTTTTGGATTTTGGGTTTCGGGTTTCGGGTTTTGGGTTTGGGTTTCGGGTTTTTGGTTTCGGGTTTCGGGTTTAGGGGTTCGGGGTTTGGGGTTTGGGGTTCGGGGTTTAGGGGTTCGGAGTTTGGGGTTTCGGGTTTAGGGGTTCGGGGTTTGGGGTTTCGGGGTTTGGATTTCGGATTTGGGGTTTGGGGTTTTGGATTTCGGGTTTCGGGTTTCGGGTTTCGGGTTTGGGGGTTGGGGTTTAGGAATAACGACGAAACTTAAAATTAAATATGGGGTTTGGAATATATGAAGTAGAAAATTAAAGATGGGGGTTTGGGTTTCGGGTTTCGGGTTTAGGCTTTCGGGTTTCGGGTTTGGGGGTTGGAGTTTGGGGTTTCGGGTATGGGGTTTCGGGTTTCGGGTTTCGGTTTTTGGATTCTAGGGATTTAAACATAACACTCGTTAATTCCACGTAGGATGAAATCGTCGTAAATACCACGTAAGCATAAATCGTCGTAAAGACCACGTAACCAGAAATCGTCGTAAAGACCACGTAAGCAGAAATCGTCGTAAAGACCACGTAAAAAGATTTAAACATAAAACACGTTAATTCCATGTAAGCATAAATCGTCGTAAATACCTCGTAGTGTAAAAACTAGAAAAAAGGGAAAAGGATCAAAATACCAGAATAACATGTGGCAAGACTTCCAGCAATTATAATACGTAAGTCTCGCCCACATGAATTCTAATATCTTATCCTTTTCCTATTTTTTCAAATATTTATAATTTGAATATGATTTTGCTGAGGAATGTGATTTCAGATAGGTGTGTGATTTGGGAGTTTATGTGTGGTTTGAGAATGAGAGTTGTGAGTATATTTATAGGAAAGCAAGCCTCGTTAATTCCACGTAGGCAAAATCGTCGTTAATACCTCGTAAACAAAAACACGGGCCTTTGTGATTCCTCGCAATTTCCTCGTAAAAAAAACACGGGCCTTTGTAACTGCTCGCTATTTCGTCGTAAACTTACGACGAATTTGCGACGATATGTAATCTTATATATACACCCGAGCGCTCACTCTTTCTTTCCTCTCTACTTCCTCTCTACTTCCTCTCCATTTCGTAGCAATGGTAAGCCTCTCTGATTCCTCTCTAATTTGGTTAGTTTAGGATAGATTAGGTGGTTAGTATAGGGAATTTAGATAGGTTTGCGGATTTTATGTTATTTAGTGTTGATTAGGTGGATAATGTTGGGAAATATATTGTTGATGTTAATTTTAAAATTTTCATTTTTTTCCCAGGTTCGAAAAGGAAGACTTACTGCCCATTACAGAGAGATCTTCGGTGAGCCGGGTAGTCGTTTAGACCCGGCCTCTTCTTCCGCTCCCAGTTCTTCGGGCCAGGAGACTGTCCCCGAGACTCAGTACACTCAGAGAGTCTCTGGGTCTACTTCTTCTAGTGCACCATCGGCTCCTCATGTGCCTCCTCCGATGCCTCCTCCTGTGCCTCCTCCGATGGCACCTCCGATGGCCGCCGATATTCATCCTGATCTGATGGTGCCTCCGAGTGCTCCTTACTCGCAGTACACTGTAGAGGACATTCTCAGTCTGCCAGGCAGAGAAGGTTTACCAGTCATCGACCCAGACCGACCGGACGGAACGTTGTGGTATGTTGCATTAATTTTTTTTAATTCGTTTAAATTTCTTTTATAACATTAAAAAATAATTTATATTTTAAATTTGTATTTTCCAGGTGGGGGGTTGACGGATGTCTTGCATCGGACGTAACCGACACGATCAAGGGTTACTTCTCCATGGCACATCCAAACTGGAGTAAGACGCCTCACTACGTCAGAAAGACGTGGTTCAAAATTTACGCTGTAAGTTTCTATTAATTAATTATATATATTTTAATTTTTTCATGATTTATATATATACTTTCTAAAAAACTAATTGTTAATTTATTTTTTCCAACAGCAAAAATATAATTGGGCCTTGGGGATCACTGAGAGGGTGAGGAAGAAGTTTAACGCGAAAGCGAAAGTTCGCTTGTTGGACACGGTCTCCAACTGGAAGGGTGACTGGATCGTGAAGGGGTATGAGCGTGGCAAACCCGCTGAGCTCACCACGGATGTGTGGGATGGCCTCATCCGTTATTGGCGCCTTCCTGATTCCATTAGAATCGCCCAGGCTTGCTCTAACTCCCGTAACACGGTCGATGAGCACGGGAACGGGCCGATGCTTCACACTACGGGCCAAAAACCCCACGCCGGTGTCCGTTTGGAAATGGTAATTAAATATTTTATTAAATAATTTTTTTAATACATATATTAATTTATTCTAACTTTCTTAACTGTTTTTTAGGCCAAAGAGACGGGACATCTCCCGTCTCTTATGGAACTTTACGAGAGGACCCACAAGAACAAGGCGGGCGTATTTGTAGATGGCAAGTCCGAGCAAATCTACAACGACGTAGTTGCTCGGGTTGAAGACCGCCAGACTCAGCTGACCCAGCAGTCTACCGACGGATTACCCGTCACCTTATCCACACTTGAAGTGGATAAGATTTACGAGGAGGTAAATTTTCAAAAAAATTAATTTTTAATTATTCATTTAATTTAACTTTAAATTTTTACTTACAATATTTATTTTTTGTTTTTAAGGTTGTCCCTAAAAAAAAGGGACGGACGTTGGGTATTGGTTCTGTCAACGATGTTCCGAGAGCGACATCGTCTTATGGTCAGCGACGGGATGATGAAGTCACGGAGCTGCGTAGAGAGTCCGCTCAGCTGCGTAACGAGTTGACCGCGACAAAATCTCGTATGGGTGGAGTCGAGGGCTTCTTGGACGTTATTGCGGCCACAAATCCGGAATGGGAGTCCATGTTGAGGAACATGCGACAACAACATCCCATTCAAGGCGAGTCATCCGACGTACATAACGAGGCGGATGTTACGAGGAGGAGTGATGAATTCTACCGGGCGATGAACGACCCTTAGTTTTTTTTTTTGGTTGTTGTATTATATAAATTCAAAACTTATTTATATATAAAATATTTTCATATTGATTTATTTTTATTTTGAATTTTAATTTATTATTAAATTAAATAATTTTAATTATTTTTTAATTATATTTTTAAATTCTGTAAAATAATAAAAACGAAGTAAATTCGTAGCCAATGTACGACCTCTTTACGTGGAAACCTTACGAGGAAATGACGAGAAACATTTAACGAGTATTTTACGAGGAACCATTTACGAGGAAATAACGAGGAAAAGTTTACGACCATTTTACAAGGAAATCATTTCGTGGTTGTTACGTGTATTTTGCGAGGAAACTCTTTCAAGGTATTTACGTGTAGATTACGAGGAACTATTTTCGAGGTATTTACGAGGAATTATAGCGACGTCCTTACGTGGAATATTGACGTGGTCTTTACGACGAATCGCCCTACTTCGTCTTTACGACGAAATATATTCCTCGCTAAGTTACGACGAATTAGCGAGGAAATATGTGTTACGACAGACGTGTAACGAGCAAACGCGTTTCCTCGCTAATTCGTCGTAAAGCCTCTTTTACGACGAAATAACGAGGAAAACCGCCCTTGTTAAGATTGTGTTTTCTTGTAGTGAATAATTAACATAAATAACCGGTATAGAGTATCAGGATGATTTCAAGATAAAACTCATGGGTTTTTTAAAATAATTAACAGAAGCAATTGCAAAATATATGAATAGTGCAAAAGAAAGAGCAGAGACGATTTCATAACCCACGATATCAAATTAGCACGGTTGATGCATATTAGTATGTCTGTTGGAAGGAAAGTCAACTTGAAGGAGAAGTTTATGATGCCTGAGACTTTGGGTGCAATAACCAACATAGGATAGTGCATTACCTTCTTCGATGTCATGAACCACAACAAGTAGTTCTCCACCTTCACTACTTCGCTCCATGAGGACCTATGATGATTAGCAAAGGAAATAAACATTGTTTGTCCACAATCAAACACCTGCAAGTTGTGGGAATCGAAATCCACACTGTCGATTTTCCGTAAAATAAGGAAAGTTAAGAAAATCTAAATTTTTCAGAGATCCCGATTATCTGCAAAACACACGAAAAACAAAAGAGACAAGAACAATAGAATATCAAAAGTAAATTGCATAGAGGCATATTATTGATTAGTAAAAACAAAGTTACAGGAAAGACAAGACAGACAGAGTTTTGCTAGCCAAGTCAGTCCCAGAACAAAGACGAAAAGAGTCTAAGTAAAAATCGAGCCGCCTAAATTCTAAGTATTCCTAAGCTAGCATCGTTTTTCTAGGTCTAAGAATCTCTCTCCTTGCGCCGTTTGTGGGAACCGAAATTTGCACTATCGATTTCCGTCTAAATTAGGAAACTAGGAAAACCCTAATTTCCCAGAGGTCCCGAAGATCTGTTAATACCACACGCTAAGCAATCAGAACACGATATATCAACGACAAAGTATAAAAATCGTAAGAAGAAAGCAAAGTATATCTTATTCTGAATCTGTGTTTGAGCGTTACAACAAGGTATAAGCCTGGGCTCGAGAGCTGTCGGCGAGATTCCTAGTACTAGCAACCCTAAGACGGCTAAACTTAATTGAGTCGCAGCTCGAAATAACAAAAACATAAATATGCCTAAATTCCTCTAAGTGCTAAGTTTGCTCTGAAAAAGTCTCTCTCCATGCCTCTCGTCTAGGACTCCTTATATACTCGCTCCTAGGTCGGTTTACGCTTTTTCCCTTCTGCCCCTAAGCTGTCATAGCATAAAAATGGATATATTCCATTTTTCCCGATCTTCGTAATTATCTTCAAAATTTCGTATTTATCCGCGGAAACTTGACATTTATCTTTCCTTGCAAACCAAGCGTAAACCGTAATGCGGCTTAGGGGTTGTTGGTTAAGAAATCGTAAGTTGGGCCTCGAGTCATGTTTTAGGTCCTTTTGGGCCGTCTTTTGACTCAAGGCGTTTATTACGGCATCTTTCGATTAAAACGATCTTTCCGCGGTTTTTATCGTAAAGTTTGATTGATGACTTCGAATGGCGGAAAACATGAAATGGGTTTGCTACGGTCTTCGGGAGATAGCATCGAAGGGTAGACGAGAATGCATGGATTCATGTCGTATTGACGTTTCGGAAGAGCTCGGTTGCTACGTAGCGACCGAGCTTGGCTCGAGCTCGGTCGCTACCTAGCGACCGACCGGGACGCGCGCTCGGTCGCTACGTAGCGACCAAGTGGGACGCGTGCTCGGTCATTACGTAGCGACCGAGCTTGGCTCGAGCTCGGTCACTACGTAGCGACCGAGCAGTATGCGTGCTCGGTTGCTACGTAGCGACCAAGCTTTGGCTCGAGCTCGGTCTCTACGTAGCGACCGAGATGTGTGCATGCTTGGTCGCCGCGTATCGATCGAGCTTGGCTTGTCCGCAGTCTGATTGCCATACTCGAACTTGTCCACAGCCGATTTGGATACATGTCTGTTGCCTTCGGACAGTCGGTATTTAGTGGTTTGATTGAGATTTGAACAAGATTTTACCGCAAGGCTCTTCGTAAAGATTTCTTTACGAAGATTACTTTTCGTAAAAACTTTCATGCTGATTTTTACGGACTTTCAGACATTGATTCCATCATGACTGATTTTGACCCCAACAGTTAGCCCCCCAGCTCGTTAGAACCATGAGCTTCTAGCGTGAGGTTCTAGCGATTGGCTTGGCAAGTTAGGCAACTAAGGTGAGTTAGGCGGAATTAATGGTTGAAAAGGTCTGTGGTAAGTGGTCTTCTCGCTCTTCTAAAAGTAGAACGTGATAAGATTGGGGCTGCGCCTTATGACGGCTGCCTACGTACCCTTGTTAAAGGGATCAAGCCTTTCGTAGTTCGTCTTGGAGTTTAGGTTCTTATGACTAGTTTTCAAGCGAGACCTTTACGGTCTAGTTTATATGTAGAAGTTTTCAGGCGTGTTGCTGCCGATGGGATTTTATATGGGTGTATAGGGAAGACTACGAGTTGTCATCTCGTAATCTAACTCTGTGTGAACTGCTATATCCATGATCTGTTTCGAGAGTTTTCCACAATGTGTAAACTTGCGGGATTTCTAAAGACGCTCGAATATAGGCCAAGAGACAAATTTTGGGATCTCGTATCAGGGTGTTTGATAGTATGCCTAGAGATGTTAGAGACCAGTGCGCTGGGTTTAGGGCAAGACCTAGGTCTAATCACGGCTTTAGGGGGTGCGATGACTACTTCGACTTACGTTTCCCGTATCCTTTTTGACCTGATTCTATCCCGCTTTAAAGTCCGCGATATGTTCTCGGCTTACGTGACTTGTATGGTAGGAATCGAGCATATCTTCGAGGACAACTTTTAAGTCTCCCGAACGTGCTGACCAAAATTTCGGATTATTTTTTATATAGCGCTATATACCCTTGTGTCGGGTGTACGAGAGCTATCTCTACGAGATGACTAAGTCTGTTTAGGATGTTAAGAGTTTGTTGTGATCAGCAACAAACTTATCGGTAGATATTACCGTTTTTGAGTCTTCGCGAAGAATATGTTAGTGCGTATGACTGTCTGGTCTTCCAAGAAGGTGTTTTTATCGAGGAAGGAAATTTCGTCGAAGAATGAATCTTCAGGCGTCTGCGACGTCTCGCGATGCTGAAGATTTGTTATTCTTTCGTATGACGTGTTTCGTGCTTGAAATGTTTGCGGGCTTGAATATATTTCGCGATGTTGCAAGGGTTTAGTCTTAGCCCTACGTTTGAGATACATTCTGGTTTGACTACGGATGTTCGCAGCCAAAGTTGTTGATGCTAATAAATTGATTTGCGATCGAGGAATTAGGACTGAAGTGTCGCGTAAATTTTTCCATGGGAAGAAGCGTTTTCCTTCATAGTGCTTTGTGAAGTGTTAGCCTTCCGAGGTCTATTTCATGCATTTTTTAACATGTTTCGTATAGCTCTAGAGGATTTTTACGAATTTTTTCCTTATATGCCGCGTATTATGGGTAAAACGTTGCGGGCTTAGACTGAATTGTGGAGCGTATTGAACTTGGTCAATTTTCGAAAATTTTAGATTTTCCGTTATCCGTTTGGTTGTTAGGACTGAGTTTCGTTACGAAGAATTTATCATATGATTTCCGATTGTGGGCTATATGATAATTGTTCTCTTAATAGTCACACGACGTTTTTAGACAAATCGTAGATTGTCGTTTAGTTGTTAAGTGATGGAGTGATGGTTTCTCAAATAGTTTGGCTTGGCGAGAAGGATGTGTTCACTCAAGTAGCGTTGTTTCTGGGGGTTTTACAAGAAACGTTTCTGCTGTGATTTTGATCTTAGGTGAAAGTTGCTTGGAGTTACTCATGAAGTGTTACCGAAGTTTATTTCATTACGATCTAGTCGCAGAACGTTTTCATAGGTTTTTTGAGCGGATTTTCATGACACATTCGTTTCTGGAACGAATTGGTCAACCAGAGGGGGATCTAGCTAACCATCGGGAGGAAACTGTTCCTTTTAATGTGCACGATGCTACATCTATTCTCGAGTTTTCTTCGTCGCAAATGTTTTCGATGCTTTTCCGTGACTCACTTGGTACAACGGAAACTGAAAGAAATGCTTTTGTGATTGAAAATTTCTCGTAGAAATTTTTTAACGAAAATGGCTTTCTAAAGCCGGAAAAGGGTTCAATACTTTGGCTAATCATCGAGTTTCAGTTTGATATTGATACAGGTTTTCTGTACACATGATTGTGACAAGAAATGATGTATAGTCTTTGAGAATTATGTTTGTGATTGTCTGGATATGTTGCTAGCATTTAGACGAATTTTAGATTGTCGTTTGCCTATTTGGGACGATTTGCTTTGACAAAATCGTTTTCTTAACGATTTGCAAAAGTTTTTTTGAAGTTTGGGAGTATACGTGTATAGTATACATACCTACTCCCTTTTTTTTTTAAACGGAAGAAAACTGTTGAACTGATACTTTGAAGGGTTGTGTACGTTTCTTCTTCTGTGGTTTGGAATGATCGATAATCCGGGACGATTTAAAGATGACACTTGGACTGTGATTTGTTTGTTTTCATGTTGATGACTTGGAATATGTCGGTTCCGAGAAAATTGGCAGAAACGAATCGGTTTTAAGATGACGTTGATGTCTCTAGTTTTTTCTCTCCTTAGGAAGCGAGCTTGATATGTGTGGCGATTATTTCTCGATTTTCAGAGAGTTTAGATCGGTTTGCAAGATCTGGATGAACAGTTATGGAACGATATATCGAGACAGGAAAAATTGCCTAAGACTTAGTTCGCTAGCCTATCCACCTAGGTTTTACGTTCCCTAAAGTTCTATGGCAGTCTCAAAGGCGTTTTTATTTCTTAGTAATTTCCTACGAAAATTCCAAGTCTGATTTCAAAAATTTCAAGTCGGAAATACCTTAGTTCTCTCGAAGATGCAGTTTTGTCTCTTTTCAGTTTTGCTTGCTCATTTCCCCTTCCTCTTCTCGTGTATGTTCGCCATTTTCGATAATGGTGTTTATTCTTTGAAACTTGACATTTATCTTCCGAACTTGACTGTTATCTTATCATTAGATACAACGTCAATTTTTATAAAAAGGTTCAACGTAATCGTATAGTTGAGGCGGCTAAGGTGTTAAATTAACTGTTGTTGTTTTATACGATTAATTTGAATTCATGCGAGAAAACAAGTCTTTGCGGTTTTTTTTATCGTAAAGTTTCAATGGTAACTCCAATCGAGACAAAACAAGAGACGTTTCGATCAAGATTTGAAGGAGAACACAAAGATGGAGGTAAGGGCGAGTAGGAGCAAGCATAGGAGTTTAGACGAGTCTTACTTGTTTTCGTCGTAAAATCTCAACGGAAACTCCGATTGACACGAAACGAAAAGCGTTTCGATCGGGATTCAAAAGAGAACCTAAAGGAGGACCTTTCTGAGGCCTGACAGTTAGCTATGTAGCGAGTGAAGGTCTGACAGGTCGCTACGTAGCGAGTGGAAGCAAGCCAAGAAGAGTCCTACTTGTTTTCGTCGTAAAATCTCAACGGAAACTCCGATTGAGACGAAACGAAAAGCGTTTCGATGAGGATTCAAAAGAGAACCCAAAGGACGACCTTTCTGAGGCCTGACAGGTCGCTATGTAGCGAGTGAAGGTCTAACAGGTCGCAACGTTGCGAGTGGAAGCAAGCCAAGAAGAGTCCTACTTGTTTTCGTCGTAAAATCTCAATGGAAACTCCGATTAAGACGAAACTAAAAGCAATTCGATGAGGATTAAAAAGAGAACCCAAAGGAGGACCTTTCTGAGGCCTGACAGGTCACTATGTAGCGAGTGAAGGTCTGACAGGTCGCTTCGTAGCGAGTGGGAGCAAGCCGAGAAGAGTCCTACTTGTTTTCGTCGTAAAATCTCAACGGAAACTCCGATTGAGACGAAACAAAAAGCGTTTCGATGAGGGTTCAAAATAGAACCCAAAGGAGGACCTTTCTGAGGCCTGACAGGTCACTATGTAGCGAGTGAAGGTCTGACAGGTCGCTACGTAGCGAGTGGAAGCAAGCCGAGAAGAGTCCTACTTCTTTTCGTCGTAGTTTCCTTTGAGATGAAACGAAAAGCATTTCGATAAGGATTCAAAAGAGAACCCAAAGGAGGACCTTTCTGAGGACTGACAGGTCACTATGTAGCCAGTGAAGGTCTAAACAGGTCGCTACATAGCGAGTGGAAGCAAGCCAAGAAGAGTCCTACTTATTTTCGTCGTGAAATCTCAACGGAAACTCCGATTGAGACGAAACGAAAACCGTTTCGATGAGGATTCAAACGAGAACGCAAAGAAGGACCTTTCTGAGGCCTTACAGGTCGCTACGTAGCGAGTGGAATCAATCCAAGAAGAGTCCTTCTTGTTTTCATCGTAAAATCTCAACGGAAACTCCGATTGAGACGAAACGAAAAGCGTTTCGATGAGGATTCAAAAGAGAACCCAAAGGAGGACATTTCTGAGGCCTGACAGATCGCTATGTAGCGAGTGAAGGTCTGACAGGTCGCTTCGTAGCGAGTGGAAGCAAGCCGAGAAGAGTCCTACTTGTTTTCGTCGTAAAATCTCAACGGAAACTCCGATTGAGATGAAAGGAAAAGCATTTCGATGAGGATTCAAAAGAGAACCCAAAGGAGGACCTTTCTGAGGCCTGAAAGGTCACTATGTAGCGAGTGAAGGTCTAACAGGTCGCTACGTAGCGAGTGGAAGCAAGCCAAGAAGAGTCCTACTTGTTTTCGTCGTAAAATCTCAACGGAAACTCCGATTGAGGCGAAACAAAAAGCGTTTCGATGAGGATTCAAACGAGAACGCAAAGAAGGACCTTTCTGAGGCCTTACAGGTCGCTACGTAGTGATTGGAAGCAAGCCATGAAGAGTCCTACTTGTTTTCGTCGTAAAATCTCAACGGAAACTCCGATTGAGACGAAACAAAAAGCGTTTCGATGTGGATTCAAAAGAGAACCCAAAGTAGGACCTTTCTGAGGCCTGACAGGTCACAATGTAGCGAGTGAAGAGCTAACAGGTTGCTACATAGCGAGTGGAAGCAAGCCAAGAAGAGTCCTAGTTGTTTTCGTCGTAAAATCTCAACGGAAACTCCGATTGAGACGAAACGAAAAGCATTTCGATGAGGATTCAAAAGAGAACCCAAAGGAGGACCTTTCTGAGGCCTGATAGGTCGCTATGTAGCGATTGAAGGTCTGACAGGTCGCTACGTAGCGAGTGGAAGCAAGCCGAGAAGAGTCCTACTTGTTTTCGTCGTAAAATCTCAACGGAAACTCCGATTGAGACGAAACAAAAATCGTTTCGATGAGGATTCAAACGAGAACGCAAAGGAGGACCTTTCTGAGACCTTACAGGTCGCTACGTATCGAGTGGAAAGTTGGCTTGAGCTCGGTCGCTACGTAGCAACCGAGCTGTGTGCGTGCTCGGTCGCTACGTAGCGACCGAGCTGCGCGCGTGCTCGGTCGTTACATAGCGACCGATCTGCGCGTGTGTTCTCGGTCGCTACGTAGCGACCGAGCTGCGCGTGTGTTCTCGGTCGCTACGTAGCGACCGAGCTGTGTGTGTGTGCTCGGTCGCTACGTAGCGACCGAGCTGTGTGCGTGCTCGGTCTCTATGTAGCGAACGAGCTTGGCTAGAGCTCGATCGCTACGTAGCGACCGAGCTGTGTAATCAATTTGCTGCGCTTCCTTTTTCCGCGATTAACCTAGGGGTTTTCTGCGGTGTTTGGGAGAACAAATTTTACCCTTCCGAAAAACGTGTTTTGGTAAAACCCTTACGCATAGAAACTTCTTTAGCTTGGAAATGAGCCAAACTTACGGGATTTGATAAAATTTATCATTTTCCTTTATGTTTAGATGGAGAAATCGCAAGCTCGTTTCGTAGCACTTCCTGTTGGCAAAAAGTCGCGGCTAGGTTTTTTCGATTTTATCAAGAACTGTGGCGTTTGCGTAGGCGTTGGCCATAGGCGCAGTGGCGGCTGAGGTTGTCTTACCAGCGTTATTGCGAACTGCGATTTTGTCTTTCGTATTTCCAGACATTGTTTTGATTGAGCGTTTTGTGGCTGAGAGTTAGATTGATCCGTACCCCCCCCCCCTCCTTCTAGCGCCAAATTGTGGGAACCGAAATTCGCACTGTCGATTTCCGTCTAAATTAGGAAACTAGGAAAACGCTAATTTCCCAGAGGTCCTGGAGATATGTTAATACGACACGCTAAACAATCAGAACACGATATATCAACGACAAAGTATAAAACTCGTAAGAAGAGAGCAAAGTAGATCTTATTTCGAATCTGTGTTTGAGAGTTACAACAAGGTATAAGCCTGGGCTCGAGAGCTGTCGGCGAGATTCCTAGTTCTATCAACCCTAAGACGGCTAAACCTAATTGAGTCGCAGCTCGAAATAACAAAAACATAAATATGCCTAAATTGCTCTAAGTGCTAAGTTTGCTCTGAAAAAGTCTCTCTCCATGCCTCTCGCCTAGGACTCCTTATATAATCGCTCCTAGGCCGGTTTACACTTTTCCCCTTCTGCCTCTAAGCCGTCATAGCATAAAAATGGAGATATTCAATTTTTCCCGATCTTCGTAATTATCTTCCAAATTTCGTATTTATCCGCGGAAACTTGACATTTATCTTTCCTCGCAAACCAAGCGTAAACCGTCATGCGTCTTAGGGGTTGTTGGTTAAGAAATCGTAAGTTGGGCCTCGAGTCATGTTTTAGGTCCCTTTGGGCCGTCTTTTCACTCAAGGCGTTTATTACGGCTTCTTTCGATAAAAACGATCTTTCTGCGGTTTTTATCGTAAAGTTTGATTGATGACTTCGAATGGCGGAAAACATGAAATGTGTTTGCTACGGTCTTCGGGAGATAGCATCGAAGGGTAGACGAGAATGCATGGATTCGTGTCGTATTGACGTTTCGGAAGAGCTCGGTCTCTACCTAACGACCGAACGGAAAGCACGCTCGGTCGTTACTTAGCGACCGAGCGGGACAGATGCTTGGTCGCTACATAGCGACCGAGTGGGACGCGTGCTCGGTCGCTACGTAGCGACCGAGCTTGGCTCGAGCTCGGTCGCTACGTAGCGACCAAGTAGGACGCGTGCTCGGTCGCTACATAGCGACCGAGCTTGGCTCGAGCTCGGTCACTACGTAGCGACCGAGCTGTGTGCACGCTTGGTCGCCGCGTATCGATCGAGCTTGGCTTGTCCGTGGTCTGATTGCCATACTCGAGCTTGTCCGCGGCCGATTTGGATACATGTCTGTTGCCTTTGGACAGTCGGTATTTAGTGGTTCGATTGAGATTTGATCAAGATTTTACCGCAAGGCTCTTCGTAAAGATTTCTTTACGAAGATTACTTTTTGTAAAAATGTTCATGCTGATTATTACGGACTTTCAGACATTGATTCCGTCGTGACCGATTTTGACCCCAACACCGTTGGCTTTAGCTCTTTTACATCGGTTTTTGCTTCCTTTTCTGCCCCTGGGTCGAGTTTATCTCTTGGCGGAAATATTCCTTTTCTTTCTGATCTTCATCATTATCTTGGAAACTTGACATTTATCTTCTGATTTCGCGAGATTTATCTTCTTCTACAAGTAAAGATAGGCCATCATAGCATCGTTGGGCTTGGCTTTGTTTACGAAATCTTAAGTGGGCCCTTAGCCGCGTTCTTGGCCTCTTTGGGTCGTTTTCTGACTTAAGTGTTTTTTACGATTTCTTCGAAAGAACGTTTCTTGATGCGACATCGGTTTGCCGGAGAAGTTCATACTTCTCTTATAGTTAGACGAGTATGGTGTTAAGTTAAATGTCATCGTTTATACGAGAGCCATTAACTTTATTCGGGAAAATGAGTTCGCACGGTTCTTATTATAAAGCTCCAATGGTAATTCTGATCGATACGAAACGAAGGATTGATCCAGCAAGGCTCGGTAAAGGGCATGAGGTCCAGTCCATGGAAACAAGAGTTGATCCAACTCGCCAAATGGGCGAGTTGGATGGTGTGGCCGATCCAACTCGCCCATTTGGTGAGTTGGACTGCTCGTCTGATTCCGAGATCCATTTTGATTGATTCTTTTGCTTCGAGAACTTCTGTTGAGAGTGTGTCGAGAAAGCTTTTGTACAAGAATCAACTTTTAGACGTTGATTTAGAGATAACCGTTTTTGACCCAACAGTTAGCCCCCCAGCTCGCAAGCTTCGAGCATGATTCTTGCAGGCGAGAAGTGGCGTTAATTGGAATCCGTGGTTAAAATTGATTTTTCTCAAGAAGTTTCTTCCGATTATTTTTTTGCGGAAAAAAATTCAACTTTCGTTTCTTCTATAAGTATAGAGCTTCCCTTCTTCATTTTCTCCACATCCTCTCAACTTTCCAAATTCTCTTAGCATTTTTTCTTAGAAATTCCTCTCCACCAAGATGTCTTCTTCAAGCAACTTTCAGAAGAACTGTGATGTTGAGATGGCCGACGCCGCCGAATCTGGCTTGCCGGATCCGCCTGCTGCCAGAGAGGTGCCATCTCACATTGCGGAGTTCTTGTCCTTTCAGAGTGAGCTGGCTCGTTGCAATGCCGAGGGGACAATGAAGCCTTCACGCAATGCGTCTCTGCAACCTGTGGCCCCAATGGACAACCTGACTTCTGAGGTCCCTCCTATGCGCGAAGCCGTTCCCACTGGTGGGGCGTTGTCAAGGACGTGTCGGCGCCTGAGGTTGAAGTTCAGCCATCTGTCTCCTCGACGACTCTGGTTCGTGTTGTCTATGCCGAACCGGCTCCCGAGTCGATGCCTCCCCTAGCCAAGAGATCGATCGTCGTAGGGCTTCCTGCTCCAAGCAACACTCCGACTGGCTTGCCGAAGAGTCGGAAGAGGCCGAGCGCTAACCCGTATGCGGCCAAGAAGAGGAAATGTGCCGATGCCGGTCCTTTGCCTACCAAGGCGTCTAGTTTGGGTTCAGCGTCACGAATCGCGCCAAGGTTTGTTTTGAGAAAAAAACTTCTCTCTTTCTTAATGCGTGCGAGTTGGTCGTTTCTTGATCACCCCTTTTATCTTTCAGTTTGTCTCGTTGATGGACGGGATGATCAGCGAGTGTGGATCGGAGGTCGAGCGTCTTGCTAAAGAGTTAGAGGAGTCACGAGAAAAGTCGTCGCAACTTGAAGTGAAGTTGAAGGTGATCAAGGATGCTCACTCCCTTGAGGCAGCTTGGTTCGAGTCTCAGATCGGCGAGCTTGAGCGGGATCTAGGGAAGTGTTGGGGTATTTTTGTGTACAAGCGATCCGTGCTCAGCTCTACGGAATGATAGGAGGAAGGAGACGCATCGTTGAGTGTATTCTCCTGCTTTGATAGTTGATAAACCAGGAGATCCTGCTCTCAGGATACTGCCTTATGGGTATGGGCCAGTATATGTCGACGGTGCCTTAGTAGCAGCAGGGGAGATTGGTCATTAGGTGGGGGCCGCCTATCGATAGTGAAGATCGCGGGGTCTTCATGATCTATGATCGATGGTTCCGGCTACCAAGGTCGGTCCTTCGATATCTATGCCCGGGACCATGGAAGGTGTTTGGATTTATATCTGCATCCTTCAGTGGGGATTGCCTATGTACCCTTCAGGGGGGATCAAGCCGTTCGTAGTTCATGTA
This sequence comes from Brassica napus, assembly GCF_020379485.1. Classification (NCBI taxonomy): domain Eukaryota; kingdom Viridiplantae; phylum Streptophyta; class Magnoliopsida; order Brassicales; family Brassicaceae; genus Brassica; species Brassica napus. The sequence continues at coordinate 31,183,047 of NC_063448.1, read as the reverse complement.
TATGGAGGCACAGAGCCTAGATGGGTGCAGAGCCTGATGGCGGCGCGTTGCCTAATGGAGGCACGTAGCCTAGGGAGTACGGGGCTCTAGTGGGCACATGGCGTAATGGGCACGTAGCCTTGGGAGCACGGGGCTCTAGTGGGCAGATGGCGTAATGGGCACATAGCCTTGGGAGCACGAGGCTCTGTAGTTGGTAGGACTCATTTGTTCTAGGGGGCACATGGCCAGAACAGATGGTAGACCTATCGATATGCTGGAGTGAGCATGATGGGTCGAGGTGCTTCAGGGAGCATGGATGGACCCTGCTGATAAGCTGAAGATCGTGTCCTGAGCCAGTAAGTAGAGTTGTAGACGTGCTGCAAGGAGCATATATCTTCATCTAGTTGACAGTAATCGCAGGGATTCGTTTGTTATAAGCATGTAGATGAACATGGTCTTCTAGGTGCGAAACCTTGCCTTGGCGGCTGTAGAATTGGTGAGCTCTGGTTATGACATCTCGGACCCCCTTCTTTAGGTTTAGAAACCTATATCTATAGTGGAGGTCGTGCCTCTCTCTTTGGATTTGGAAATATTCATTATATCCTTAGATAATAGAATATTTCTCTTTTCCTTAAGGAAGGTCATATGTATTGGAATACTTCCTCTTTCTCTCGGATTTAGGGAGATTTCCTCTTGTCCAAGCTGGTTATCTTATTAAAGTAAGATTTCAATTTATCCTAAGGCAGGATAAATAACTCGGCCTGGAAGCCGGAGGCTGGAGGCAGGGACCCAGACCCAAGGGAAGGGACCCAGACCCGGGGGCAGGAACCCGGGACGTGGAGGCAGGAACTTGGAAGCCGTAAGCTTGAGTAATCTCTTCATGAAATATTTTTCTCCAACAGTTTGCCCCTTAGTTTCTGGTTTCATGTTTGAAGGCAGGAAATATCATGGTTTTCTTCATAGGACTTCGTGAGTTGCGCCGTAGTATCAAGTTCCTCGTTGAGTTTGGAGTAGGACGCCAGCTCGTAGCCTGAGCCATCAAACTTCCTTGTTGGTAATGCTAAGATGTACTTGCGCTCGGCGTGAAAGGATTTGCAGCCTGATTGGAGATGTATGACCTGGAGAATGGACGAAAATCCTTGCTCCCATGCAAAAACGTGGTAGACATGCTTCAATGGGCATGTGTTTGGTCCTTAGTTGTACCCTTGATTCTGATAACCTGGAAGTGGATAATCAAAAAGAACCACCATGTAGGACCTAGTAAACGCTCTAGAGGCGGACATCATTGTCGCGTGGGATCAAGTTGAGCCTGTAACACTTTCTTCTTCTCCTTTTTAAGGATGAGACGTTACCCCCATGGTGGGGATTGGTCGGAGTTGGCCGAAGGTTTGACGGAGAATCCAGTAGCGTATGTATAAAGGGTGATGCTTCTGCTCATACCCCAGATGCTTATGCTGCTCCTGTAGCTATACTCGACCTTAGTTCAGGCACGACTTCAGTTTGCATTTCTTGAGGCACTCTGGTTCCATGAATCGTGTGTAGGAGTGTATGGGTCAGGACCCAAGAATTCTGAGAGGGAGAATCTTGGCAAGGCTAAGGATTAGGGGGATGAGGAGGTTTAATAAGACCCGAAGGCCGAAACTGAGGATCCTCATGCTTGATCCTGCTGGCCTTGCTTGCGCCTCTTGAGCTTGAATAATCTGTAATGGACTTTCATTTAGGTCTTTGTGCCGGTCTCCTTATTGCGTTTAGCATACTTGATGCTCCTTGAGGTTTTGATGTTGTAGCTGTAGCTTCTTGCCTCGTCTCGGGATTGTACCTTGACTTTTGGCAAGGGGGCGTTCAGCATGTTCGTCTTGGTACTTAAAGATAACTAGTTGACTCTTGGTACCAGAGTAGAATTCTTGGACATGTTCTTCGTGGTGAGCAGTAGTGTCCATGCCGAATAGAGAAGGTGGAACCACTAGTTGAACAATGCCATTGATTCTTGGCCACTCTCAATTATGTAATATTGCAATATGCACCTAGAGGTAGGCTACAATCAATGCTGCAATGACCTTGTGTCGTGCTTTCTTGGAACCTGGAGGATCCTAGGCATGCTTTCCCAGAATCCGAAGATTTAGAGATACATCCTTCTGAAACTCATGGCTTGTGTCCAGGAACCCGAAGACTGGATGGACTTTCGTCCTGGAACCCGGAGGCTGAATGAACTTTGGTCCAGTGACCCAGAGGCTGTAGGATGAATCCCTTCTTCAAACCCGAAAGTTTTTAGGATGTAACCCTTTTGGACCAGGAGGTCCTAAGGTGTTACATCGAGCTCTGCCCCTGTGAGTAAACTGCTCTTAATCGTCTGCGACATTGCACTCTGCCCCCGTAGGTAGGCCACCATCAATGTCATTTTTTAGATGTTGCATTCTGCCACTTGTAAGTACGCCATGTTGGGGAAAAATACCCCGGTATCAATTCCTCCAGGCTCCAGGCTGGATCCAGACCCTCGGGTCCCCGATAAGGGAACGCTCTTGGTCCCTACTAAAAGGAACTCTGAGTTCGGTCCCTGGAACCGAGCTCCCTTCCAAACAATGGAAAACTTCCAATAAGGAGAACATTCCATATTTCCGAAGATGGAAAAGTTTAACCTAATGGAACCGACTCCCAGAGGACTATATAAGAGCTACTAAAACCCTAAACCTGGGATCGACCTCTCCAAGGCTTAGAGACTAGGACTAGACGGCTGGAAGTAGGGTTCTTACTCAATACCTTGTAGTCTTGCTTGTTCTATCTAATAAAAGTCTCTTCAAGCCTATTTTTTCATTTTTCTCTCAAACCCTACGAAATACATACAAACTCACCCGGTTTTACAGGCCTATCCATCGTTCCGTGGTATTCTAAAAGAGCCTACACAAAAATCTCCTAACAGTTTGGCGCTAGAAGGAGGGGAGTAATCTAACTACGTGATGATGGCGGTGGATGAGCACGGCGAACCAACTGAAGCTGCTCAAACAACAGCTGAGCTTTAAAAGCAAATAGACGGCTCGCAAGGCCAAATCACCGCCATGCACCGAGATCGGGAGACTACCGGAGAGAACCCCGACCTCTCTTCAGAAGTTCAAAATCTGAAGGAGAAACTTGACGAACACTCCAAACAGCTGGAGCGAGGCGCCGAGAAGCTAAGCCAACTTCAGTCGGAGAACACTGCCCTCCGGGACCAGAATCAAGCCCTCAACGCGACAGGCAACAGGAAGCGTCGTTTCAATACCCAAATTCGGCCCGTGGGAAACCTGAACACTCCCAACTCCAGAGAAGGTACAACCAATACACCTCCTACTTCGGGAGTATCTGGGGCAACTCGGGAAGGGACTGAGAATCCTCAAATCCATGACCTGGAAGAGACCGATTCTGAGCCATAACCCGAGAAGGAAGCACACGAGAGGGCTGCGGGGACATAGTCCTCCATAACCGCCTACCTAGAGCAGATTTTCTCTAAGAGATTCGACACCATGCAGTCTATGGTAGAACACCTACCGGAGTAGCTCCCCCAATCCGGAGGAGCAACCCAGATTCCTACGCCGATGCCCCCTTCGTGGAGGAAATCGCCTCAGTCAAGATGCCTCGAAAGTTCTCCTTCCCCAGCATCAAGATGTATGATGGTACTGGCGATCCCAACGATCACATCGCGTAGTACAAGCAAACGATGTTGGCGGTTGCACTCCCTAAGGAGTCCCACGAAGCCACGATGTGCAAAGGGTTCAGTTCCACTCTGATCGGACCTTCCTTGCAATGGTACATCAATTTCCCTACCAGGTTCATATCTTCCTTCACAGGCCTGAGCGACAAATTCGTGCAGCAATTCGCAAGTAGTAGGAGCCTGGAGAAGACTTCAGATGGTCTCTACGAGATCCTCAAGCATCGAGTGGAACCCCTGCGAGACTACATAGCCCGCTTCAACCAGGAGAAAGTGGCGGTCCCCGAATGCATCATCCCTACCGCGATCTCTGCCTTCAAAAGAGGTCTACTTCCAGATGGGGGGGCTATACAAAGAGTTGACCATGTACCTTTGCAAGACCATGGAAGATGTGTTGTCTCGAGCCTAGGCGCATGTGAAGTGGGAGAAGATGTTGCTAGCTATGCCAAGGCTCAGCCAAAGCAGGACCAAAGGTCAGCCCGATCAGATCGAGGAGACCGAGAGGAAAGATCCTCCAAGAAAGGATCCAAAGACTCTGGTAGTAGGAACAAGGGCAGGTTTCAGTACCGGCCTCAAGAGAAAAAAGAAGGGATGTCGGTATCTACCTGGCCCGATATCTCCCATCTCTCAGTATCAACACCAGAGCTAGTCAACGCACTGAGACAGATGGGCCAACAGGTTCAGTGGCCTCTAAAGATGAAAGCACCTGACTCGTTCCGGAACCCGAAACTTTGGTGCGACTTCCATCGCGATCATGGCCACAAAACCAAAGACTGCATCGCCCTGAGGATCGAGGTCAACGAACTACTCCAAAAGGGGCATCTCTGAGAATTCCTCTCAGAGAAAGCCAAGGCCCACCTCAGAAAAGAGACAGCATGGAAATCCAAAGGAGCTGCACCAACCTCACCACCTCGCCAAGATCGGGTGATCCATGTCATATCCGGAGGTTCAGAAGTAAGAGGAGTGAGCCACGAATCCGCAAAGAAAAGCACCTGTAACTCTAAGCATGGTCTGGAAACGATCCAACCAAAGCGCCTACTTCTAGGCACCGACGAGATAAGCTTCACAGCTAAGGAGCAAGAGAAGATCCTAGCTCCCCACCATGATGCTCTAGTTATCTATCTCACCGTAGCAAACTGCTTGGTGAAAAGAATACTAGTATACAATGGCAACTCCAGCAACATTATCTTCCAGACGGCATACCAATATCTAGGGCTGGAGGAGAGCACCTTGACGCACAAGGTAACACCGCTCATCGGGTTCTGCGGCGAGGTCAAGCAAACCGCCGGAGAGGCTATCCTCCCAGTATACGCTGAAGGGGTCAACATGTCTACCAAATTCCTGGTCGTAGATTGCCAATAAGAATATAACATGATCTTGGGACGACCATGGATTCACGCCATGGGAGCAGTCCCTTCAACCCTTCATCAGATGGTGAAGTTCCCTACACCCTGGGGCATCAGAATAATTAGGGGAATCTAGGAGAACTCTCGATCCAGCTACCAGACCACCCTGAAGGGGAAGACCAAGGTCTTATAGCAATTACAGAGAAAACCTCGCACCCCGCAAACCCAGGGATCAAAGGTCAATGATACAAGTAATTGGAGGTCGTTCCGGAGAAGGCGGACTCTGAATCATTCCAAGAACCCGAGGAATCCTTAGAGAACCTATTTCGACCGCTCCGCATGGTCTCCTCCGAAGCCCTCCAAAGTTTCATCTACTCGCAAGACCTGGTCCTCGCAGGACCTTCGTCCCCCGCCTCACATAGACAAGATCACCAAAAACCTTATCAGGTATCAGCCAGTGGCCTCGCGGATAAACAAGTGGGGCACGAGTACTTCAAGGAGACCTCCTCAGAGGGTATATCAGACTGATCCATAGCAAAGGGTGCCTCGCAAATGCAGGATGGAGATACTTATCCAGGCAGGAGGCCTCCGAACCTGGTCGCTCCGGTGGATGAAAGTTACTACACGTTTCATGGAAGTGATGAAAACCTTCATGAACAAGAGACAGTGGTCCCCGAACACTAAGGTCCGGGGCATGAAACGAGTCTCGACCGCGGTCCCTAGACCCAAGAAAGAGGCAGAACCCTGCAGAAGAAGGAGGAACCCTCCAGCAAGGACGCTCGTCCCAAAAGCAAGTCAAACCCTGCGGATCAACTAGCAACAAGAGGTAAAACATGGCCTAACCACCGGGGTACCTCGCAAGCTGATATCTTGTACGGTCTCCGGACCATGATTTCTATTAATTATTTAAGCATTATGTTTTCCTACTCCTATGTACGCTGAAACATCTCCGGACAAAGCTTATATAATAAAATAGTTCTGACTATAAAAGAGTAGTAGGAATGCCATAATACTTAATAGTTCATACCAGTTTTGTGTTTTCGTGGTCGTACCACTTGTCATTAAGGGTTGGCCAGGATCGAAGGTCTCTTGGACCTGAGACATAAGGTAGGAATGGGTCTGCGCAAGCCCGAGTATGCCGTCAATACTACCTAAAACCCCTGTATAGCCTCAGGCATATCGGGGTCCCAAACAAAAATATCAAAAATGTGAATGTACATGTATTAAAACGCTACGTGCTAGAATAATACAGGGGACACGAGGTATAATTTCCCTTGAGCAAGTGCAAAAGTCCGGGAGCACCACATAATATTCTACTTCTCTAGACGTGGAAAGTAGCAAAGCCCGGCACTTGGGTTTTCACCCACACCAGCACCCTCTAAGTCTGATAGTGGCTTTCTGCAGAAAGCAGCATGCAGCACGGGAACTCGATAGTGACCAGCTTCCAAGCGGTAGAATGCGACCCCAACAGGTACCGAGAGTGGCCTCACCTAGGGTGAGAGTGGCCTCCGGGTTCTGAGAAAGAACTTCGGGTTCAGATAGGCCTCACGGCCAAGAACTTATTGGTTCCCTAAAAACGACCTTCGGTCCTAAGCTTATCGGACACTCTCCAAGTGACTCCAGGGTCCCCAGAGGAGACCCAACCATACGAGACCTGCCAGGTCTGATTGTTGCAAGGTCCAAAGGTTCCAAGGAACCCTAGCACCCAGGATCCATGGGTCCTCCGACGTTCATGACATCTAGAGCCCACGCGGCCCAGGTCCTGTAAGAGACCCTTAAGCAATCGACGCTTAGCTCAACCATTCTTCGATTACGACTCGTGAGTCAAGCTTAAAGGCTCCGAGGTCACTCAACAACCTGTAAACTTTTGAAAGATTGTTGAAAACCCCAGAAGCAATACGCTTATCATCTACAAAGCTAAAGATCCCGAAGACGAAGGACAAGCAAGCAGTCAAAAGATGCAAATCTGAATAACATAAAGCTACGACATAGCCATGGTTCAATTCAACAAAACAAAAGTAGAGAAGGCCGAGAAAGGCTGTTATTACAACAAAAAAGGAAGAACATGAGTTCAAGAGGAAGATCCCCCACGCCTCAAATCTATGTCCATCCCTATAACATGGGGAATAGCAAGTTCGTCCTCAAACGAAGGAACCAGAGCACCTTTGTTCTGGGCTTCCTCCAAGGCTATTGTTTTGTATTGTTACAAAGCCTTCGTCAGGTCCCATTGGTTACTCTTCTTCTGTAGCCACTCTCTCATCAATTCCCACCGAGCGGTGACTCTTGCCCCATTTACGGCCATCACCCTCGAGCCTCAGAGTTTCTATGGCCTCTTCCAGCTCTTGGTTCTTCTTGCCAATATTCAACGCATCCGCCGAAGACATTTCAGCTTCCCTCTCCACATCCTTTAGCTTGTCTTTAAGATCACGGATCTCCATCTCACGGGCTACACGCTGAGCCTTCTCGTCCGAAACTTGATGCTTCAGATCATCTAGCTCTTCTTGGCTAACCAGCGAGCTCTCAATGGATAGCCACTCTCTAAAATGCAACAGCTGGGAGATGGTCTGCACGGAAATCACAGTCTCCCATCAGAAACCGGAATAGAAAGAGATCAAAAGCACTACAACATAGCCGCATAAGTCTCCCTTGGAGGACCTGAACAACCTCCAATGGCTCTCCCGAAGGAAGAATAGTGCCATCTTGAGGAAACACCTGGAGGTTCAAGTTAGACAAAGCCGTAGCAAGACTTCCCACGGAATGCGCAACCTCGGCTGATCGCTTCGAAGATCGGGTCGCCATACGTCCACCCCTAGATTTTTTTGGTCTGAACCAGGGCGGAAGGTTCAATCTTCACTGTCGCCGTTCGACGACTGCCAGTAATCATCAAGTCGTCTCCGGATACTGCCCTGATCGCGGAGCCCTTCTTCGCAGACATCACCTTGGCCGCTTCTCTTGATTGGCCGCAAAAGGATTATTGCTAGTATTCCCAGACATGTTCCCTGCATAAAGAGTCATCAGGAATCCAAACAAAGGAACATTCAAAGTGCACCAATCGAAAGACGCTTACCCCAGACGCTGCTATGATGTTTTGCGCTGTTACTAAGTAAGCAAGGTACTTGACGACGATCAAGGGGAAGCTGGCATGCTCGAACAACGGTATATCTCCCTCCGGAAGAACAGGGTGCGTTCCAGCTGCAGACACAACAAGAGGGTTAGAAGATCAAGAAAGCAGTATAACCACGCGTATCCCCTAGGCCTACCTATGAAGGTCCAGTGATAAGAGTGTCCAGGAAGCATTACAAAAACATATTGTTCCTGCCACTTTTTACTAAAAGCAGACCCTTTACGATCACCCTTTTGAAGCTCCTCCACAATAGGCAATCCGCTACGGGGACGAAGATGAAGACGACCTTCATTTCCATTCAGAGGGGCCAAGTGATATGAGATTAGAACCTCATTAATCCCGAAGAATAAGTTCTCCAAGTCACCCAGGTTCTGAATGGCCACGAGTAATCTCCAGGACGGAAGATTCAGCTGGGAAGGATAGATCCCGAAAAAATCGCATAAACTCGCTACAAGCGCTGGGATCACTCCTCTAAAGCCGATATCAAAGAAAGCCTCGTAAACGGCAATCTGCCCCGGGATGAAATTAGAAGCCCGTTCCTCCGGTGCTGGTATCCGAAGAATAGTGGAGGAGGAAAGAGAATATTTCCGCCGCCATTCTACCAGGTCATCCTCACTCACAAAAGACGCAGGACCTATTGGCAGAGGAGACGCATACGCATATGGAAGGGGGGCTGCTAGTTCATGCTCTGATCCCGTGCCCGGATCAGGAGAGCTGTCGGATCGAGAAACTGGAGAATTTATTCTTCTCTTCGAACCAGCCCTATTGGTCATCGCAGGTGTCGAAGAGGCAGATCGTTTGGACATGGTCAATCGGTTCCTAATCGATAACTGGCAACCACAGTAAAAAGAACAACTATGAGCCTAGGAAATCACGATGGCTAGAGCCAGAAATCAGAATGGCTAGAGCAAAGAAGGAAGAGAAAAAGTACCTGAGTCGAAGATATGGGAAAGCAAGGAGCTTAGAAATAGGGAAGAAAAGGCAGAGGAATATATACGGGAAGAAGGGAAGCCATTGAAAGTCTTCCCGAGGAAGTCGTGCATCTCAGAAGATCTCGGACCGTGAAATTCGAAATTCAAAATTATTTCCTTTACGCAAAGGGAAGAAAATATCAGTCGAATATCTGATATTAAAGGAAGGAATTTTCCAAAAGCAGGAAGGGTCTCTTGATCTCTCCGTCTCTCCAGTCCGCGCGTGGTTTAAAACTTTAGAGCTCCGGCCTTGTCATCTCCAGAAGTTAGAAGAAACTACTACTAGACTCCGGTCAAACACGAAGGAACCGATCCTCACCTGGGTTCAGAATGAGTTCCGGCTTGAGTGGAACCCAAGATAGCAAGATCAATGGAACATGGTCCTGCCTAAGGGGAGGCTGCTGAGAATGAGCAACCTCGGTTGACTCGAGTGCACAGGTTATTCCCCGACTTTGATGACAAAATCAAGAAATAAGGGGCAAACTGTTGGGGAAAAATACCCCGGTATCATTTCCTCCAGCCTCCAGGCAAGACCCAGACCCTCGGGTCCCCGATAAGGGAACGCTCTAGGTCCCCGCTAGAAGCAACCCTGAGTTTGGTCCCTGGAACCAAGCTCCCTACCAAGAAATGGAAAACATCCGATAAGGAGAACCTTCCATATTTCCGAATATGGAAGAGTTTAACCTAATGGAACCGACTCCTAGACGACTATATAAGAGCTACTAAAACCCTAAAGCGGGGGATCGACTTCTCAAAGGCTTAGAGACTAGAACTAGAGAGCTAGAACCTCAAAGCCTATCATTTTTAATATGGTCCCCGTACCATGATTTCTATACTACTATATACTATTTAAGCATTATGATTTCCTACTCCTACGTATGCTAAACGTCTTCGGACAAATCTTATAATAAAATGGTTCCAACTATAAAGGCAGAGGGAAAATCATTATACTTAAAGGGACATACGAGCTGGATCATGGCTCCAGAGACCTCTGATCCTGGCCAACCCTTGCAAAAAGTGGCACGACCACAGTGGCACGCCCACCAAAAAACAATCAAAACGGGTATGAGACATAAAGCAGGAATAGGTATGCGCAACCCTGAGTATGCTGTCAAAACTACCTAAAACCCCTGTGCAGCCTAAGGCGCATCGGGGTCCCTAGAGTACCAATTTGAAAAGTGCATGTATTAAAACGGTACGAGCTACACAATACAGGGAACACATGGTATATAATCATTGCAAAAGTACTGTGAAATATAGGGAGCAATCAAAATCCTGCTTCTCCAGACGTGGAAAGCAGCAAAGCCTAGCAGTTGGGTCATAACACCCACACCAACACCCTCTAAGTATGTCAGTGACTTCCTGCAGAAGTAGAATACAACATAGGAACTTGATAGTGGCCAGCTTCCGAGCGGCATAATGCGAAATCCAAACAGGTACCGGTAGTAGTCTTGCCTAGGAAGGCGGAGTACGGTCCCTGCGAAAAGCAAAATATTTCGGGTTCCCAAGGAACTCCGGGTCCTTAAACAAGCCCCCGATCTAAAGAGGAAACCCAAAGTTCCCCATACGATTCCGGGTCCTATGTATAAATCTAAGGAAGAACCTCCGGGTTCCCCTATAGCCTCTGGGTTCCAATCAAAGATCTCAGGGTCTAAGGAAGAACCTTCGGGTTCCTATGTGGCTTCAGGGTTCCAAAGATAAAAAAGAAGCTAGAACCCCTATGCAGCCTAAGGCGCATCGAGGTCATTACAACTTCAAAAGAATCTCCGGGTTCCAATCAGCTTTCTCTGGATCTAAACCTCCAGGTTCCAACACGGCCTTAGAGGCCTAATACGATTTTAGAAAGAGGATAAAACCCATGTGCAGCCTAGGGCGCATCGGGGTCATTACATCCCTAAGAACCTCCGGGGTTCCCATGCGACCTCAGGGACCAAATACACCAGGTTCCTGATAAGATCTCCGGATCTAAAGGAACACCCCGTACTCTTGCATGACCTCAGGGTCCAATCTCTAAAACCTCCGGGTTCCAACTACATCCCCGGATCTATCATAGAATCTCCGGATTTCTACACCGCCTCCGGGCTCCAGTCATGATCCCATGATCTAGAGAAGGACCTCCGGGCCCCCAAAACGATCTCAGGATCCAATGAGACCCTCCGGGGTCCTCCACGACCTTTGGGTCCCCAGATGACCCCCGGGTCCTCACGCAACCTCCGGGTTATAAGATCAATCTCTAGACTCCAAAGAATTCACATTCTATCCTGAAACCTCCGGATTTATAGTTCATCTCCCCGGATCCTATTGTTCAATCTACGAAAAGAGAGGCGTCATAGGCTACAAAGCCCCACCTCGATCGAGAAAACAGGAAGGAGTAAATAAAAGGGAAAACTATGAAGCATCGTTATTTATAAAATCAAAGGAGGCTATAAAGAGCCTTTATTCAAAAGAAAGCAACAAAAACCAGGAAAACGAATCATTGAGAAAGAAGGCCCCTCCGAGAATCGCGATCCTACAACGGATCTCGGCATTGCAGCCTGTGAGAAGCTCCCCGATTGATGGTTGAGCCTTCCGGACAGGAACATATGACGCCGATATTCTTCTTCTGGATTCCAATGTTCCAAGCACTTCTCCAGCCATTCCTTCATGAGCTCCCATCTAGCCGAGGCTCTTACTTGCTGAACTAGTAGATCCCGTCGAACCACCATGTCCTGCATCTGGCCACTTACATAAAGAAATGCGAGAATCTTCACAGTTGACATTTTCGATTGAGAAAGTGGCAGGCGTTCCTCGAGTAAGGATTGGCCGAAGTCAGTTACCTGGGGGGGCATCCGCTTAACCCAGGCCCAGTCAGAAATAGGAATACCTTGCCAATCAATCTCCGGTGAGCATCCACTAAAGGGTCACGGTCAGGCAAGACCTCAACACTTGTTGATGAGGTAGAAGATGGACCATTGGCCGATAGAGAAGCCCTCTCCAGTCTTGGCGGAGGAGTGTAAGAAGGATGCCGCTTCCGCGCTTAAGCCTTCTGATACTCGTCATAGACAACCGATACCGGGAGCCTCGCCACGTTCCCTGAAAAAGCTATGTAAGAAACAAGACGAAGCCGCACCGAATAGGAAAAAGGGAAGGCTTACCCCAGATACGACTATGACGCAAGGCTTCCCTGCTCACCAGGAAGGTCACCCATTGGAATCGTCGAGGAACTCCCATATAAGCTTCTCTACTGCTTCTCCAGCAAAGGAAACCGGGCGGGACACATCTGACAAAGCAAAAGCTAAACATCAAATCGGGTTCCCAAAGGAATGATAAAGCTCAAAGCTCAAAAGAAGAACTTACCAACGGTACGCCAAGACGTAGGATAACCAATCGGCTCCTGGATCTTCATGAACACGTACCGGCTATTCAAATCATCCCCGAAGGGATAGTTACCCCTGACACCCCTCGAAGGTTACTCGACCGGGGGAGTGCCATCATGGGATCGAAGGTGGTAGAACCCCGCTTTGTTCGTCAAAGGAGCAAAGTAGTAAGAGTATAAAATCTCATGCACCCCGACAGAAAATCCGAGGAATTCTCCGAGTACTTGGATGGCCATTAAAGTCCTCCAGGTCAAAGGAGTGAGTTAAGAAGGACAGAAACCGAAGAAAGATGACACCTCGCCTATGATAGAAGGGATAACGCCCCTAAAGCCTGATTCCATATATTCCTCATAGACAGCTACCTCACCCGCTCCCCCATCTGGAGTGCGTTCGAACTCAGTCGGGCTCCTCATCCCCACTGAAGGATGAATCGTGTACTTCCTCCTCATGTTAGCCAGGTCCCCCTCTCTAATCTCAGAACAAGGACCGTCAAAAAAAATAAGAACGGAGCCTTCTCAGGGGCACCATCGGAACCGCTTCACTATCTGCCTCCGGAACGTCTCCCTAAGAGGGAGCCGAGGATGGGAAAGGATCGGTAAAAGGACGACGCGGCCTTGGATGACCACCCACAAGTGGGAATGGAAATGAGAGCAGCTTGGGATTCATCTTTCTCAACTAGGAATCAGCGCTAGAGTTAGGTTGAGGCCAGCTAGGAGATATCACGAGTCCTTATATACATCCGAACACTCCTTTTTCGCGGGATTAGAAAAGGAAGTAAGGATGTTTCCAAATATCCTGAAGAATCCTTGACATAAAGGATAAGCTACGAAAAGGAAACCCGATCTTTGCAGAAAAAAGGGAAATCCTTCCTACGAAAAGGAAAGTTTCGAGAAAAGATACACACTTTTAAAGAGTAAGAAGAGCATCTAGTATCATCAACCGAACGGGCACCAGCCTCCTATTATATCCCCTCACATTAATACATAAGCTCCTTCTCAGGAAACATTAGAGCTCTAGGTTCCACTGTCTCCAAGACGCCATCAGAAGCCCAGAGCTTCCCCATCTCGGAAAAGAAATCAGCGGTTCAATAGCGCCAAACCCCGTTCTGGAGTGAGGGAACTGGTCCCCCCCCCCGGGTTCAGAGTGTGGTTCCGGCCTGAGGGAACCCGGGATCGTAAGATTACTGGAGCGATGTCCTGCCTAAGGGAAGCTTGCTGAGAATGAGCAACTCCGGGTTATTTGAGTGCACAGGTTATTCGTCGAGTTCGATGACAAAATCAAGCAATAAGGGGCAAACTGTTGGGGAAAAATACTCAAGTATTGAATTCCTCCATACCCCATGCAGGACACCGGCCTCTGGATCCCTGCTAGGAGGTACCACGGTTCCCTGCTAGGAGGTACCCCGGTTTCCCGTTATGAAGTACTCCGGATCCGGTCCCCGGGACCGCCCCCTTCCTCCGGGAAAAGGAAAGCTTCCGATAAGGAGAACCTTCCGTATTTCCGAATATAGAAGAGTTTAACCTACTCCAACCGACTAAGGCCCGCCTTAAGGAGACTATATAAAGGGAACCTAAACTCTAAAGGAAGGGATGGACACTTCAAGACTTAGAGATTAGAGTTAGACGGTTAGAACTAGGGTTTATACACCAATCATTGTAGTTCCGGCTTCTTTACTCAATAAAACATTTCTTCAAGTCTTTACCTCTATTGTATCTCTCAAACTCTACACGAAATCAATACAATAACCAGCCTTGTCCATCGTTCTATGGTACTCACAAAGATCCTATACAAAAATCCCCTAACAATATACATCAAAACGTATCTGAACCGAATAGAATAATATGGTTACTTTTGCTATTTTTTTAGTTTGAATATAAATATCTTAACCGAATTGGGTAATATGGTTACTTTTGGTACAAATATCATAACTCGTTTCAGATACATTGGTTATTTGAATATTTTTAGGTTCATATTCATTAGAACCAAACCCGCCTGGATCAGGAAGGACTTCACTCAGAACCCACACCACAAATTTATAATACCGGAATAGGGTCTAATATCAAAACCGAAAATTTGATACCCGGAAGAAACAACTAGTACCTTAACATGTACATGAATGTCCATGCCTAATTGATTATGTAAACAAAGAAAAAACTTATTGTTAACTGTTTTGAATTTTTGTCACGATGAAGATATTTCATTCCAACTTGTCGAATTATTATGATTGACATCTAAAATAAATGATGACGAATTATTATGGTAAAAATAATTAATAAACTAGTAAGGAAAAGTGGAAAAAAAATGAAAAAAATTTAATAAAAGACTTTACAATATGTAAATTATGTTTTATACTTCTGTAATAAATGTTGTTGAATTATTTGGAAAAGACAATAAATGAAATGGTTAGAATTATTTGGAAAATATAATAAATTAAGTGGTTATAAAGTGTTTGAAAGAGAAAGTACAAATGTAAGAAAACACTTAAATTTAGGAAATTATTATTTTGCACTTCTGTTTTAATTTAATAGAAGATTGGCTTTTTGCAAACATGACTCAAAACTCAAAGTCAAACACAAAACTAACTCATGATTTTTTTGAAACTTTCATTTGTACTATTCACCCCAAAAGTTCGGATTATTTACGCAAATGCCATTATTTTATTTTTATTTTTTCAAAAATAAGTTTTTTACTCTCTCATCCTCATCTCCTTCAAGTATTTACAATATTACCATTGTCATCAATACACCAACCACCATGAACAACCAATTTGAAGCTCCTAATGCACCTAAAAATCGATTTTGACTCCTTCTATCTCATTTCTAATGAACTAAAAACGTCTCTTTAACTTTCTCTCTATGTTCATCCAAAAACCCAATATTTTGATTCTAAAACTTTTAAGGTTCATAGAACCATTCAAGCTCATGATTCGTGGTCATTAACAAGTAGGTTGCTTTGGTGGTGAAGTATTGTGTGGTTAGAGAAGCTAAACACGTTATCTCAATGGTTAAAGCTATGAAATCAATTTTTTCCAGATCTGTCCGTCAAAAGACTTTCGTGTAAGTCTTCTCCGACGAGAAGACTTACACGGAAGTCTTCTGGTCAATGTATATGTTAGTTTCGCAATTGACTTTATGTGTGTCTTTTAGAGACGACTTCTCTGGAAGTCTTCCGGTTTTCTTTGTTTTCAAAAAAATAAGAGAAGACTTCCCGGTAAGTCGTCTAGGATAAACAAGTTAGATTTGCATTTGACCAGATTGTGTCAGAAATTTGACTTTTCCTAGACGACTTCCGTGACTTACACGGAAGTCGTCCAACAGAAAAATAAAAATTAAACTAGACAACTTCTAAGTAAGCCGTTTCAGGTTACTTTTCAACTGAAAAATAAAACTTAAATATTTAATTTTATCCCGACGACTTCCATTAAAGTCTTCCGGTAGACGACTTACACGGAAATCTTCCAGGATTTTATTCCGAGATTCTGGTCAAACCTTGGTTATTACATAAATCTGCCGGAAGACTTACATGGAAGTCATCGTCTAGGAAATGTCAAATTTCTGACACATAAAGTCAATTGCAAAACTAACCTATGCATTGACCAGAAGACTTCCATGTATGTGACACCCCTGATCGTAGATGACCGGAAAAGACACGGTCGATGTTCCTCGATGGTCGATCTGAGGTTCTCAGAATACTTCCGATCGCCTTAGACCAACAATCAAAGAACACCAACGCTCCTATCGGATACCACTCTAGGCTTTTCAACACGAGAAAGCAATACATGATAGTTAGTTCGTCCGGACAAGGACTAATATCATACGGAACTCGTACTTTAAAAAAACATTATTTATATATCATTCAGAATCATCTTACAAAATTTGTTATAAATTAACCTCGAGGTTTTCGGTCTACAAATCTTATTCATAAGATATATCAAAATGACTTTGCAAGGATAATAAAACTACCGCTGGCTAATGTTGTTCCTTCCCGTCCTAGAGTAAGGTCTCCCGCCTATTGGTTACCTGCATCACAAATGAGTCATGAGTAACTAGTTTACTCAGTGAGTCTAATCCCACACCGAAACACATATCAATAGTATCCCGAGCAAGCGACACCATTTAAATGCAGTGGAATTATATTCCATAATTAATATAATTATAAGGCCTCTCAATCCATCCATGTGAATCTATCTTAATCATCACCTCCACGATACCCGCCAATCACTCATACTCTTAATATATATATATATATGCTAAACCCGGAAAACCACCAAGGCTAACCGAGCCTAACGGGGAATAAATATAACCATCATCTCCATCAGATATTTCAAGATAGAACATCCAACGCTGCATGCAGTTACACAGCCTCCAGGGTGCGACCCCATCATCGTGTCTTCATGACCTTGATCCATATCGCAGGACCAATTCACGGCAATGCGGGACTTTCGGGAGAGTGAGTATACAATAAGACTTCACATGATTCACACTTATTAATAGAATACTTATAGATTAGTACTTGAGAACAAGTACTAAGGCTCGGGATAACCTCAAAGAATTATTCTTATTAATTCTTAAGTATTTAAACTAGATAAATACTTCATATATAAATATATATCAAGGAATAATACTTAATCAATCAACCATAATTACTCCTTAATTAATCCATGATTAATCCTTAATTAATCAATAATTATCCCCTAATAGGATTAATCAATAATCATCCCTTAACTAATTCATGATTTATTCTTAAATAATCAACCATATTCAATATGCAATCATGCATACTCATTCATAATTCATTCATCATCTATCTAGACTCACCTTTAAATCCATGAGATTGGCTAAGGAAGACTAGACTCGAGCTCAAGCTAATCACACTTCACTTCTGGTTCACTCTCGGTTCAGAACCATCACAAGAATCCGGCTGATCCGAATACTCTCCTTGGCCATCTGAATTCAAAACATAACAGTTGGAACATAAGGTTCACTAGTCTGGTTCAAGAAGAAACTCAACTCAGTTCATAACATTTCAGTTCAGTTCTCTCATATCAGTTCGGTTCAAGACATATTGATACCATGTTCAGCTCGGTTCAAGCTTTAACAATTTAACTCGGTTCATATCAGCTTAGTTCATGCTCAGCTAACTCCGGTTCTAATCAGTTCCCAACAGCTTAACTCGGTTATACTCAGACGATATCAGTTCAAGACAATTTCAGACCATAGACAGCTCACCTCAGATCAGATCGGAACATACTCAGCTCAATTCAGTTCTAAACAAGATCAAATAAGTTCGGTTTAATTCCCATAATTCTTGTCAGTTCGTCTACTGGTTCTATGAGACTGATTAAATCATAAACCAACCAAGACTGAAGAGAACAAGACCTTAGACAACTGATCCTGACAGGTTAACCAACATTCAGCAATTGGTTCTCATGAAAACATGGCTAAATCAAGAAGCTGAAGCTTACCGGTTTTACTCAACTAATTAAACTTGACTGGTTGTCTCTCTTCAAGCTAACCACGAATTAACCTGATCAACACCACAAGAATCCATGGTTGGATTTATTCAGAATTTATCTCCAGTGTAGGCAAACCAACAAAACTTCTCACAGAAACTGATCCACAACCATCTTACCGATTAAAATCAAAGGCTGAAGAACATGGGTGATTCTAAACTCTTGGACACCAAACCTTCAGCTCTTAACCACACCAGAACACACTGGATAAAGTCACAGGATGGTGAGAAAGGTTGGTCCATGCTCAATTCTCTTCTCTGAATTTTTTTCTGAATTTTTCAACTAGTTTTTCTCACAAATTTTTCTCTCTTCTTTCTCTCTTTCTCTCTGAATTTTTCTCTGGTTTTTCTTGCCGGTTATGAACGTCCAGAGGAGAGAAGATGGTGTTTTATAACATAATAAGTTGCTTCAGGTGAGGGTTTCACTCAGCACAAAGCAAGGCTGAGAAAGGACATGTGGAGAGCAGTTTCAGCACTTCCAACAGCAAGCTGCTGTCCTATCCCTCCCAAGAAGAAAGCTGCAAGCAGCTGGTGACAATCATGTGACTGAATTAACGAGCAAGCAGGCAAGCAAGTAGGTGAAGGTCATGTGACCTAATTACTGAGGAAGCAAGTAGGCTAGAAGGTGCAAAGCATGTGACTATTCAGAAATAATTTTAAGAGTTTTGTCGATATTTTTCGGACTGTTTCGACTAAATATTTTTCATCATTCGAATCTCATCCTGCTCTGAATAAACTCGCCCAGCATGAATAAAAATCGATAATAATAATTAACACTCGACCAGAACCATCAAGAGATGGTTTTTCGACCAAAAGAGAGCCCCGTCGAGATTAATTCACCGTGTCGATTTTTATTTAAATTCTGATCGATCAATCTTCAAACTGATCTTAAAGAATTTTCTCTACAAAAATTATATCTGCTCGTGAGGGTTATTACATTCTTCCCCCCTCAAAAGAATTCGTCCCCGAATTCTGAAAACGTAACTGTACACTCTTTACTGAACAGTCTCTGAAAGGAGTTCTGGATATTAGCTCTTACTTTATCCTAATCTTCCCATATCAAAACAACTCATGGTCGATCCCTTGATTCCCCCAACTGATCCTTTCTTTTCTGAGCAGCCACTTTCAAGATAACCAAATTCTTTACTCTGCACAACTTTTGTCAACTGCGGTCTGCATACTTTTTCTAACAATCTTATATTTGTAGACTATCACTTCTCAACCTTTTATATCTGACTTTCCCCCATAACAGCAACATAAAATTTGGAACGTGAGGTGATGTGCCATACGTGAATGTAACATCTCCAGTCTGGTCAATGTTAACTTGATTAACCGTGCAACAATCAAACAAGAACATGCACGATCAATCATGCCAACATGATTCGGACCAGGGGTGCTACTCTCAAGTAATCACACTCACCCATTCCAAGAATAATTTCACTTACAGTATTCTTTACACTTCTGATCTATCTGAGACGCTCTTCATAATCTTCTGACTACTACTAGAACTCGGCAAGAACCAATTGGTGAGATCCCTAGGCTATGGCAGCGAATCCAAGTTCAACAAGAATATTGAACAGCTTACTTCTAGATAGCAACAATCTTCCAATTCCTTAAGCATAACTTCAAATTATCTAGCTATCTGATCCTTGTCATCTTCTCTTTTCCTAATGATCAAGATAATGGTATACACATCTTCACCTTTTCCCAAAAGGTCTTCAACTCCCAAGACTGATACGAACGATGCTCCAATACTTGGTAGAATACCATTGTAGGCCAACGGTGACGGGTCTTCTTCCAAATAATTCTTTCCTTGACATTCTAATTGAGCTCAGTAACTAGATAGCCAATCTCACTCTAGATAGAAACAAACCGGTCTAATGGAAGTACTAAGGAATGGGGAAAGGCATACCACAAATTTTAACTGGCAGCCAGTACTTCCAAGAATAAGAACGGGTACTTGAATTCACTAAAGTGAATCCTACTTACAACTATGACAATACTCTGGAACTACAACTACGTGTGGTTCCCAAATCAAACACAATATGGACGGAAAATTTCATCCATATGCAAGGTCTCTTACGACACCTTGATCACAATTCACATTTTTCTTTTTAATTTCAATCATTCATAAAATTTTAAAAATGCACACAACACACAATTGGATAAGAAGCAAACCTGTGATTGGACTTTTCAGGGGTTTTGACGGTCCAGTCAACTATAAAGTGTAGGCTCTACCCAAATAGCCTAACACTTGGATGTGGACTAACGGTAAGGAAAAGCGAACAAGTTCAACAAGTGTTATCCTAGGTATAGGTAACGTAGATCGGGAAACTTCATGAGGAAGGGTCACCTAAAATCCTAACTCTTCACAAGAACCACCAAAGTGTGAATGATGTAAACGTTCTAGGATTTCCCAAACTTTGACAATCACGACCATTCTGTCTTTGCTAGTCACAACCATAACGGCTCAAGGTCCTCGATCTTGATCTGAAGAAATGTACACCCAAAATCATCCCCAACGATTTACTTAACTCACTTCTTGAAATTGACCTTTGATCTGCATCGGTTGGAAGATAAACTGTCTGCATGACTTGGTTAACTTCTTCAGAAATAATAGCTTTTTTAACATTCACGTCATACTCTAACATCTCCTCAAAGCTTTGAAACTCCATGGTCTTTTATCTACTCCAAAATTCTTGGCTAAGTTCCCAAAGATTTTCTGTATGATCTTTCGCATATTCTTCAAACCATAATCGATGAATGAAATTCACTCGACCACATATCTCGATGCTGAAATTGTAGTATATGATTAACTCGACCTGAACCTCTTGGCAGAAACATTCCACTGTACCAACTCCATAAGCTAAATCTTCAATCGGTCCCATACCTGGTGTATAAAATACTACTTCGCGAACTCTTGAAATCTGTCCAAATCAATCTCACCTCTCTGAAGAAAATATTTTTCTCAGAGTGTTGCATCCCAAATCTGCCTCAAGCCATAGTATACCTCGAACAGTTTAGTCCTTCTTCTGTATCTTGTGGTCCCACTACTTCTTTCCATCATAAGCTTTAAGATGTCTTGTTGCCAATAGAAGATGCATGTGTGTCCATCGTCTTGTACTACAGTTGAACCATCTCTTCTTCCAACGCTAAGCTCCAAACAAAGGTTGAACAATTCAGGCTTGTACGGCTCTGTTTCTTATACGTCTCAATATAAGCTGGATAAACTTGACATCGATAACTCACGAGTCCGTAGATGTATTCGATGTATCAACTATGTCCCATATATCTCTCTAAATAATTGGCATCCCCCACTAGAACTCAAAAGAACGGCAGAAAGGCATGAGGTTACTGACTCCTAACAGGACGGTAGTGAACCCGACCATGAGGGTAGCAAACTCGAGCATAATGATAGTAACATCGGTAAGTACGGTCACCCATTCAAGCTTGTCACGGTGCTTATGCTATAAAAGATCACGGTTAGGTAACTACCCATGACTATCTATCCTAAAATGAAGGAACAAGCCATCATATCCTAGTTATCCTTGCGACTCATTTTGACTCGAAAAACATTTGAAACAAGTCCCATTCTAGCATCGTATAACCATGCTCTGATACCACCTTTGTGACACCCCCGATCGTAGATGACCGGAAATGACACGGTCGATGTTCCTCGATGGTCGATCTGAGGTTCTCAAAATACTTCCGATCGCCTTAGACCAACAATCAAAGAACACCAACGCTCCTATCGGATACCACTCTAGGCTTTTCAACCCGAGAAAGCAATACATGATAGTTAGTTCGTCCGGACAAGGACTAATATCATATGGAACCCGTACTTTAAAAAAACATTATTTATATATCATTCAAAATCATCTTACAAAATTTGTTATAAATTAACCTCGAGGTTTTCGGTCTACAAATCTTATTCATAAGATATATCAAAATGACTTTGCAAGGATAATAAAACTACCGCTGGCTAATGCTGTTCCTTCCCGTCCTAGAGTAAGGTCTCCCGCCTATTGGTTACCTGCATCACAAATGAGTCATGAGTAACTAGTTTACTCAGTGAGTCTAATCCCACACCGAAACACATATCAATAGTATCCCGAGCAAGCGACACCATTTGAATGCAGTGGAATTATATTCCATAATTAATATATTTATAAGGCCTCTCAATCCATCCATGTGAATCTATCTTAAACATCACCTCCACGATACCCGCCAATCACTCATACTCTTAATATATATATATGCTAAACCCGGAAAACCACCAAGGCTAACCGAGCCCCTCACGGGGAATAAATATAACCATCATCTCTATCAGATATTCCAAGATAGAACATCCAACGCTGCATGCA
Source organism: Brassica napus (assembly GCF_020379485.1). Lineage (NCBI taxonomy): Eukaryota > Viridiplantae > Streptophyta > Magnoliopsida > Brassicales > Brassicaceae > Brassica > Brassica napus. The sequence goes on along the minus strand of NC_063448.1, from coordinate 31,160,714 downwards.
GTTACACGGCCTCCAGGGTGCGACCCCATCATCGTGTCTTCATGACCTTGATCCATATCGCAGGACCAATTCACGGCAATGCGGGACTTTCGGGAGAGTGAGTATACAATAAGACTTCACATGATTCACACTTATTAATAGAATACTTATAGATTAGTACTTGAGAACAAGTACTAAGGATCGGGATAACCTCAAAGAATTATTCTTATTAATTCTTAAGTATTTAAACTAGATAAATACTTCATATATAAATATAGATCAAGGGATGATACTTAATCAATCAACCATAATTACTCCTTAATTAATCCATGATTAATCATTAATTAATCAATGATTATCCTTTAATTAATTCATGATTAATTCTTAATTAATCAACCATATTCAATATGCAATCATGCATACTCATTCATAATTCATTCATCATCTATCTAGACTCACCTTTAAATCCATGAGATTGGCTAAGGAAGACTAGACTCGAGCTCAAGCTAATCACACTTCACTTCTGGATCACTCTCGGTTCAGAACCATCACAAGGATCCGGCTGATCCGAATACTCTCCTTGGCCATCTGAATTCAAAACATAACAGTTGGAACATAAGGTTCACTAGTCTGGTTCAAGAAGAAACTCAACTCAGTTCATAACATTTCAGTTCAGTTCTCTCATATCAGTTTGGTTCAAGACAGATTGATACCATGTTCAGCTCGGTTCAAGCTTTAACAATTTAACTCGGTTCATATCAGCTTAGTTCATGCTCAGCTAACTACGGTTCTAATCAGTTCCCAACAGCTTAACTCGGTTATACTCATACGACATCAGTTCAAGACAATTTCAGACCATAGACAGCTCGGCTCAGATCAGATCGGAACATATATATTCAGCTCAATTCAGTTCTAAACAAGATCAAATCAGTTCGGTTTAATTCCCATAATTCTTGTCAGTTCGTCTACTGGTTTTTTGAGACTGATTAAATCATAAACCAACCAAGACTGAAGAGAACAAGACCTTAGACAACTGATCCTGACAGGTTAACCAACATACAGCAATTGGTTCTCATCAAAACATGGCTGAATCAAGAAGCTGAAGCTTACCGGTTTTACTCAACTAACTAAACTTGACTGGTTGTCTCTCTTCAAGCTAACCACGAATTAACCTGATCAACACCACAAGAATCCATGGTTGGATTTATTCAGAATTTATCTCCAGTGTAGGCAAACCAACAAAACTTCTCACAGAAACTGATCCACAACCATCTTACCGATCAAAATCAAAGGCTGAAGAACATGGGTGATTCTAAACTCTTGGACACCAAACCTTCAGCTCTTAACCACACCAGAACACACTGGATAAAGTCACAGGATGGTGAGAAAGGTTTGTCCATGCTCAATTCTCTTCTCTGAATTTTTTTCTGAATTTTTCAACTAGTTTTTCTCACAAATTTTTCTCTCTTCTTTCTCTCTTTCTCTCTGAATTTTTCTCTGGTTTTTCTTGAAGGTTATGAACGTCCAGAGGAGAGAAGATGGTGTTTTATAACATAAGAAGTTGCTTCAGGTGAGGGTTTCACTCAGCACAAAGCAAGGCTGAGAAAGGACATGTGGAGAGCAGCTTCAGCACTTCCAACAGCAAGCTGCTGTCCTTTCCCTCCCAAGAAGAAATCTGCAAGCAGCTGGTGACAATCATTTGACTGAATTAACGAGCAAGCAGGCAAGCAAGTAGGTGCAGGTCATGTGACCTAATTACTGAGGAAGCAAGTAGGCTAGAAAGTGCAAATCATGTGACTGTTCAGAAATAATTTTAAGAGTTTTGTCGATATTTTTCGGACTGTTTCGACTAAATATTTTTCATCATTCGAATCTCATCCTGCTCTGAATAAACTCGCCCAGCATGAATAAATCGACAATAATAATTAACACTCGACCAGAACTATCAAGAGATGGTTTTTCGACCAAAAGACAACCCCGTCGAGATTAATTCACCGTGTCGATTTTTATTTAAATTCTGATCGATCAATCTTCAAACTGATCTTAAAGAATTTTCTCTACCAAAATTATATCTGCTCGTGAGGGTTATTACAATGTAAGTCTTCCGGACGACTTTCATGGAAGTCGTCTATGTCAACGTTTAATAAAATTTCATTTTTTCTAAAACTATAAAGACTTTTTAATATTTTCTTGTCAATTCATGTATATTAGTCAATATTGGGGATCATGAATGAAATTTATAACTTAATTGGTGATAATTAAGAGGTTAACAACATTCATGCTTATTAAGATTTCTAGCTAATGAGAGAAGACTTCTACGTTAGTTTTTGAAAAACTTGTATTTTTTAACTTTAAGATATATATTTTCTAACTTTCAAAAGTGTTAAGTAACTTCAAGAATATCAGGTCATATGGTTTAATGTGTCCTCTTAGATCATAAGATATACTTTTTAACTTTCATGAAATTTGAAATTTTAATTTTTACTTAAAATTTGAAATTTTAATTTTTACTTAAAATTTGAGTTTCCGCTTAAATTTTAATTTTCCCCTTATACTTAAATATCCCGCTTGAAATTTAAGTCTTCCAAAAACTCTTCTGAGAAGATGTCTTCCGGAAGACTTCACAGAAGACTTCTAGTGAAACTGTTATAGGTTTGAACTAATGTAATTTTTGATCTTTTGTGAATTTGACTAAGTTTTCTAGAGAAGTTTTCTCCATTAGTTGTAGTAAATTTGACTAAATTTTTGTGTTATTGTGTTTTGCTATTGAAGTTTTATCAATAACTTCAATAATGTCAAGTACTTTTCGCAAGATAATATTGCAAACATGAACATATTTACCAATTTTTTTCATTAATATTTTTTCAAATTTACAAAAGAATTCACAACTAAAAGAATACACATACAAATTACAAAATAGACCATAAACAAAACTATTATAGCTCATTCCAGCGCAAAGACAAGCTTAGACTCCTCTTGACATTGGAGAAGACTTTGTCAAAAGATTTCCATGAAATCGTCTAGTGCATTAAATGTTAGAAGACTTCCGAGAAGACTTCCCTGGAAATCTTCCAAGTCTGTCTTAGATTTGAAAAACATGCATATCCAAAAATATTCAATTGGCTTCAAAACATAGAAAAACTTCAAAACTACGGTAAAAGCTTAAAACAACCAAAAGAAATTTTAAAAAGTAAGAGCTTTAAGAAACAAGAGGTTACCAAATAAGAAAATATGATTTATAGATCTACCTTTAAAGGAGTAGAAGATGAAAACCATGTAATGAAAATAAATTGATATAATGTTTGGTGTTTACAAATAAAAGTTAAATTTTGAAAAAGATAAGAGCTTTAAACAACCACATGTTACCAAATGAAGAAAAATTAGACATATAAACTTACCAAAACACACAGATCTGAAATGAAAGAAGAGAGATGGGAGAAGACTCCACCAGAGTCTTCCAAAAGACTTCCTGGAAATTTTCTAGTATATTAAATGTTAGAAGACTTCCGAGAAGACTTCCCTGTCCGGAAAGCCTTCCCTGAAAGTCTTCCACGTTTGTCTCAGATCTGAAAAAACCTGCATATCCAGCATTCAAATGGCTTCAAAACATAGAAAAACTTTAAAATAAGGTAAGAGATTAAAACAACCAAAAGAGTTTTCAAAAGGTTAGAGCTTTAAGCAACAATAGGTTACCAAATAAGAAAATATAATTTATAAATCTACCTTTAAAGGAGTAGAAGATGAGAACCATGTAATGAAAAACCTGTAAAAACAAAATAAATCAGTGAGAAGACATGAAATAACTATAAATTGATATAAAGTTTGGTGGTTTTAAGTTCAAAGAGATTAGAGAGAGGTTGGACAATTTTAGAATGAGAAATATTACATTTTTGTTGCAGCCATTTAGGAGGAAGAGAGAGAATGTGTAAAAATTTTTTATAATAGGAGACAAAAATTCCAATAAGATTATTTTTTTTTCGATTCAGAAGACTTCTAGACCCTAAATATAAATCATAAACTCAAATAACTAATTAAATAGAAACAAACACTTCATTAAACTTAAAAAATGTTTAATATACACAAAATTAAACACATATGTCAAAATTTAATTTTTCAAAAAAATGTTAAGCTTCCAAAATCTAGCCCTAAGAATACATAAAATACTACAACATATGTTGTCAAACCCTAAACCAAAAAAATATCATGACGCACTACTTTCTCTCATTTATGTGGAAAACAATTCAATTTTATTATATTTTAATTTATATCACTTACAACTATTTATAATTACATGATTGTAATTTTTTTACAAAATTTATAAATTATTTTTAAGATCTATTATATGAGAAGACTTCTTGGAAGATTTTACGGGGGTTACGTCTAGGGAAATTTTATTTTTACGATCTTATAAATTATTTTTAAGATCTACTATTTTTTTCCTATCAAATTATTTATAAATTATTTTTAAGATCTACTATAAGGGGCTGGTTCTAGAAGACTTACAGAATCTAAGAAGACTTACAAAATCTCAAAAGACTTTATGAGGTTATATTCGTAAAAATGAATTATGGTTTTTTGTTTGGTCATAAGAGGCTAGTTGTAATTTCACTAACCTTTTGGATTACTTTTGCATTTGATTTAAAATCAAATTTTGAGTCATAATTGACAAATTCCCCGCGGAAGATAGAGATTTAGTAGATATTTTCACCATTTAACCATACTATCTACCAAACAAAATTGCATTCCATGGTTAAGTTGACATTTAGTAGATATATCATATCAAGTATGCTGGTTGATATTGACTTATCCATGAAAAGCAACTTATCAAAATCCAATACTCATCTTATCATCTTATCATAACCGAATATTCATCTAATCATCTAAATAATTTTGCCATTTTTATGATTTCACTAATCATGAAATTCTCAAAGTGAGAACTTAGATAGCTATTTTATGAAAAAAATATAAATGGTCACAACAACAGCAGACTTTATGGGCAAAAAATAAATGGGCACAACAACAATCAGACAATCCAACGCAAGATTGGAACAAAGTTAATTCGAAAATTGATCAATACAGCTGTTGTTGAAGAACTCTGGGGGGATAATTGATGGACAAAACTTCTTTGCCACAAACTTGTACTGCAATTAAAAAAAAAACAGTCAACCCATTAATCAACAAAAAAAAACATCAACATCATAACACTTCTTACAAAACTTACTTTGTGTTGACTGTACTTGTCCCTTACAGCAGGAAGAGTAGAGACGTGAGCGTTACTGCAGAATCGTTGAAGATCCTTCACACATCCTCTCAATTCCATCGCTCCATACTGCGTATAGTGTTGCAACGTCGAATTCTGATTCACCAAAAGAATAAACATTTTACTACATTGATCCTTAAAAGTAAGCACTGTCTAGACAAAGTACAGATACATACCCACGGTCTTCTTGTTGGGTCTAGAATATACGTAGCCAAGAAAATGGCAGAAGCAGCAACAAGTGAAGGAGAATGAGAGAGCATTGTGTACTCCAAAAGCGACAATTCCGCAATGTAGTTGGCCATACATTCTAGCTGCATACACGGAGCCTCATTAACCCCATGGGCAGCCCGAAAAAAGCGTCTGAATGTCAAGTTTAAAGATTCAAGGGGTTAGTAATATTGTATGAGATATATATTGTAATGATAAGAAGCAATCATCTTTGCTAACCTTAGAAAACATTTGGCTGTTGAGGCTGACATTTCAAACTTCAAGTAATTCAAAACAGCAGATTCCATGTCAAGAACCTGCAAGAAGAGCCAAACGAAACACATGCAAACAAAATCAATGATTTTAATTACTGGATTTTGTTCTCATTAATCAAAATCCTGTTAAAAGACAAACCTCATCCTTGAGATATGTATTATCGGTGATATAGCAGAACTCCTCGACTTGTGGTGCACATATCTCTTCATATTTTCTGAAACATTTAAGCAATTTAGCATCAGTAGATTTTGCCTAAGCAACAGAAAGAACAATAGAACAAGACGATAAGAAAATTTCCGTTTCTTACGCTGCTACCATCATACATGCCACACCGAGCAACTGAAGCTTGTGTCTACTAATCACATTGCCAGATAGATATCTATCAATGTAGTTCACTGTCAGATACAAGGTCTCGGGTACAAGCCTATACTCTTCTGATACCTGGAAGAAACAAAACAAAAAAATTTGTACTCACACATTTGGCAAGATTGACAAAAGCCATCACATATCTGAATTTGACAAACTATAATTCACCTCAACAAGCCAATCCACTAGGATTCCGCGCATACTAGAGTTTACATCTTTTTGAACTGTCTCCATGTAGTCAACAGCAGGCCGCTTCTTTGCCTATACCATATATTTACAAATTCAGAACTTACCAACCATAGAGAAGCTACTCACATTCTCGATCAAAATAGAAAAAAAATATTCACCTCGGCCGCACGAAGATGATTGTAAATATCACAAGCAAACGTTGGACAGAGCTGCGGATCCGCATCGTTATTCTCCATTTCAGACAATACATATTTTCTGCAATAGTTAACTGCAAGCCAACAACAAATTCAAATAAAAAAAAACCAAAAAAAACAAAAAACTAATAATCAAAGTAGAGAAAAGACCGTTAGTTGTCTCTGAACTCGGGGTTATGTATAGATTGCTAAATGCCTTCCTCTCGATGGAAACATCTTCATTGTCGATATACTCAACTCGAGGGCTCTTATAGGAATCACATGTAGACTTTGTCTCGTCGATTGACATAGATTCATCATCGGATTTGCTAGAAGAAGACGCTTGGGTTTGCTCACAGAGCAAAGAAGTAGCATTAACGCAAACAGGTTGTGTTGGTGCCTGCTTCAATTTCGCAGATTTGTTCGAACAATGCGCCTAAGAAAAATAAAATTAAAACAAACAAAATTGATCACATAGGAAGCAAAAGGTTGCGGCAAAATTCACCAAAAATGAAGCAATGCTTACAAAATAAACAGATGAATTTGGGATTTGTGACTCGTTCTTTTGATTAGTGATGTTACCCAGTGGGGCTCGTTTCTTGGCCATAACCGCCGTGTTAGAGATTGGTTTCACTGACGAGGTAAAGGAAGGCCGCCGATTCTGATTAGTGTTCGACATTCTTTTAAGGGTTTAAATCTCCAATCCTCGAGAAATTTGAGTTTTAATTGCCAGAGAGAGAGAGAGAGAGAGAGAGAGATAAGACTTTAAATGACGGAATGGTATTTTTTGAATTTATAAAAAACGATCGTGTCCGTTGTTTTGACGGAAGCGATTATTCCTGGAGCGTAGCTAAATTTAAATTCCTATGTCTCTGACTTACGAAGAATGCATCACTGACCTATTAAGTTAATTAATGCCACGTCAACTCTTTTGTGCTGTGTATCGGTGTTGGATATTCTTTTTGAATTCGAATCTCAGACGCCGAGAAAAGATAAAACAAATTTGAATTTTCAAACTGTCACTTTTGGTGCTTTTCTTTTTCTAAAGCCTCTACTCGCAGACAAAAAGAAAGAGAAATGCATACATTAAAAAAAAAACAATTTTCCCAAGAAAATTCATGATAAACGAAAACAATATATATATAATGTTACTAAATTAGATTTCTGATACAAATTGTCCGGGAATGGAAACAATAAAAAAGATGTGAAAGTTGGAGAAAATTCAGGAAATTACGTAAATAGTTTTTGTTTTATCTTTTAAAACAGTTGCATAATTAAGAAGAACTTTTCTTTTTTTGGGATTTATGATATCTCCCTCCTCTCTGTCAAACCTTTAAAACACTCTTTTTATTGGTCACACAACCTATCCAGCGATTCTTGTCTGCAACGTCAAAAGAGGGAAAATCCTTAACAGTCTTTTTAAATCCAACTCGCCAAGAATTGACATGTACAACATAAAAATTGCAACGGTGTGATGATGTTTTCTTTTCAGTAAGAAACCAGGATTCAAACTAATCATCACGCATTGCAAAACTGCAACATCTGAATATAGGAGCGGCGTTTGCTGCGCCTAGGAGGAGGGAATTGTGGAACGTTCTGGAATCAAAGGTAATTCATTAGAAAGAGTTAATCTGACGTTGCGTTTTAAATGACTCAATATGTGTTACGATTTTTACATTTTACATCAGCTATTTGATGATTGGGGAGAAACTATATAAACATAACTTTCTTGACACAGCTGGTTTTGTGCATATTGGATTTATTGGCGTGGCGAGGTCTAGGATTCAAATCTTCCTTTACAATTGGAACTTAAAAATAAATAAATAAAAACACATACGTTTTAAAGGTTCAAAACTGGATCTTATAAAAGAATACACATTTTCAACAACTCTGCATTTGTTTGTTTTAGTTTTTGATTAACATCACGTGTGTTTTGTTTATTTATTTTAGAAGATATATGATCTCGGGTGTAGAAATAAACTTTAAACACAAACAATATTTAGATCCATTCAGATGGTAACTCTAAATGTACATCCAACTAAAAAAAATGAACAGGGCCTAAATCATCTAAAACACGATTTCTTGAGTTCTACGTCTATATCATATATAGAATTGTATCAACGCGACCAATCAAATGAGAAAAACAAAAAAGATTAAACACACTATATAAAATAACAAAATCAGAGGTTTTTAAATATACTGGAACCATTCCCCTTGAAAGAATCTATTTTTGGAAGTGTCACAAAGAAAATGACTTTTAAGTAACAAAAGAAACAGCAAAAAAAAAAATTACTGCAAGAACAGGAGTCATATTTCTTTAGTATCCATTAGTCTTGAAGTTTTATTATTTACAGACAGGAGAAGATGTCAAAGCCTCCCTCCTAAATGAATCAGCACGAAACTCCTTCGGTGTCTTCGCCTAGGCAGAGGTATATTGATATGTTTCCAATACATCCACTTTTGCTGCTCTACATTGCTCTAATTGATGGGTGATTTTGCGTGAAGGGACAACAATAAAACAATGACGCCTGAGATTGATGATATAGAGAAAGCAGCACACACGATCACACGTCTCATTGAGCAACTTCATGCCAAGAAATCAACGGCGCAAGAGAAAGAGCTCAGCAGCGCTCGTCTTCTCGGTCTAGCAAAAGGTAAAAAAGAGTGTAGAAAGATAATTGGACGAAACGTGAACGCCATGCCATCCTTCATATCACTTGTCAGGAACGGAACCCCTTTGGCAAAACTCAATTCCGCCTCAATCTTGACCGTTCTATGCAAAGACGAAAACATGCGTTCTAAACTACTAATAGGAGGATGTATCCCGCCGCTGTTGTCACTCTTGAAATCTGACTCTGTGGACGCAAGAAGAGCTGCGGCGGAGGCCATATATGAAGTTTCTTTGTGTGGAATAGATGATGATGATGATATTGTTGGTACTAAGATATTTGTCACGGAAGGCGTCGTACCGAGTTTATGGGATCAGTTAAAGATGAAAAAGAAGCAGGACCAAACAGTTGAAGGATATTTGGTTGGAGCTTTGAGAAATCTATGCGGCGATAGAGACTGTTTCTGGACAGTAACGCTAGAAGATGGCGGAGTCGACATCATCTTAAAGCTTCTGCAATCTAGTAACGCGGTATCTCAATCAAACGCGGCTTCTCTCTTAGCTCGTCTCATTAGGACTTTTCCTTTTAGCGTGTCAAAAATAGTTGAGTCAGGTGCTGTGCAAGTTCTGGCTCAGCTTCTAGGTGATGAAATCAACCTTGTCGTTCGTGCCAGTGTAGTCAATGCTCTAGAAGCCATCACATCGAAGTCAGAAGAAGCTAAGAATGTGGCTAGAGATTTGGATGGGATCCACCTTCTGATTAGCGCAGTGGTTACTTCGCCGGTAGATGAAGAAAATGAACGTGTCTTACAGAGTTATGGAACACAAGCTTTAGCAAACTTATGCGGAGGAATGTCTGCTTTGATAGTGTACCTTGGAGGTCTATCATTGTCTCCACGCCTCACTGAGCCAATCGCTGACATTCTTGGAGCTCTTGCTTATGCTCTGAGGAAGTTTCAGCCAAGTAGTCACGATGATAAAGTAACATTGGATCTAACACTAACAGAAGGAGTACTAGTGAAACTACTGAAGCCCCGAGATACTCAATTAATCCAAGAACGTATCTTGGAAGCTATGTCAAGTCTATATGGAAATGTTGATGTATCACAATCACTCAATAATGTGGACACTAAGAGGGTTTTAGTTGGGCTAACAATCTTGGCCACGGGCCATCCACGTGAACGGATGATAACTTGTTTGTCAAATTTATGCAAATATGAGAATGTCTGGGAAGCTATTGGGAAGAGAGAAGGGATTCAAATCCTCATACCGTTTCTTGGGTTGTCCAGCGAACTTCATCAAGAACTGTCAGTTGAGTTTTTAGCGATCTTGACTGACAAGGTGGAAGAAAGTAGATGGGCTGTTACTTCGGCAGGCGGGATTCCTCCATTACTGCAGATACTAGAGACTGGTGTATCGCACAAGGCAAAGGACGACGCGGTCCGTGTCCTTTGGAACCTGTGTTGTCACAGCGAGGAAATACGTCTTTGCGTTGAGAAAGCAGGAGCTATTCCTGTACTCTTGGGACTTCTACAAAACGGTGGAGCAAAAGCACAAGAGAACTCAGCGAATACGCTTCTGAAACTGATTAAAACAGCTGATCCAAGTGTTATCGAGCAAGTACAGGCTTTGTTTCTCGGAGATGCTCCTAAATCAAAGACTCATTTGATCAGAGTTCTAGGCCATGTTCTTGCATCGGCTTCGTTGGAGGAATTTGTCACCAAGGGTTCTGCAGCTAATAATGGATTGAGGTCACTTGTCCAAAGACTTGCCTCATCCAACGAGAAGATGAAAGAGAACGCAGCTTCTGTCTTGGCTGATTTATTCAGTTCAAGAAAAGACCTTTGTGGTGGTCTTGGATTTGATGAGAATGATAGTCCATGCACAAAGCTTTTAAGCGGAAACACTCACGCCGTTGCAACGCAACTAGCCCACGCCATTGGTTCTCTATCCAATCCAACAAAGAAAAAGATTGTACAAAAGAAGTTATCCGGTCCAGAAGTCGAAGTGATCAGACCATTGATAAAGTCAGCAAAAACAAACCCGATCGAGTCAGCAGAGAACCCCATGTCCACTCTTGCCAACCTTCTTTCCGACCCAAATATTGCAGCCGAGGCATTAGCTGATGATGTTGTTTCTGCTTTGACAAGAATATTAACAGAAGGAACAGTACAAGGGAAGAGAAATGCTTCACAAGCTCTACATCATTTACTTGAGCATTTCCAGGTTAACGATGTGTATAAAGGAAATGATCAGTGTCTTCCTGAACTCATTGAGCTCTTAAACGCTACTGACCTTAACAACAGCGCCTTTATAGATGTTTTGGAAGTACTCTCTTTGCTGGCTAAAGCTAAGTATGGTGCTAACTTTTCGCATAACCCCTTTTCCGCATTCACCGAAGCTCCTTCCAGTTTGGACTCTCTCGTCCGATGTGTAGCTGATGGTCATCCTCTCGTGCAAGATAAAGCAATAGATATTTTGTCTCGCTTCTGCAAGACACAGTTTGTCGCGCTAGGTGAAGTTTTGGTCACACGATCGAAATCAATTTCTTCCTTGGCTAACAGGACAACCAACTCATCTAGTCCTGAAATAAAAGTTGGGGGAGCTCTGTTGCTTCTATGCGCAGCGAAGAAGGACAAAACATTATGCGTTGAACTAATTGGAAGATCAGGGCATTCGAAAAGCTTAGTAAGCAGTCTTCTTGATATGTCAAAGCAGAACTCTCTATGCTGTTCATATAGAGTTGAAATTCAAAGACCAAGATCTTTCATCGCAAACAACTTGTGCTTAAAGATGGGCGACTCCGACATGGTTGATCCAGTAACTGTCTTGGGAAGCACAATCTCTATGTGGTTTCTATCCATTTTTTGCTCTTCTCATCCCAACAACACTCTTACTGTTATGGAAGACAACGGACTTGAAATTATTGCAGAGAAGCTTCAAAGATATAAGTTCAACACACAGGTACATAAGGATACTTACTAGATTTCTTCTATTGTTGGCAAGTGTTGGTGTTGCTGAATTACGATCTTTATTTTTGCAGGAGGAAGTCTCGGATTCCGAAGAAAAATGGATTCTTCTATCATTCCTAGCTGTTATGTCTCAAGAACAAGACGTTGTTTCGTCCCCAGCAGTATCAAATCTTGTGCCAACTCTAGCTGTTTTCATGCAATCTGACCAAACGATTGATGGATATTTTACTGCACAAGTATTGGCAGCGTTGGTTCTTAGCAGGAATGATAAAAGCATTGCAGAAATAATGAATTCAGATATCGTGGAAGCACTGATAAACTCGGTTGGAAACACAGAATCAGAAACATGGAATCTTTATGCCTTGGCAGAAGAGCTATCTCTATTACAAAAGCCTTGTGAGGCCACTTTAGAGGCACTCTTCAAAGATGAAAGACTAAGACGTGGTTCACTGACACAGAAAAGTATCCCTTTGCTGGTGAATCTCGTAAAACCAAATGCAAACAAACAAACCTTGCCAGTAGTTGTTCAGCTTCTGAGTAATATTGCAGAGTGGGGAGATTCAAGTAAACTACTTATCGCTGAAGCTGGAGGTCTCATTGCTTTAGCCGAGTACCTTTCTTCGAGTCCTCAAGATTCGACCGAGCTCACCGTTTGTGAACTGTTAGGATCACTCTTTCAGTGCCCGGAAATCACACATCACAAAACAGCTTTAAGTTCCATGAAGCAGCTCATAGGAATCCTTCATCTTGCTTGTGGAAGTACCCGCTACAGTGCCGCAAGAGCTCTCCGTGAGCTTTTTAGCTCTGAGCACATAAGAGATTCAGAATCAGCATGGAAAGCACTTTCCCCACTTGTAGAAATGCTGAGGACTACGTTGGAGAGTGAACGAGATATTGCTCTAACTGCTTTGGTGAAGCTAACTATAGCAAAATGTCCAAGGCCAGACATTTTTAATTGTATTGAAGGAAACCCATTGGACAACATCTACAAGATTTTACATTCAGAGAGCTCATCGCTTGAATCAAAGACAAGTGCTGCGAGGATATGCGCGTTTCTATTTACCAGTGAACATTTGAGGGAAAGCTCGTCCGCCGCAGATTGCATGGTACCTATTATATCACTTATCCGGTCAGGAACAAGCACTGCTGTAGAAGCTGGGATGGTTGCAGTGAACAGACTCCTGGATAGCAAAAGATACACAGAGGCTGCAGAAGAACATGATTGTGTGAACCTGTTCTTTGGCTTTGTGGCTTCTGGAAACTATGTAATCAGCGAGGGTGCGATTTCTTGTCTTGTAAAAATGGCTAAAGACAACACTCCACGTAAAATGGATCTGATTAAAATGGGGATAATCGAGCAATGCGTTGGTCAACTCTCCACACATTCTCCAAGCTCTTTGTGTTCTGTAATCGCAGAGCTTTTCAGAGTTTTGACAAACGTTGGTGCTGTTGCTAGAAGCCAAGAGGCGATAAAAATGGTACAACCGGTCCTCTTGGTTTTGCGTAGAAAAGACTTGAACTTTCAAGGCCAACTCGGTGGTTTACAAGCAGTAGCAAACATCTTGGAGAAACCCATGCTTCTTGAATCAATAAACATGGCATCTTCAGCAATCATTACGCCTTTGATACCATTGCTAGAGTCTGAATCAATAACAGTTCAACACGCAGCCGCAGAGTTACTGACCTCTCTACTTGAATCGCAACGTTTCCAAGAAGAGATTGCGACCAAGGATCTCATTGTTCCTCTTGTGAAGCTTGCCGGGATCCGAGTAAGAAATTTACAAGAGACAGCTTTAATGGGTTTGGAGAAATCGTCAATTACATGGACTAAAGAAGTAGCTGACGCCGAAGGGATCCAAGAGCTCTCAAAAGTTATTATCGACGAAGATCCTCAGCTTCCTGTATCTCTATGGGAATCAGCAGCTTTCATATTAAGCAATATTCTCAGATTCAATCCAGAACACTATTACTTTACAGTACCTGTATCAGTTCTCACAAAAATGCTCTTCTCAACAGCCGAGAGCACAGTGATCTTAGCCATAGACGCATTGATCATCCACGAGAAGAAAGACTCGTCAAGTGTTGTAGAAATGTCTGAATCTGGTGCGCTCGACGCATTACTTGATCTGCTAAGATCACACCATTGCCAAGAACTCTCTGCAAGATTAGTCGAACTGATATTACGCAATCCAAAGGTCAGGGAGACAAAACTCTGCAAGCTTGTAATAACTCCTTTGTCAGAGTACATACTAGACATAGAGACAAGATCAGAATCCGCAAAGCTCCTAGTGGCTATGGCTCTCAGAGACATCTCTCAACACGAAGGAATCGCTAAAGCCACGGACTCGGCCTTAGCGTGCCGCGCACTAATCAGCTTGATCGTGGAAGAACCAAGCGAAGAGATGCAAATGGTTGTGATGTGTGGGTTAGGGAACTTTGCAATGTACAGTAGAACGAGCAGAAAAGCTATGGCAGAAGCTGGTGGTGTGGGTTTGGTTCAAGAGATGCTTAGATCATCTAATCCACAAGTTTCTACTCAAGCAGCTCTAATGATCAGATCTCTCTTCTCTAATCATACACTTCAAGAGTATGTCTCCTGTGAAATCATCAAATCTTTAACCGGTAAGCTTGCAAATCGAGATCTTTCCGTTTTGGTTTTGAAATCAAAGACACTGTTAGTGTTAACTCACCTTCCATTGCAGCTGCGATGGAGAGGGAGTTATGGACGACTGCGATGATAAACGTGGAAGTGGTGAGAACGCTAAACGCAGTTCTGACGACGTTTCCCAAACTCCGATCATCGGAGGCGGCAACCGCATGTATCCCTCACTTAATCGGAGCTTTGAAATCCGGCGATAAAGAAGCAAGAGACTCGGCGTTAGACACGATCCACACGCTGAGACAGTCGTGGAGAACGATGCCGACGGAGACGGCGAGGTCTCAGGCGGTTTTAGCAGCGGAGGCGATTCCGATGCTGCAACTGATGATGAAATCGAAATCTCCCGAGCGAAGCTTCCACGAGAGAGGGAACAGTCTCTTGAATTGTTTGCCGGGAAGTTTAACGGTGGCAATCAAACGCGGAGATAATCTGAAACGCTCTATGGGTAACACAAACGCGTTTTGTAGCTTAATCATCGATAATTGCCCCAAAAAGAAAACCAAGGTACCTTCGGTTTGTTTCGATTTAATTTGATTTTATTTGATACAGGTTAAAAACTAGATTCTAACCGGAACCGGTTCAGGTTGTGAAACGCACCAGCTCACCGGTTTGGAAGGAATCTTTCACATGGGACTTTGCTGTTCCTCCTAGAAGACAGTTTCTAGAAATCGTATGCAAATCAAACAACATTTTCCGCGACGTATGTTTCTGATTTTCTAAAATTTTCACTATAAATAATTTTTTTTAGAATCTTTAGCTAATGGTGTTTTCAAAATCACAGAAAATTTTGGGGAAGGTGAGGATCCCAATTGATAAAGTGCTGACAGAAGGGAGTTACAGTGGAAGTTTTAGCCTAAGTGAGGAAAGCAAGAAAGATGATGGTTCGAACAGAAGTCTAGACGTCGAGATTGTTTGGTCGAATCAGACATTTTAATATCCCTTTGAAGTGTTTTAATTATCTACGCAACTTAAATTGTCAATTTGTGATTAAATATTTTATGTAAAAATATTAAACTATGAAATTATTTAATTTGGTGATTCTTTAATATCCCTTATATATTATTTGAGGATTTGTTTTTAAAAAAAATATACTCCCACCGTATCAGTTTAACTGGTGTTTAAATATTTTGATTTTGTTTCAAAATAAGTGATGTTCTCACAACTCTAGGTAAAATTTAATGTCATTTGAAATTTTTGACCAATTATAAAATACTACATTTTTTTATTGGTTGAATTAGTTTTATTTAATGTTATTTTATATAGCAACTTTAAACACCTCTTAAAATGATATAGATGAAGTATAATTTTTTTATTTTATATTAATTACAATTTAATCTTGCTAAAATGACTTTGTTATAAGGTTTATATGCTTACGTGGCTCACCAAGAATGATTATCAGTGTGCCATATAAACCACCCTTTTTCACCTAGAAAAATTACATTATTGTCACACCTATTAATTTACTTTGATCCACTAACCATATCTCTTTTATATTATCTGAGAATCACTATTATTAAATAACTTTATCTCTTATGTGTGATTAACCAAAATGTCATTATTTAGGTGTCATTCTCAGAATCCTTCTCGAAGCCATAAACAAAATGCCCTTCTTTTATTATATTAATTACATAAAATGCCATTACCATCCAACTTTGGTGTAACTATAATAAAAATCATACAGCTTAGTTATTGATTGGTATATACTATGTCATAAAGCTTTTTTTTTAATACAGAAATTAAAACCATTTAAAGAGTTTCCATTCACAAATAATTTTTTCTCTAATGGTTTGTCCCCAAACATATACTCGAAAAGCTCTTCAAATATCAACTTCTTACCCATGACTAACAGATAAAAGAATCGCATACAAGCCATAGACAGCCTACCCATGAACAAAAAATAGAATAATTCATAGATAAACAAACTTTCAAGGATAGTTATTGTTTACAATTATTTTTTTAAATATTTTCTCTTAAATTTTATCTTTCGAACATTACACGTATTCAAATATTTTGTAACATATGTGAGAAAAAAGCTTATTTATTCGAGTAAGCCTACTCATGAACAATTCGTCAATAATATGTTTTAAAAGTATTCAATTTTCGCTTTTTTAAACTTTTTTCTTCCTAACATTTTGTCTACACGTATTCAAATGCTTCCTAACATATGTGAGAAAACAATTTTTTTTCAAGTAAGCCTACTTATGAACATTTAGACAATACTGTTTTAAAAGATTAATTATTATGTTAGTTTCTATAGTTAGGTAGCACAAATATTCATAGGGACAATTTGGTTAAATGTATATTTATAAGTGTAAATTTATTATTTATAAGTTCTATATAAAATATTGCTACTCCCTCCGTTTCACTTTGTTTGTCGCTTTAGGTTTATGCACACAAATTAAGAAAACATTTAATTTTGCATATTTCCAAAATAAAAACATCATTACATATACACTTAACCATGTTTCAACCAATAGAAAAATAAAATGGAAAATATTATTATTAAATTTTGCATTGTAAACATAAAACGACACTTAAAATGAAACAAAAATTTTAACTCTAAAATGACAAATAATACGAAAAGGAGGGAGTATATTATTTCATAGAAGTTATCATACATTATGTTTTTTTTTAATTAAAAACTGATGGGGTTTTGACTATATACATATGATTCATGTTTTTATAAGATTCATGTTCTTTACGATTCATAAATGATACATGACAGTTTTTTGGAACTGGGAAATATAAACTATTCATAATTATGTTCTTCTATAAAACTTTCTTACGTGACATTTATTTTGATTAATATTTTGTATTTTTATGGGATACATGACATTTATTTTGGGAATCATCAATATAAACGGTTTTATATTGTAAAATCAAAATGTCGAAATTTATGGAATATCTTGCATGATTGTAAAATACATCCAAAACGGAATTACATATTAATTTTTTTTTACAATCCCTTAACTTTTGCAACAAGACTTTTAGATTTCTAAATTATCTTAAATTGTGACAGAAATTAAATTTGGAAATTTATATTATTCTTTTTCGATTAAGCTTAAAGTCAAATATCATTTTATAGATTTCCTTTATTTTCTCCCCTTGCATATAATACTTTCTATAATTCTCTGAAAACCTACGATTTTAATTTTATATGAAATTAATAGGATTGTCTGATATTTATATTCACAAGTGATAGGGTTTTGACTATATATACGATTCATATTGTTATAATATCTTCTTTACGATTCATGAACGATAGATGACATTTTTTAGGGACTGAAATATATAAATGATTTATAATTATGTTCTTCTATAATTATTTGGTTTGTGACATGTATTTTGGTTGATACTTAGAGACGATTATATATGTGAATAAAATTTATTTTCGGAGTGGACAATATAAACTGTGTTATATTGTAAAATCAAAATGTCATATATAAAAAAATTATAAGCAATTCCACAAAATACAGTCAAATGGTGACAGACATTAAATTTGCAAATTTTTTAATTCTTTCCGATTTATTTTAAGAAAAATATCATTTTTAATGTAGAATTCTTTAATGTTCGCCCTATGCATATAATACTTTCTATTTTTGAAAGTATTTTAAATGACTAGCATTTAATATGACTATCAGCTTTATCTCGTACCCCCTCGAGAATTTTTAGTAAAAATATTTTTTAAAATAAAAGATATATTAAAAGACGTCAATATGTATTTTGAGTCATAATCGATATTAAGGTTCAACAATGGTCCTCTTTTACAAATTCGAGTCTTAACCAGCCCACTAAATTTGTAAATTCATATTATTTACTTCTTTTTGTTTCAACCTAATATTATTTACTTCAATTTATTTTTATTCTTTTTACAATTTTACATACTCCATAACCGGTATAATTTTAATAAAATATAACGTTACAATTTTGTTAATAGGACAATTACTATTTTTCTACCATAATAAGAATATCGTTATCCGGATACCCGAGTTCACTAAAAACTCCAGTAAACTTCCAATCTCAAATTGTTTTTCTTTGCATCAATATGTATATCAAACATGTATTTCTGCTAATATATACCATGTATAATATGTCACTTTTTCTACCTTTTCAATATCTATAGAGTCAAAATTTATAAATTTTTTAAGTTCATTCACCCCGCGCATGGTGCAGGTCATCACGTAATTATATGTATATAGGATATGTCGTATATGTTCTACACATTAAACAAAGCAAGTTAACCAATATCTCCTTTCAAGAACCACCACTGGTTCCACATGGAAGAATTAACCAGGATTTTTCTTTGGATTATTTGGTATATTTAATGGACGTGATTTTTCACGTATAGATACGTTCGATCTGGCGACACGAGAATGCAATGCATGGTTCTTGGCCAAAGAAGAGATCGAACCATGAGAAAGCACTATAGAATACATACCAAGTACCCCTCCTAAAGTACCTATATTCATATATTAGTGGATGGATTGTGGAAGAATGAGGAAACCACAAGTGGTATAGGTTGGATCTTACAGCTTCAAGACGGATCAATAGATCTTCTCAGGCTTCAAGGATGCCATAAGCAAATCTCGCCGTTACACACTGAACTAAAAAGTTTGGTTTGGGCTTTAAAATGCTTACTTCAACATCAGCGGTATTGCAACTATTTTATTACTGACTCCCAGGAGTTAGTCAAAATGATAACTACACCTGAAGACTGGCAAACATTTACAACTGAGCTTAATGAGTTTAAAACTCTATGGGCGTCCTACCAAGATGGACAAGTGGTCTATAAGGACAGTTCCAGTAACACCCAAGCAGATTTAAGACATGCTCGAACAAGAAGAAAGCGTGTTTTCTCATATGTTAACATGACGCTGCCACACTGGATTGACACTAGCATTTAGGCTTTTTCCGATTCGTACTAATAATTATCTTTGTATTTTTATCGTGATAAAAAAAAAAGAAGTTAAACAATATCTAAACTATATTGAAAAATGCATTTAACCACACGGATGTAGAGATGGCAATTGTAGACGTGGACCGCGGGCCTACTCCAAAAATTTCCACTGCGGGTCGGGTTTGGGCCATAATATATAAAGCTCATAAAATAGTGGGCTTACTTGATGAAAATTTTGATCAACATTTTGATTAAACCTTTGAGAATTTTTTCCATTCATTATCTTTGACAATTTTTCCATTCAAGCTCGGATTTTTTTTTCCGAATTATTCTCGATTATTGTACTAATATTTGTTTTTATGTTTTTTTTAATATATGTTTTAAAAGTTATCTTTTAATATGTTTTATTTAATAAATTAAAATTTCATTAAATATTTTTTTTAAGAATCCCTAATTAAGAAACTCCCACTGGACCGCTCAAAATGAGAGTTTCTTAACTAAAGTT
Organism: Brassica napus; assembly: GCF_020379485.1. NCBI lineage: Eukaryota > Viridiplantae > Streptophyta > Magnoliopsida > Brassicales > Brassicaceae > Brassica > Brassica napus. Next base: position 31,140,623 of record NC_063448.1, on the reverse strand, counting down.
CTTAACTTCATTTAAGTACATTTAAAGTATAAAATAATCATTAAAAATTTTACTTAAGGATCATGGATAAACATGCTGTAGGGTGACAGCTAGTCAGCGACTAATTATTTTGAGATGTAATAAATGGAAAGGAATGAATCAACTCCTATTTAATGATTATATGATCACACAAGCGTTGCAAGATATGTTCCTCTACCTGTTTCCGTTCAAAGTCAAAATATTTTGATCTAAAAAAGGAAGTAACGGAAAAAAAAAAACATTACAGTTTCTGTACCTTTCTTCTATCGTCCATCTCTCTCAAACACAAAAAAACGTCTCATATTTCTCTCTAGCTTTCCTCTCTGCCTCTCCTTTTCTCTCTTCGCCGTGAATGGCAACTCATGGGGCGGCTCAGCCTTCGACAAAGAAACGAAGCTTTCTCCTCCGTGATTTCTTTAAACTTTTCCGAGCAATCACAAGAGTTTTGCCTCGTGAAAAGTCTAACCATATCCATAAGGCCAGTAAACACGAACGAAAGCTCCGCACCAAATCCAAAGATCACGAAGAACAGATTTTCAACGTCTCTGATGATCCTAACGCGTTCCGTTTCCAGGTAATGATATTACAATTCACAAATATAATATAATTGTTTCAAAGTTTTGGGTAGATGAATGCAATATATTTTTGGATCTGTAATGGTTAGAGAACGTGAGAAGTTCTGAGAGGGGACTAGTTTAACCTACTCTTGTTCCTCGTCCGAAAAAGATTCATGTCACTGACATATGTTGATCCATTTCTTAGGAATCAAAGCCGGTGGCTAACAAGGTGGAAGGTGCAAATTTTTGCAAGGTTCGTAGCTATAGATTCGACAACAGCGCGAGTTTCGTGGGGAGAAGGAAGCCGTCATCTCTTTCAAGAAGTTGTAGCCAGAACACGGCCACGACGAATCCGAATCTTACGATGCGGAGTTTGTCTTTTATAGGGAGGAGCAACAGCAGCAGCAACAAGACGGATTCAAATGGATTTATGCCGACACTTATGAGATCGACGACCACGGTTCCAAGGAGCTTAGCAAACCCAATCTTATACTCGAGCTCGTCCGCGAAAGTGGCTAAACCTCAAGCAACGGAGAAGAAACTAAGCTGCACGCTCGAGGAGCTATGCAACGGATGCACTAAGAAGATTAAGATAAAGAGAGATGTGATTACAACCTCAGGGTTTGCTTCTTTCACAAAAAAAAAAAAAAAAAAAAAAACTCAATTTTGGATATACGAGTCCTTTTGAAAAACAAGACTAACTAAGATTTAACTTTGTTGTGTAGGCAACTGAGCGAGGAGGAAGAGACGGTGGAAATAAAAGTGAAACCAGGATGGAAAGGAGGAACCAAAGTAACATTTGAAGGAAAAGGAAACGAAGCAATGGGGAGTGTACCGGCTGATTTGACATTCGTGATAATCGAGAAAGAGCATGGGGTGTTTAAAAGAGAAGGAGATGACCTTGAAATGGTGGTGGAAGTCTCTCTACTCGAAGCTTTAACGGGATTCGAGTTCTGTGTTGCCTTACCTGATGGTGACAACATGAGTTTGAAGATAAAAGATGTTATTCACCCTGGATATGTCACAGTGGTTCAAGGAAAAGGTATGCCAAATCCAAAGGAGGGAGGGAAGAAGAGAGGAGATTTGAGAGTTTGGTTTCGGACTAAGTTCCCACAACAACTTACAGATGATCAAAGGGCAGAGATTCAGAGCATTCTTCAAGAAGACTCTTCTTGATTGCGTTTGCTGTTACAATCTTTCTTTCCCTTTTTTATTTAGGGGAGGCTTTTACAACATGGTTAGATAAAAAAATAAAAATCCAAAGAGACTCTGTACTTTTGTCATCTAAGTTTGTAAACAACCAAGTTGAAAAGAAGAAACCACTTATTTATAGACTTTCAATATTCATCAACACCAAAACATACAACAAAAAAAACCCAATCGAAGAGAATGTGTGTGTAGTTCTTTTATCTTCAACCTTTTAAGATAAACCTAAAATGACTCGGAATATTTCGAGTATATTGCTGTTGACAAGCGCCTTTAACAATCTAAGCTTTCCTGTAGAGTAGGGTGGATACCTGATTGCTGCATCACCTATAAAGCTTTTGTAGAGAACAGCCTTCTTGTGACTAAAAGCATCAAATGAGAACTTACCATGGTAAGAACCCATTCCACTTTCACCGACTCCTCCGAATGGCAATGTGGGAACTGCAAGCTGCACAATATCGGATATGTTAGGATGTTAATACATTATTATTATTATTATAATGATAATTAAACAATTGCTTGGATAGAGCGATTGTTTTTACATGAACAGCTATGTCGTTGACCACGATGCCTCCAGCAGAAACTGTCAAGGCAAATCTCTCTTTCAACTTCTGGTTTTGGGTAAACAAATATGCACCAAGTGGCTTAGGTCGAGAACGAATCACGTCAAAACACTCTTCCAACTTGTTGAGCTGTGCGGAACAAAATAGATCGTTAAATATGCCTTTTGAAACATAATCAAATGAAGCAGAGCCTTCATAGATTAACAAATGGTTCTTACCGTGATGATTGGAAGGAGAGGGCCAAATATTTCTTCACTCATTATCTGAGAATCTAATGGCACGTCGACCAAAATTGTTGGAGCAATTTTTCTGAAGGATGGAGAAAAAAGATTAACAAAAGGGAAATGATGTCATCCATCGTCAATATAAAGAGGAACTCACAGCTTGTCTCTGTTCTTTTGACCCCCATAGACGATTTTGTCAGAAACTTCCTTCTCCTCTAACATCTTAGACAGGCGATCAAAGTGATTCGAGTTTACAATTCGTGACATATCTTTGGACTCCATAGGGTTCTTCCCATAAAATGCCTCCAATTCTTGCTTCAGTGCATCAATCTTGGGCAGAGAAAAGATAAAGGTCAAATTAAAAACGTGCAGCAAAAATCAATCTTAAGTTTCTTCACCGTACCACTTTTGGAGAAAATTCTTTTGTTGTCAAGATGTAGTCTGGAGAAATGCATGCCTGTCCATTGTTGCAACCCCATTTGCCTGCAATTATCCGTTTGGCAGTAATCTTCGTAGCAAAAAGAAGAATAAAAATATATCACTTTCAGCCTCTAAACAAAGGAAATGCAACAATGCCTCTAGATAAACAAGTCAGAGGATGAATCTAGGAAAAGGAGTATTTTCAGTACTTTCAGATTGGTGTCTGAGTCTATAACAACAGGAGATTTTCCTCCAAGCTCCAGGACAACCGGTGTGAGATGTTTTGCAGCTGCCATCATTATGATACGCCCAATTCTAGAACTACCTAACCAAGCAAGAGTGGAACTCCTGAAATAATTCACTACAAGTGTGTTTCATATTAGACTTGGAAAGGAAACAAATTAAGCCAAACCTGTGTAGAATATTTTGTCCCACTTTTGCTCCAGTAGCAGAGTTGTTTCAGTGACAGCCCCTTCAACAACTCTCACTGCAGAAGAATCTAGATACTGTTCAAGTAACTTTGCAAGCAGAGAGGATGAAGCTGGAGCTAGTTCTGATGGCTTTAGGACAACAGCATTCCCAGCAGATATCGCACCAATAACAGGATCAATAGACAACACTTGCAAGAAACAAATTAACTGTAAGTGGCGGCAGAAGGAAGACATGTGAAATGGGTAAAATTGAGTGCTTAAACATACGAAAGGGATAATTCCAGGCAGAGATTACAAGCACAACTCCAAGAGGCTCATACACAATTTCTGCTGATGCAGGAAAGGTTGTTAGAGAAGTCTTAGCCTGCAAGTAAAAAGAGTAATGATCAGTGGGTTTAAACAACAAGTTTGAAAAACCAAAACTCTGCATTCACCACCTTATCTGGTGCCATCCAGTCTTTTAACTGCTGAACAGCTAAGTTGATAGAGTTTCTCAACAGAGCTACCTGCATAATTAATTAACCATCATGATCAAATAACTATCGAGTAGATAGCAGTAACCAAACAAACCAACACATGACAGGAATAGAAAGCTATCAACCTCACTGACAATTTCTGTTGGTAAACATTAAATGAGAAAGGTCAGCTCTATGTCTGAAGGAACAAAACGTATTTGAAAACACGTGTAAATCCCAGAGAAAACATAGGTTGGTAAGGTTGATTAAATTAATTGTTTTAAGGTCCACAAGTAGCATGAGCAACATTAAATGCGTATTGCTTTCAGCAAGACCTGACCAAATATCTTTTTATCATTAGTATTGGTTTCTATAAAAGAATCGAATGGTAACCGCGGATTGAGCGGTACAGGACAAGCGGTTTGCCTACGGTGCGGTTCTGACAATTATAAAAACGTATAGATATATGGTATATGTAAAGATTTTTGTTACTCTTAATTGCAGTTGCATTGCAGAAGGGATGTTACCATTCTGAGTCAAAGTCTATCTGCAGAGTCTATGTTGATTCCCTATAACATTCAATTCTCTATTCATGCAGTGTCCAACTAGAAACATCATGGTCACACAACACAACACGGCACCGACCACAAGTATGATAATCGAACGAAATCTCTAATTTGAAAATTAGATTCAATTTTTTGATTATTAATTCTTAAACAAAACTGCGAAATCATAAAAGCGTTTGACCTCATAGACGGAAGACTCGAGCTCAGGCTTGCCGAGATCGTCGTGGAGAGCGGAGACAATCTCAGGCTCGTGGTTATCGCAGATTAAGAGAAGCTTTTTAAGCTGAGTGACTCTCCACTCGTAGCCGCGAGTGACTCCGTCATCGAAGCTCCGACGAAGCTCCGTCACCAAATCGGTCGCATCGGCTGCTTGGAAGACCTTCACCATGACGTAGACGCTTACGTAAGCAAACACGGACAGAGATCGAGCTAGGATCCCAAGAGAAGCTGGATTGTTTTCTTTTGACGTTTGATCCTGTATACTAAAAGAAAAAACGATGTATGATTTGATTTTTCTTTATATGAAAAAGCATGCGTTTCGATATTTAACTTTATCCCATGTTTTAAAAAAGTATTTCAAAGACGTCAAAAATAAGATTAAAAAAGAAAGAAATATATACTATAATGTTGTTTGTGCGTATACGTGTGAGTGATGGTGGAGAGAAGAGAAAGGCGTGTGGGTTTTACTCGCGGAGCATAAGCGAACTCGCAACTCACGTGTGATTGCGTTTCTTGCACGTGCAATATTAGCGCGTGTATTGGTTGTTGGGTTCGGTGTAGACTACAATTTTGGTATATTTGGATATTACTCACTCCAATGATCATTCATTTAGGTGGAGGCTGAGCTACCCACTTACTTACTGGGTCAAGGGTGGTTTATCCTCCCACCCCGGTTCGGCTTGGTTTAATGTAAGTGGTTAGGTGTGGTTGATTTGAACGAGTGAATTAAACGTTAATGAAACAGTAATAAAAAAAGTTAGAGAAATTTGTCCAAAAAAAAGCTAGTGGAAAAAATTGTCCAAAAAAACAAGTTAGAAATTCTACAGGATGATCGCAAAACAGTTTTTATTACGGATATAACTCTGAGAGCTGAAGATGACCAAAAGAAAATTCACCAAATGGTAAATAGATACTTCCACCCCTAGGGTTAACTAAATAAGTAAATTTTAAAATTTTAGGATTTAAAAGTAAAAGATTGAAAAGAAATTCTTTTTTTTTGAAAAAGTTCAAATTAAAAACGTATTATTCATAAATAACAAAATGATTTTATTTTATTTTATTTTAATTATTTAAATAATTATGTACATTTAAATATCTATAAAGTAAATGTCATCTTTAATGAAATCATCTCAGAGAATTGCCTTAAACATTAAATCAAATTCATAATAATGGTCCTCACAATAATCGTGGTGAAAATAATTACAGGTATAGTAAGCCTGAATTATTAAATGATCTCTTTGTTGAAAAAATCTAATTCTTTACCAGCTTTCTCTTTCCTCTTTCTCGTAGCTGAAAGCGATCAGGGTTTTTCCTTTTTTTTCATCGGATGAGAACTCTTCCTTCTCTCTTCTCTACTTGCTTATCTTTTTTTCTCGATGGACAAGGTTAAGAGAAGGGAAAAAACTAGGCGTGGACTTCTTCAAGCCTTCATCTTCGATTCACGTTTTACAATTGATGGTATTCATTCAAAAGATTCCACTCCCATTGTCCCTCTATTGGTTCCTGCAAGTAGTAGGTATAAACCTTCCTCTTAAGCTCCTATTGGAGATCTGGGCCTTAACTTCAAATCCGACTCCACACATAATCTAGGCTCTACATTCCTCCGCCTCACTCTCTCCAGTCATGATGTATATTCCCTCTCCGCCACTTAAAGTCGTTGAAGTTTTCATCCTCCAGCCCGGTTGAGCAAACTCACATCAAACCTCTAGACACCTCCAAGGCATGCGAGCACTGCCTGCTCAGTCTATGGAGACCCCACGGTCTTCATCTACGAGTTATCTTGCAAGCATCATCCAACGTTATGCGCAGTTAGCAGAGCTGAACACTCCTTCTCAGAACATTTCATTAGCTCCATTTGTTCTCATTCTGGATGAAAACATTGCTGAAGCGAAAGAAGAGTTCAAGGAGTTTTTGTTTGCCCAATTCAGTGGTGATGTTCCTCCCAAAGGAAGAATCATTGGAGCTGTAAATGCTATTTGGGCTCGCTTAGGTTCCATGATATTTGTTCATGAAATTGGTAATGGTTGCTCTCTTTTAAAAGTCTCAAATGTGAGAATAAGAGAGGTTATACTCAGTAGACCAACATGGATGATAGCTGGGTGGCTGGGAGTCATACGTTCATCGCTCCTTGGTCATTGAAATTCTCTTATGAAGATCCTCAGCTCACCACTACAATAGTTCTGGTCAAACTTCGCGGGTACCTTATGTATTGTTCAGTAGAGAGAGAGTCTCAGTAGACCGGGCGTAAAGAAAAATTTGAACTTACAAAACTTTGGGTAAGAGTCAATCTCCTCTCTGAGTTGCCAAGCATAATCATGAAACGGAAATATCAGTCTCATATCCTTGGTTACCCCCGGAAGTGCGCTCATTTCCCTAGAACTACAACAATTAAAAAACCTATGGATTCAAAGAATACTCATTCTACTCGATGAAACACATGTCGCTCCAGGAGCTGTGAGTCCAAAGGAAAATGCTAAGTTCCAACCTTCATGTTCTGAATCAATAAAGACCACATATAAAGTTGGTTTGGTTCTAGTTGAGTTTGATAAAGATCCAATGAACGTTGCCATAAGTCGAGTGCAACCTCCTTTTGGCAATGATATTTTGACTGAGGAGACGAAGTGATATCACTCAAATTACTTTAAAGAGTGATTTTTACTCTCTCAAATAAGAGGTCGAGTTGTAGTACTTAGGGATCGAATTCAAAAAGAGCTGGGGACACAAAAGATCTTAAACAGTTTATGATTAAGCTAGGTAAATTATAGAAATGGTAAAATTTCAAGCAGTGGTGAACAAGACAGTTGTTCGGTTGTAAATAATATGAGAAAGAGTTAGACTTAGGGTTTCTATTCATGTAATCAGAATTATAATAGCATAGAAGATATGATTGTATATTGGATATTCTAGAACTCAAACTAAGTAATATTCTATCAAATTTCATTTGTTTAGAATATCTATTGTCTGGATCCCAGATCTCAATTGTCGTTTGTTGCCATGGGGAAAATGTCGATGGATAGTCGATTAATACACCTTTCAGAACGTCGATCGATACACATATAAGGTTAAATATAGATAAAATATGGGTAAAATCCATGGTATATCACACCTAAATACCATGACTAAATATGGGTAAAATCCATAGTATATCACACCCTAGACTTACCATTTTGCTTGTCCTCAAGCAAAACAAATAGTAGTCTTTGCAAAGGAGGTTTTTAAAACAGCAGGGACTCACACAATTTAAGAACTCATATCATCACCTCTACAATGTTGCAAACCACATCAAATCAATTCTAATTTCAGAGGTATCTTATATACTATATCCTAGCTTAGCAACCAAATCTATCTAACCATCAATTTAGCTAATAGTGTCTGACTCGCCCCTCTATTGATCTCATTTAATACATATATAAAAGGTGTAGGTTTTACCTTGGGTGTTTCGATCAAAAGACACATGAAATCTTACTTAAACAAGTTTCTGAATACACAAGTAGTCTTTTCTAGTTCCTTTCCTCTCTCTCTCTTCTCACTTCTCTCAGTCAATGTCTCCCTTTTTTAAAGGGTATCATTTTATTTTTTAATTGACTGAGATATTTGGACAGGTTTCCATGAATCAAACTCAAATGGTTGTAGCCACCAGATCCTGTTCACTTCTTTTTGACATTTATCTCTTTTTAGAATTTTATGAATCAAGCCTTAATGGTTGTAGCCACCAAGTCATGTTCTAATCCTTTTTAAAACTGAAGGGGAGAGAAAGGAAAACTAGATCCATACAGACTTTTACCTTCCAGACTTGAAGGAGGAATCCGATCTAATGTATACCAAGCCCCAATACAAGCAGATTAAGCTCTGTTAGGTTGGAGATCAGCTTTGGTTCCTTCAAACATTCTCAGCAAGTGTGTATAATTGGTAGGTGATCCACTTTAGTATCTCTAATATATTCTGCAGTATAAATCTAAGAGTGGTGCTAGAGAGTGGTTAGATAATAAGTGAAATTGTAAAGTTCATTATCCCCTTCTTGACTCAATAAAATTTTTCTTGAAAAACATTTTGTAAAACTCATAAAGTAAACTAGATATCAGTAAACCTCCTCCCAAAATTAAATTACACCGTCCCCAGTGTGTATCTGTTCGAAGGTTGGTGAGAAATAAATCATAAGTACACTATGTAACAAGGTAAAACGATATACCTTCCCGCTGATGGTTGATGTCGATCGACACAATTAAGTGGCTATCGATCGGTGCTGGTGTAGATTTGTCGATCGATGTCGACCTGGTCTCATTTGTCGATAGGCTGGACAATTGTCTCCTTGGGCCTCATTTTTTGGTTATATTTTTTATTTTTTATTTTTATTTTTTTGACCTGCAATAAATTAAATGCAAAAATCAATAATAGATCCTGAATAAAAGTAAGTAAAATTACCTAATAGTGGGTTGTCTTCCACTTAACGCTTTGTTATATTCATTTAGCTTGACTTTGGAAGTAGGTTGGCTAGTAAGGAGGTGGATGCCTACTTATTGGGAAACAAGTGTCTACATCTTCCTCGCTCATCTGAAACCATGTACTAATGAATCTTCTTATGGATTCATCTCCTATGGTCCACTTATTTTTCAGTATCTCCTTATCAACCTCACTGACATGCATCCTTTTCTGAAGGTTATTGATGTTGTGCTGGTGCATTCCAAGTCTGGCATGAGTTGTTTCGTCAAGTTCCTCTAATCTCTGGGAAAAGTCTTCCCACATCAATTATTGAGAAAAATTAATCTCATCAAGCTTGTCCTCTAAAACTTCAGATTTCATTTTGTCTCCGAATTACGTCCATCTCCTCTTTCAGCTCATCAGTCAGCCTGTCAATGTTGTCATTAAGTGGGTAGTAAACATCATCAAGCCTCTTGTAGTTATCATCCAGTGACATCTCTTGGGGTCTGTAGATCCCGTGTACAATGTCATCAATATCTGCTCTTGTGTAGCTTCTTAGCCTTGGCAAGATTCTGGTGAACTTCGCTGCATGGTCTGGTAGACAGATATGAGTTTGTACATGTATTGTATCTCTTTCCAGAATGTCTATGATGTCTTCCCTAGAGACATGAGTGATTCTTCCATCAGGCGCTCGTGCATATCCATGCTCGTCTCTGTATATGCCGTACCCAACTCTTTTTCCCACTGGAATAATCTTTTGCAGTCAGAATCATAAGCTCTATGTCCAAACTCGAAGCGACCATCGATCGATGGTTGACCTGTCCTATCGGTCGATGTTGACTCATCCGCTCTAGCGTGTGGCTATGTTTCGTGATGAGTATCGATCGATATATGGTTGTTCCCGTAGATCGATGTTTCCCCTATGTTCTTATGGGAACTCGTGAGAACTCATGCTTCATCCATGGCAAGACCACAATACTCAATAACCTCTTCTTCTATGTAGTCCTCATCGTACTCATCTAGCTCCATTGCGCTCATCTTCCTCTTTGAAGGTCAGGAATGTTTTGGACATAAGTGATGATTTTGGAGCATTTTGGAGATATTTGGAGCAAGCACCCGAGATGACCATCGAGATCGACAATCGGTCGATATTGGAGAGATAGAATCGATCAATACACAAGTCATGGTGTCGATCGATAGCGAAGCGCGCAGGAAGCCTGTTTGGTCACAGCCGAGTTAAAGCCCAAGATTTCACTATTTTACAAGATTGCCCCTGACGAGTTTTTAACTAATTATATAAGCTTTGCCGCCATGTTTGAGGCAGAGTGTGCTTTCTTTGTGTTTCATTGTTTTATTGATAGATAGGAGAGAAGATCCAAAGTTATAATTTGTGGTTGGAACTCCATTGATATCTATTTCATATATCTATGAAGTTTTTATACTTAACTATTGTAATGAATTGCTTAGCCATGTCTGAGTAGTTCTCTTGTTAGATTTTAGGGTTTAAATAGGTTAGGAGGGATTAGTCCCAACTATAGATTGCTGAGTTGTGATAATCATCTTTAGAGTTGTTCATTAATGCATGTGTCTAGATTAGCTTACCTAGAACTTGCCCTAGTATTGATTGATAAAAGCCATAGCTAATTCTCATCCTGAAAACTTTCTAATTGAACTTTGTTTCTTGCTATGAGCAAGGCGAGAGCTGATCTAGTGAGCTTAGTAAGCATTCATTCAACCTGCGCATAAAGCTTGACTAGAGCGCGACGATATGCCCATTGGAATATCGATCGACACTTTTGTTGGGGAAAAATATCCCGATATTATTTCCTCCGGCCTCCAGGCAGGACCCAGACCCTCGAGTCCCCGATAAGGGAACGCTCCAGGTCCCCGCTAGAAAGAACCCTGAATTCGGTCTCTGGAACCGAGCTCCCTTCCAAGAAATGGAAAACTTCCGATAAAGGAGAACCTTCCAAATTTCCGAATATGGAAGAGTTTAACCTAATGGAACCGACTCCTAGACGGCTATATAAGAGCTACTAAAGCCCTTAAGAAGAGGATCGACTTCAATTTGCTATTTGTTTACAAAACCTCAAAACCAATCAACCAAACAACTGCCTAGTTCACCACTACAATTTGCTATTTCCATAATTGACCAAACTTAATTATAAATTGTTTAAGATCTTTTGTGTGTCTCAGCTCCTTATAGATTCGATCCCTAAGAACTACAACTCGACCTCTTATTTGAGAGATTACAAATCACTTAAGATAATTTGAGTGATATCAAATTTAGCGTCGTTGCCGGTGAGCTTTGATCGCCATTAAATCTTATCTTGGAAGTTTTAAGTCTAGGTTTTTATGTTACTCAAAAACTGATAATTGTTTTTCTTTAACTTCTTTCAGGTGCATGCCCAACAGTAACAGAAGCAACAAAGAAAAATCATTATTTTTCACAGACTCTGCACTCTTGGAACACACGATCCACAAAGAAAAGAGATCAACATCGATCGACAACAACATCCATTCATCGGCCGAATCTTCTCGGCAAACATCGACCAATACTCCTAATCTGTCAAACGACAGTTGTGAGCTACCGCCGGTCAACACTTCAACCCGAACCTTGATCGACATCCGTCCGCGGGACATGGTTGCGACACTAATCCTAGAGAGGGATGAGAATGGAGACTTGCATGACCATGAAGGTCATCTGCGTATTGCAGCAGGTCAGAGATTAGATGATCAGAGGGCTGTAATTCTTGATCAAGATGATCATATCGCTGCAGCTGTTCAAGATGTAGACGATGCTGCTAAACCCAAAATGTTGGCAAACTACAATCGTCTAGATCATTATTACGCCAACATATCCGCTATTCGTCCTCCTGCCATTCAGAGGACAGATTTCGAGTTGAAACCCCATCACTTTACACTAGTGGCGCAAACACCCTACTGTGGTTTGTCACACAAGCATCCTATGGACCAGCGGGAGAGGTTCGAGGATATGGTTTCTGAAATTAAAGCTAATAGAGTCCCTGACGACTTATCTTTTCTACAAGCTCTTCAAGTACTCACTGGCTGGAGAAGCTTCGCGCTGGCTTAGGCAGTTACCACCAAGATCTCTCACATCCTGAGCTGACATCAAGAATGTGTTCCTGCGCAACTTCTTTCATGAGTCGCAAGCTGAGGACTTAAGGAGAAATCTTGCTACATTCACTCAGGATCCTACAGAGTCATTTAAAATCTCATGGATCATATTCAAGTCCTATCAGAGAGAATGTCCACACCATGTATTTAATGAAGTGCAGCTGCTCAACACTTTTTTCAGCGGCATTACGCTGGCATATCAGATGGTTTTGGACACAGCTAGTGATAGGTACTTCACCACTAGGAATCCAGAAAAGGCTGTGAGATTGATTGAGAACTTGGCGTCTAGCAATAGCATCAAGAACACTGATTTTGAGAGGAGAAAATCGGCCACCCTAGAAAAGGAGGAGTTGGACAATGTTAAGCTTAAGCTGGATAGTGTTCAGAAGGTTCTCAAGGAGCAAGTTAGTTTTGCAGAGGATATGGAAGCTGTAAAAATCAATAGTGATGGAGATTTAGAAGAGGATGTGCATTTAATTAGTACTGGTTTTCAGAATCAGAAACATGAGAATCAGAGTGGATACAGAAACTCCTATGGTAATGAACAGAGGAGTAATTTCAACCAGAATTCACAGTTCCAGAAACCCTACAGCAACAACTTCAACAACAGCAACAACATGAACTATGGAAATTCTTCCTACCAGAACGTGCCACCACATACTCGAGAGAGCAAGATAGAAGCAATAATTGATCAAGTTCTTTAGGGTTAGTAGAAGCTTATGGTGAATGTCAATGGGAAGATATATGTTGTCTACACTGAGCTGAATGCAAAGTTTGAGACTCTGAACACACATGTGAAGAAGTTGGAGACACAAGTGGTTTATACAGAAGAATTTGTTAAGAAGCAAGAAACTTTCATCAAGGGCAATGAAGCACTGAAGAACCACGTGAATGCAATCATAGATGATGATTTATGGCACGTGATTAAGGAGGAGATGCTTCAGGAGGGAGAATTCGATGTTGAAAGCTCCATGAGCTTCGGTGGTTAACATTGGTGTCAACCGACACCAAGAGATGAACATCGATCGATGGAATTGGATGGACACCGATCGACACCGGATGTTCAATATCGATCGATGGAGTCAGTTGCATCATGAAAGACGGTCAGGATCATGACCAATGACGAGTTTGCAGCTAGACACCCACATCCACCCAAACTCTTACATGCATGTACACATAAATCGGCAGAGTGAGAAAGTCACCGATCGACAGAGACATTCAACCGGCTATCGACAATCAACCTCAGTCATCGATCGACGAGCACCTATCTGCTATCGAGTGCAACTACCCAAGATAAATGCAGCACGACTGAATGCACTCAGAATCTCATCTCAACCTCAGAGACACCAATAGATAACATCAGTGAGAAATCTGAAGATGCAGCAGAGCTTATGCAAGTTGATCAGGCTACTATGGGAAGAACCTTGAGGAAGAGGAAGGAAAAAGTTCCCAAGCATATGAAGAAAGAAGCTAATGATAAGGAGATGGAGAGTTTCAGAAAGAGGATTCTAAGGATCCCATTAGATAAGCCATTTGAGGAGGCTTATTTTACCCACATGTTGTGGATGTTCTTCACAGAGACCAAGGAAACTGAAGAAGACATAAGGAGAATGTTCCACCAGGTGAGAGAGAAGATAAGACAGAGGATTACACTGAAGAAGAAGAGTGATACTAAAAATTTTCTAGTACCCTGCTTGATAGGATGCATTGACTACCCTAGTGCACTCTCCGACACAGGATCTTCAGTCAGCACTCTATCTAAGGTGATGGCAGACCATTTAGGTCTGAAGATAGAGATTTTAAAGGATTCATTCACTTTTGTCGATTGTTCTCAGAGGAACTCAGGAGGATTCATCAGAAACCTTGAGGTGCAGATTGGTAATGCCCTAGTTCCAGTAGACTTCCATGTCCTGGACATCAATCTCAACTGGAATTCTTCTCTACTACTTAGGAGAGCCTTCATGGCTATGGTATGAGGAGTATGCGACATGCAGACCACCAAGCTGTGCCTGACACTCATAGACCCTACCGTCTATTATGATCTGGTGAGAGTTGTTAAGAAACAGACGGGCTACAAGGCGATTGGAGACAACCCAGAATTCATTGCAGCTTGCCACTGTAATCATGAAGCTGATGAGGAATCGATCACCACTAAACATGAGCTATCGATCAACGAAAAGTTTGTAGCAACGATCGACAATGCCCATGCAAATGAGATAAACGATTTTCTAGAAGGATCTATCAACAGTTGGGAGAATGATTACTACCAACCTTGCTTCGCTGTTAACACTGCTACCCCTTCAAAGATGAAGATGAGCGCAATGGAACATGATGAGTATGATGACGGCTACAAAGAAGAAGCAACTATTGAGTACAGTGGCTTTGCCATGGAATAAACAAGAGTTCTCAGGGGTTCCCATGATACCAGAGGGGAAACATCGATCGACGGAGAAATCACGATATCGATTGATACTCATCACAGAACAGAGGCAGATGCTAGAGCAAAAGATTCGGCATCGATCGACAGGAGAGGTCAGCCATCGATCGACAAATGCTACAAGTTTGGACAGAGACCTACGATTCCGAAAGAAAAAGATTATTCCATTGGGAAAAGAAAGGTGAATATGATGTATACAGAGACGAGCATGGATGATTTGCACGAGCACCAGATGGAAGAATCATTCATGTGTCAAGGGAAGACATCATAGATATTCTGGAGAGAGCTACAATGTATGAGGAGGCTAGTATTTGTCTACCAGAGCATGCAGAGAAATTCACCAGAATCTTGCCAAGTCTGAGAAGCTACAGAAGAGCAGATATTGATGATATTGTACACGGTATCTATAGAGCTCATGAGATGTCATTAGATGATACCTACATGAGGCTCGATGATGTCTACTACCCACTTAATGACAGCATTGATAGGCTTACTACATGCATGGATGAGCTAGAAGAGGAGATGGACATGATCCGAAGACATAATGCAATCTGAACTGAAGCATCGATCGACAGTCTTACTCGACCATTGATCGACAGTGGATACGAATATTTGAATAAGAGGCTGGTCATAGTGAAGTTGTTAGAGGACAAGCTTGATGAGATTATTTTTTCTCAAGACTTGATGCGAGGACTTTTCCCAGAGATTGGAAGACCTAGATGAAACAACTACAGCCAGACTTGGAATGCACCAGCACAGCAACAATAACCTTCAGAATAGGTTGTGTGTCAGTGAGGTTGATAAAGAGATACTGAAAAATCAGTGGATCATAGGAGATGAGGCCATAAGAATCTTCATTGGTACATGGTTTCAAATGAGCAAAGATGATGTAGACACTTATTTCCCAACAAGTATTCATCCACCTCCTTACTAGCCAACCTACTTCCAAAGTCAAGCTAAATGACTATAACAAAGCGCTGAGCGGGAGACAACTCATTATTAGGTAATTTTACTTAGTTTTATTTCAAAATTGTTACTTATTTTCGCATTTAAATTATTGCAGGTTAAAAGAAAACCAAAAAGAAACCCGAGGAGTCGATTTCCCCATCTATCGACAGATGAGGCCAGGTCGACATCGATCGACATTACCACACCAGAATCGACCGACGCGCACTTACACATCAGCGAGCAGGTATATCGTTATACTTTGTTACATTATGCACTTATGATTTATTTTCCACCAAAATCCGACTAGATACACACTGGGGACAGTGCAATCTAAGTATGAGGGGAGGTTTACTAATATCTAGTTTATTGTATGAGTTTTACAAAATGTTTTTCAAATTTTTTTATTGAGTCAAGAAAAGGATAATGAACTTTACAATTTCACTTATTATCTAACCACTTTGTAGCACCACTCTTAGATTTATTGACTGTAGAGTGTATTATAGATACTAAAGTGGATCATCTGCCAATTATCCACACTTGCTGAGAATGTTTGAAGAAACCAAAACTGATCTCCAACCTAATTGAGCTAAACTGCTTGTCTTGGAGCTTGGTATATATTAGATCAGATTCCTTCTGCAAGTCTGGAAGTTAAAAGTCTGTGTGTTTATGATTCCCTTCTCTCTCTCTCTCTCTCTCTCTCTCTCTCTCTCTCTCTCTCTCTCTCTCTCTCTCTCTCTCTCTCTCTCTCTCTCTCTCTCTCTCTCTCTCTCTCTCTCTCTCTCTCTCTCTCTCTCTCTCTCTCTCTCTCTCTCTCCGGTATCTATATAAATAAAAGATTGAAATGATTTCCTGCGGATTAGAGGGGTAAGAGTATCTCCAGCGACCCCATTATTCTACTCTAATGGAATGATCACACATTATTGGAAGCGAGGGGTAGGACAGTCTCCTGCGACCCCATTATTCACCTACACTTTGTCAAATAAAAAAACAGAAAGATAAAAAAAAATCAAAAAGAAGGTGAATAAAGATGGACTGTATCATCATTATTGTTCATTGGAATTGAGATTCAAAGAAGAGAGACAGAAGGAAGAAAGGGATCAGACAAGCTACATGTGTGTTCAGAAACTTGCTTGAGTTAGAATCCATGTGTCGTTTGATTGATACTCCCAAGGTAAATCCTACACGTTTTGTATATGTATTAACTGAGATTAGTAGAGGGGCGAGCCAGACACTATTAGCTAAGTTGCTGGTTAGATTGGGGGGGGGGTGATATACAGTAGAACCTCTATAAATTAATAATGTTGGGACTTTGAAATTTTATTAATTGTTATTTTTGATTTTATTGTATACATATTAATTGTTATTTTTTGAAATTTTACATTTATATTAATTTTATTATATTATTTTTTGTATATAATATATATTGCATAGAACTTAAATGTGGTTTTAGATATAATATTACTAAATATCATCAAAAACATATGAAGTGTTAAAAAAATATAAAGATAATTCCATCGTGAATATAAAATAGAGAATATAATAATAGGTTCTTACTTATATAAAATATATATACATATAAATTATTAATTTATAATTTTATTGGAACTATATATTTACATAGAATTTTTGAAAAAAAAAAATTATCTCATTATTTTATTGATTTGTATCAAATTTTCAACTGGTCCAAGTTGGGACCTGTGAAATTTAATAATTTATAGAGATTATTAATTTAACGAGTATTAATTTATTGAGGTTTTACTGTACCATGAATTTTACTCACTTTTAGCCATGGTATATGGGTGTTTTAGGAACTAATCATTATGTTTTGGAGTCTTTTTAGCATTTTACATGTTCATGGATGATTTGGAGAAAAGTGATGATTTGGGTGCATTTTGGAGATAAAATGAGAGGAAGCTCGAAGCTGACCATCGAACAAGTTCGAGGTCGACATTCAAAGTGCAACATCGATTGATGCACACTCTGTTCCATCGATCGACAACGAAGTGCGCAAAGTCCAGCCGGCTTAAAACCCAAGTCAAGACATATTTACAAAAATACCCTTTGTCGGCTTTTAATCTAATATTTATGTGCTCTGCCATTGTTCTAGGCAACACACGCTTTTTACTCTTTTCTAGTTTCACACAGCCAAGGTTTTTAGTATATTTGGAGAGAAGATCCAAGACTCCTTCAGAGATTTGTATTGGAACTCTAGTATTTCTAACATTTATCTATTTATGAATTCTTTTATGTTATTTGTAATGAATTGCTTTACTATGTTTGAATAGTTCACTTTGTTAGGTTTAGGGTTCAAATAGGATTATGAAGGATTAGTCCAAAATATAGATTGATGAATTGTTTGTGATATCCATCAGTTGAATTGCTCTTATTGCTTGTGTTCTAGAGTAGCTAACTAGAACTCTGATATTAGGATAATTAGGCGCAAGCGGAAGCCTGGTATGTTACCTGAAATAATTCATATTGTGCTTGGATTGCTAGAAACAAGCGGAAGTTGATCTAGGAAACCTAGTGAACATAGTCAAACCCGTTCGGTAAAGCTTACTGGAAGGAACATCGATCGACAACCCTATAGGTGTATCGATCGAGTTTCTGAAAGGTGTATCGATCGACTATCCAATGATAGCATCGATCAACACTTTCTCCAGATCAACAAACGACAGTTGAGATCTGAGATCCAGACAATAGTTATTCTAAACAAATGAATGTTGATAGTTTATAACATTGTTTGAGTTCTAGAATATCCAATAAACCACTCTAGCTTCTATACTACTATAATCATGATTACCTGAATAGAAACCTTAAGTCTAACGCTTTCTCATAATTGTTTACAAAACCTCAAAACCAATAAACCGAACAACAGCCTTGTTCACCACTGCAATTTACTATTTCCATAATTGACCTAGCTTAATTATAAACTGTTAAGATCTTTTGTGTGCCCCAGCTCCTTGTGGATTCGATCCATAAGTACTAAAACTCGACCTTTCATTTGAGAGAGTACAAATCACTTAGGGTAATTTGAGTGATATCAATATCGTGAGAGTGTGACCAATAACCTGAACCCAATCATTATGGACTAAATAGTTATTTGCAAAAATATTTAGTCTAGGATTTAGTTGAACATATTTGAATCTGGGTTATTGCTTGTTTGATGCATCAAATACGCAGCGAGATTTGGTATTTGATTAGTCTTAGACATCTCATAGTTTATCGTAACGAGTGTTTGATAACTTACTGTTGAATTCGAGTTCTAGAATTGAGCCTTATAAAGCTTCGACATCTATTGATTTGTGTTTGAATCTCTTGTTTGATATCCCTATATTTAGCGTCTTTCCCATTACTTACATCTCTATCTATTTTTATTATGTTTATTGTTTACTGCTTTCTTTCCTAACTTAGTCTGAAATTCAAATCTATTGTGTGAAACATAGAGTTTATGTGGATTCGATCCCTAAATACTTTAATGACACTCTTATATGAGAGAATTGCTGTTAGGTAATTTGAGCATATCAAGCATGTTATACTCCATGTGGATGTCATAGCCTTAATCTCGCTCTTTGTGATATGGCTTCTTCATCTACAAAATCAGTGTAATCTTTGGATTGTTCAACGTACCTATTGTGTATTATCATCTTCAACTAGAACTTTCGGATTATTGAAACAAAATTTGAACAATTCCAAAGTTGTGATATGTTTATTTAATTAAGCTGAAATCAACTAGTGATGATGAGCTGATGAAAATCATGTGTTAGACTTGGAGATTTTCGTAGGCATGGTGAACATTCAGATGTAAATATGGAAGATCTATGTTCTGAGCTTAAAATTCTAAGAATGGTACTACCAGCAGAAGTTAAAAGCGCTTATGAAGTATTGAAATCTTTGAAAACAATGTAGAATTTTTACCTGGATTCTTCATGGTTTGCTTAACGAATATTGTTTACAAACCGGGGTTTTGCTGCGGAAATATTTTTTCCATATTGAAATTGAAAAAAAATTATCTACAATCTACCATGTCACAAGAAAAGTTGAATGAGTTATCAATATATCTATTGAAAGTTTGATAAACTTGACTACGAAAAGATTATAAACATATTTTCTGGAAGAAAAGCTACAAGATATGTTTTTCAGAAATAAAATTGTATTGATATATTATAGTTTTTGTAATTTCTAATTTTAAATAATATGTTAAATTTTATTTTATTTTATTATAAGAGGGCCACATATTCTAATGCTTTAAGCCATTAAAATATCGGGGACGGCACAGCTTTGATCAACCATTCATCAACCACTTCTCCATTTCGACTGACATAACTACTGATTAGTGACTAGTATGGCGGTAGAGGAGGCAGTCCAGGTAGGCTAGGGAGGCCCGGGAGGGGAGGGAGGGGAGGGAGGTCTGGTAGGCGAGGGAGTCCCGGGAGGGGAGGGAGGCCTGGGATGTTAGGGAATTTTGGAATGTTAGGAAGTCCCGGAAGGTTTGGTAGTTTCGGGATGATGGGAAGCCATGGAAACAGTCCGGTGGGAGATGGAGATGAGTTAGGGGCCTGTGATAGAAGTGCAAGCCCAACCAACCTTGTAGTCTCCGATGAAGGGCCTTTGAGAAGGTGGCGGGCATCCGCTTGTTCTGATTGCTTATGCCACCATATCTTTGGTAATCCAACGGTTGAGATTGGAAGATAGACAAGCAAAAGCAGGGCTACAAGGAGTGTTGTGGTCAAAACGAAGCCCTTCATGACTACGGCAACAACGAAAGACTAGGGAGTGTAAATGAATTAACTTGTCCACGGATACAATTTTGTGAGACTGGACCAATTTATATAGGTGTTTTCACCTATTATATTTCTTCTGTTATTTTACACTAATCTTTTGATAATGTTAGGGATAAGGATTCTATAGATTTTTTTTCGAGCAACTGTTATATCTTTTGATAGTTATTTATTATTTTTTACCTCCTCACGTTGCTTACATTTTACTAAAAATCTGGTCACAGAAACAATGTGATATTTGAAAATACAAAGTTTCAAAAAATGACCTCGATATTGAGTTGTTCATGTAAGCTATTAGATTCTTCTAGATGTGCCTTTGTGTTTAGCTACAACGTACATATATGCGTTACTGCCTTTACAAGAATACACTACAAAGAGGGAAATTTGGTAAATATGACTCAAAACTTGATTGAAATGCAAACTTATACCCAAACTTGAATCAAATGCAAAACTAACATAAAAAATCTTGTGAAAATATATCCACTCCCTTGTGACCAAACAAAAAAAACATAACTCATTTTTACGAATATAGCTCCGATAAGTCGTTTGAGTCTTCTGAGATACTGAAAATCGTTTGGTGTATCTAAAAAATAATTTATAAATTGTTTAAAAAATATTTTGACAAGTGAAAAATTAAAATCATGTAATTATAAACAGTTTTAAGTGATGTAAATTAAGATATAATAAAATTGAATAGTTTTCAACATAGATGAGTGAAAGTAGTTAATCATGATATTCTTTGGTTTAGGGTTTGGCAACATATGTTGTAGTATTGTATGTATTCTTAGGGTTAGATTTTGGAAAACTTAAATGTTTTTTTGAAAAATTAATTTTTGTACCTATATGTGTTTATTTATGTGTATAGTAAACACTTTTTAAGTTTAATTTATTTTATGAAGTATTTAGTTAGTTAATTTAATTTTGAGGTTATGTTTAGGGTCTAGAAGACTAACATGTAAGTCGTCTAGAAATTCTTCTATTTTAGTTTCCCGCTAAAAAATATTGAAGTCTTCTGGACGACTTATTTGTAAGTCGTCTAAGAAGTCTTCTGAATCAAAAATATTTAACCTAATTGGATTTTTTGCCTCACTATATAAAAAAAAAATTGCACATTCTCTCTTCTCCTCTCAAATTGCTGCAACAAAAATGTAATGTTCCTCATTATAAAACTCTCTAACCTCTCTCTAATCTCTTTGAACTTCTAAACATCAAATTTTATATCAATTTATTGTTTTTGTCTCATGTCTTTCTCACTAATTTATCTTGTTTTTACAGGTTTTTCATCACATGGTTTTCATCTCATTTTCTTTGTTTTTAAGCTATTTGAACATTTTTGGATATGCAAATTTTTTAGATCTGAATTTGGATATGCAGGTTTTTCAGATCTGGAAGACTTCCAGACGACTTCGAAGAAGTCCTCCAGACGACTTTCAGGAAGTTTTCTAACAGAGTCTTCTCCCATGTCTCCCTTTGATAACATATCTGAACGTTTTGGTAATTTTTATGCCTAATTTTTTTCATTTGGTAACCTCCTGTTGCATAAAGTTCATACCTTTTTCCTAAACTAAAACTCTCCAAACCCACTCTAATCTCTTTGACTTGAAAACACTAAACTTTATATTAATTTTTCATTTTGACTCATGTCTTTCTCACTAATCTATCTTTTTGTTGCAGGATTTTAATCAGATGGTTATCAATCTTCCACTTGGATATATACTTTGTGTGTTATATAAAAGTATATATATCTAATTTTCCACTCATTTTCTCTGTTTTTAAACCATTTGAACATTTTTTGATGTGATATGCAAGCTTTTCAGATCAGGGCTTGATATACATGTTTTTCAGATCTAGATCAGACATTGGAACATTTTTGGGAAGTCTTCTCGGAAATCTTCTAAAATATAACGTGCTAGAAGACTTCAAGGAAGTCTTCCAAACGACTTCGAAGAAGTCTTCTGACGGAGTTTTCTTCCAGTCTAAGTTTGTCTTTGTAGAGCAATGATCTATAATAGTTTTGTTTGTGGTCTATTTTGTGATTTGCATGTGTACTCCTTTAGTTGTGATTTTTTTTTTTAAATTTGAAGAGATATTAATGAAAAAATTGGTAAATTTGTTCATTTTCCACAATATTATCTTGCCAAAATTACATGACATAATTGAAGTTATTGATACAACTTCAATAACGAAACACAATAAAACAAAAAAATCAATCTAATTTATTATAACTAAGGGAGGAGAATTCTCAAAAAACTGAGTCAAATTCACAAAAGATAAAACATTACATAAGTTCAAAGATAGAACACTTTCATTAGATACATAAGTAAAAAGTATATCTTATGATCTAAGAAGACACATTAAACCATGTTACTTGATATTTTTGAAGTTAGTTAACACTTTTAAAAATTAAATAAACATATCTTAAAGTTACTTAACAAATTTACAAAAACTATTGTAGAAGACTTCGTCAATTAGCTAGAAACTTTACTAAGCATGAATGTTGGTAACCTCGTAAATATCACCAATTAATTTATAAATTTCATTCAGCAGCCCCACTATTGACTAATATACATGAATTAACAAAAAGAATTAAAAAGTCTTTATAGTTTTAGAGAAAATAAAAGTTTATTAAACATTGAAGCAGACGACTTCCACATAAGTCGTTTGGTAGACTTCTAGAAAGTCATCCATTTAGGTTAGTTTTGCAATTGATTTTTAACCTAGACGACTTACATGGAAGTCGTCCATCTTTGTTTGTTAAAAAAAATTCGAGACGATTTCCATGTAATTCGTCTAGGAAAAACGGGTTAGTTTTGCATTTGACCGGATTGTGTCAGAAATTCAACAACTTACATGAAAGTCGTCCAAGATAAGCAAGGTTTGACCAGAATCTCAGAATAAAATCATGGACGACTTCCGTGTAAGTCGTCTAGACAAAAATAATTTTTTATTTATTTATTTTTCAATTGCAAAACTAACCTGAGATGACTTACATGGAAGTCATCTAGGTATAAAAAATAATAATTTTTTAATTCTCTACTGGACGACTTACATGAAAAGTTTAATTTCTGACATAATCCGGTCAAATGCAAAACTAACCCGTTTACCTTAGACGACTTACATGGAAATCGTCTTGAATTTTTTTTACAAACAAATTTGGACGACTTCCATGTAAGTCATCTACAAAAATACATTTAAAAGTCAATTGCAAAACTAACATCTGCATTGACCAGAAGACTTCCATATAAGTCGTCTAACCCGCTTACCCGGAAGTCGCCTGGACGAACAGATCTGGAAAAAAAACTAATTTCATAGTTTTAACTAGTGTGATAACTTGTTTAGCACACAAAAGTCTTCTCCAAGCACCCATAATCTAAAAAAAAGTGACCCACTAAGAATCGTAAGCTTCAGTGGCTCTATGAACCATAAAATTTTTAGAATCAAAATCTTGAGTGTTTTTTGGATGAATATAGAGAGAAAGTGAAAGAAATGTTGTTTTTAGTTCATAAGAATCGAGAAAGAAGGAGTGTAAATCGATTTGAGGTGCATTAAGAGTTTCAAATTGGTTGTTCATGATGGTTGGTGTATTGATGGTAATGACAATCTTGTAAATACTTGAAGATGATGAGGTTGAGAGAGTAAAAAGATAATTTTTGAAAAAAAAAAAAACTAATGGCATTTTCGTGAATAATATGAATTTATGAGATGAATAGGGAAAAAGTAAAATCCACAAAAAAAATATAGGTTAGTTTTAGGTTTGACTTTGAGTTTTTTTTGTTAATTTTACAAATAGCCTACAAAAATTATAAAGATGATATTTCTCACGACCAAATCCATCGGAAAGCTGTCGAGAATTTCCTTTTTTTGTCAGATTCTCGACAAATATGTTTCTGTCAGGTCTATATAGTTGGAAATTCCCAACAGATTCTAGCGACCTTAATCCTGACAAATTCCTGACAAAACCGGTGGTCGAAATAGTAGTCGATATTTCATTGAGGAAAATCTCGATATACATTTGGTCATCGGGAAATATCTTTACAAAAACTATGATCGTCGAAAAATTTGCCAATGGACCTCGTTTGTCTAAAATTGTTGTGATATTTCATAGTTATTAACTTCTGATGACAGATGTATCGTAGCAAATTTTCCAATGACTTCCCGGTATAATTTAATTTTTTTGTTTTTTTAAATTGGAATAATTCCGATAATTTCATTTAAAATTATATTAAAAATGAATGTAAGTTATGGGCTCAGTCATTTAATCTTTAAGCCCAAGTTGGCAACTATTCTTTACATATAAAAGAAGGTAGAGAACGTATGATGGAACTAACCTAATTGAGGTTCATGGCAGGGTGCCGTAATGGCACAAGAGCTACCGAACATTCAGAGGGGAGAGAACAAGATGATATCAAAAAGAGAAAAAGATTATCTCCATAGAAAGTGGGAGTTCAAGTCTCCACCTTTAGTGTTCTTCTCTTTGTGTTTGTTTTATAGTTTCTCTCTATGCCTTGTACCTGAAACACAAAGAAAGCGCGGGTTTAGAGCGTTGTGTAAACCTTTGATCAGATAGTGGATGTTTGGGGGAGGAGTTTTCCACACGAGATGTACCCTTGCGGAGAGGAAGTCGTTAAATCTTAATGTCAAAGTTACTTTAAGTTTGTGTTTAAACCATGAAGAATAAACAAGTAGATGTGTGATTCGTAGTTAAGATCCTAACAAGTGGTATTAGAGCCATGTTAAGGTACTTACTGTTAAGAAGAGGTACACAAGCTCTAGGAAGAGGAAGGTTCTGTCCTGCAACTAACCAACAAACCGTGAGACTGGTTTTGTATGTTTTCTTGTGAAGGAGGATATCACAAGGTTTCAGATAGATTGATATACCATGGATTTTATCCACTTTTAGCCATGGTATATGAGTGTTTTAGAGTATATTATATACGTTTGGAGTATGTTTTAGATTGTTTTCAGGTTCATGTACATTTTGAAAAACTTTCGTGAGTTTGGAGCTTTTTGGAGTCTTTTGAGGTGCAGAACTGCACAGACGCGTCGGATGTTTAGCTATGGATAGAGACCTTTCCACGGTGAGATTGAACCTATTTTTAACACAAGATAGAGATTTGATTTAGCTTTCCAATGCTACCGGTTTAAGGTCAATCAGCATCTTGTAGCAGAAGTTATGCTCGTTTTAATGAAAAGTTGTACGTCTGCCTCGCGAGAGGAAGCTGTCGACGAGATGAAGGAATGTCGATCGACGACACAGTCTTGGTGTCAATCGAGGGTAATCCCATTGTTGACGGCTACGCTTTATTTACTTAGTTTTATTTGTACTTTTATGCTAGGAGAGAAGAGAAGAACTCCTTCAGGGTCCTTTTGGAACTCCTTGTGTTTTATTATTGATTTCTATTCATCTATGGTTTTCTGTGACAACTATGCTTGAATAGATCCACCTGTTAGATTTAGGGTTCATTATGGTTATAAGGGATTAGCCCAAACTATAGAATTTCTAGGGTGATAGATATCCTTCAAGGAATTGATTGCAATGCATGTGTTCTAGAGTAGCTAATTAGAAATTTGATTTTAGGTTCGTGGACAAATATTGCAGTAGGTTCTGGACCATAATAGATTTCCTTGAGCTAGGGTTGCTAAAACCAAGTGATAGCTAATTTAGTTAAGACTAGTGAACCTATCGATCAACTTGTTAAGGCCTGTATAAGGAAACATCTATCGACGCTAATCTAATAGCATCGATCGACATTTGATCCATATCAACAAGCGGAAGCTGAGATATTGGACTTAGTCAATACACAGGACTCGCATGCGGAAGCTGGATATCTTTACAGTAGAATTCGAATTATAGAATTGATTACCTTAGCATCTATATCACTATAATTATGATTATCTGAAATCCTAAGTCTAGCAACCATCTTTCCATCAAACAACTCATCAATCTCTTTAGAACAACTACCTTATTCGACCTGCTTTACTTTATTTATTGCTGTCATATCTATTAGCCTAGCTTAATCGCGAATTGTTTGAGTCTATTGTGTGCCCACGATTCATGTGGATTCGATCCCTAAGCACAACAACTGAACCTCTTATTTGAGAGAGTAAAAGTCACTCCATAGGGTAATTTGTGTGATATCAAATTTGGCACTGTTGCCGGGGAGCATGGATTGCCATTAGACTCAGTTTGTTTGATTTTTGTCTAGGTTTTTCTAAATTAGTTTATTTACGTAAAAAAAAAATCTTCTTATTTAGGTACATACATCTCAGTACCCGTAACAACAATGAAGAGATGATTTTTGGGGTCTTCAAAGAAGGAGCTTGTTGATTCACGCACAATCCGTAAGTCTACAAGGGAAGTATCGATTGACACCCTCCAAACAGCAGCGATCGATAGCTTGAACCAAGCACCAAACGACACTGTTCATCCGGTGTCGAACAATAATGTTCAGCCAGCGCCGATCGACACTGTTCATCCATATACTGTTCTCCCCGACACTAATCACCCCGAAACTGTTCATCCCGCGTCGATCGACATTGTTTATCCCGTGTCGATTGATACTGTTTATTCCGCGTCAAACGACATTGTTCATCCAGTGTCGGTCGATATTGTTCATACCGCTTCAAACAACACTGTTGATCGTGACATTGTTCATCGCGACACTGTTCATCGCGACACTGTTCATCGCGACACTGTTCATCACAGCACTGATCATCTGATGACGAACCCCACTTGCGGGGAAACATAGAACATCGAAGTGCTTATACTTTTAAGGTCGATGAGAATAAATCGTTGAGAGACGAAGAAGGTCGCACTCACATCAGCGTAGGACAATGGATTAATGCTCAGGGTGATGTAATCCCAGATTGTATTGTTGTTTCTAATATGAATGACTTTGATCTGAGCTGTGAATGGTATGATTGGGAATGATCAGATGGATGAAGTGAAAGCAAAGCTAGACAATGTTCACAAGCTTCTTAGGAGGCAGGTCTCCTTAGTTGAGGATGCAGAGGCTGTAGACACAGAGGGTAGAGAAGAGGTAGAAGAAGATGTGAACTTCATTAGTGGAACTGATTCCAAGGTTCTGAAAGCAAGAGTAGGAACATATACTCCTATGGCAATGGACGGAGGGGAAATTTCAACCAGAGTTCGCAGTACCAAAATCCTACAACAACAACATAGGCTATGAATACTCTTACTACCAGAAGCCACCACCACCTACTCAAGAGAACAAGATTGAACAGATGCTTGATAGGGTTCCTGAAGGACATCAGCGCATGACGGTGGACTTTAATGGGAAGATTGACTCTGTCTACACCAACATGAACACAAAGTTTGAAACTTTGAGCACTCATGTGAAGAAGCTGGAGATGCAGGTTGTTCAGACATGAGAAGCTGTTAAGAGGCAAGAAGCCTCAACATGAGGGGTAGGAGATGATGTGATGAAGCACCACGTGAATGCCATCATAGACGATGATTTCTGGCAAGTGGTAAAGCAGGAGAAGCTTCAAGAAGGAGATTTTGAAGTAGAAAGTTCAATGAGTTTCAGCGGACATTGAACATCGATTGACGGACTTCAATCAAAACCGATTGACAGGCTCTCCAGAGTATCGATCGATGACACCTACGGAGTCAACCACATCTTGTAATGTCGTGAGGACCCTGACTCATGAGGAGTTCACAGCAAGACACCCACATCCGCCCAGCCCTGTTTTTCAAAATCGATAGAGATTCATATACTGCAGTCGATCAACAAAAAGAGAACGCCATCGATTGACAACCTCCAGCGCCATTGATCGACGCGCACCTCTTACATACCGAATACATATGCCAAAGATAGACGTTCCACGTCTCAATGCAGTCAGGCCACAACCCAAACCTTCAGATAACCCACCAGAGGCCACCAGTACACATTCAGATGATGCAAAAGATCCTATGGAAGTTGATAGGGTTCCTATGTGAAGAACCCTGAGTAAGAGAAATGAAAAAGTGGTGAAACATCTGAAGAGGGGAGCTACTGAGAAGGAAATGGAAAGTTTCCAAAAGAGAGTCTTAAGGATTCCTATAGAAAAGCCATTTGAGGAGGCCTATTTTACCCACATATTGTGGATGTTCTTCAGAGAAACCAGAGAGACCGAAGAAGACATTAGGAGAATGTTCTGTGAAGCTAGAGAAAAGATGAAAAAGAGGATTACACTGAAGAAGAAGAGTGATCCTGAGAAATTTGCAATACCATGCACGGTGAAGGGTATTGAATTCCCACATGCACTATGCGACACAACATCATCTGTCAACATCCTACCTAGGATTATGTAAGACCATCTGGGTCTGAAGGTGGAGCCTTCCAAGGATTCATTTACTTTTGTGGATTGTTCTGAGAGAAGCTCAGGAGGAATCATAAGAGACTTAGAGGTGCAGATTGGTAATACCTAGTTCTAGTTGATTTCCAGGTCTTGGATATCAAGCTAAACTGAAACTGTTCTCTATTACTTAGGAGAGCCTTCTTGTCAATAGTAGGAGCAGTGTGCAACATGCAAACCAACTAGTTATGCCTTACGCTCATAGATCCATATGTCCACTACAACTCTATTCCTGTCAAGAAGCCACAAGCGTCCTCTAGAAGAATATATGATCTAGTACTCATTGCAGTATGCCACTTTGGAGCTGAGTATGAGACATAATATTTGGCATCGATCGAAACTCACACTGCGACATCGATCGACAGTGCTCACCAGAAATCCATCGACATTCTCAAAGAAGAATCGGTCGACAGTAGTCCAGAAGATTGGAAGAATGACTACTACAATCCCATCGTGGGAGTCAACAATGCAACGCCTGAGATCTACGATGATTTGTTTGATGAAGAATACATGAGGAAATGAATTCTCGTCTACAAATTCCGCCCTCTCAATGGAGCAGACAGACGCGCATCGATCAACAGAGAAATACAAGAGTCGATCGACAGAGCCAACAACCAATCGGTCGACGACAAAACCTCCATTACCGATCGACATCCGTCCGAAACCACCATCCACTGTAAGCAAAACCCTAATTATGATAACCAGTATCTAACGCAGGATGAGTTTGGTATTTTCAGGGACCCAGATGGCTATGCAAGAGCAATAGATGATGGACATGCAATGCACGTATCCAGGGAGGAAATTGCAGAGATTCTTCAGATAATTAATGGAGTAGATAATCTCTTCATGCAACAACACATCATCCCATCACATCAGTGGATGGTTACAAACGAGTTCTATTGTTGAGATGAGGAAGCCATTATGATAAGGAGAAGAAGAGTTGGGCGATTAATGGGAGAGAGTACAGACGGTACGGCCTATGTACGGACGGTACGGAATGTCTCGACCATTAGAGCTTGAATCAACCTAAGAGTCAGTTTAAAGGTTGTGCAAAGTTAGGGCATGATGTGTACGGATAGGTCATGGCCGTACATCTGAGGAAACGTGAAGGAAGAGGAAGATGGACGAGTAAAGCCTCTAGAGTACACAGAAGGTTTAAACTGATCAGACCGTTTAAAGATAAGGGCGGGACGAGCCTTATCCATTCAGTCTTTGGACAGGCTGTAAAGGCAAAGCATGTGAGCTTTGCCATCCGTTGAATTCAAAAGAGACGCTCCCTCCTTGCCTTGACTTCACATGCTTATGACTAGTGCTATTTCCCTTTACTTGTAAACCCTAATGTCTCTCCTATAAATATTGTAATCCCATCTCATAATAAGATTAGATAGTTCTAAAAAATCTTTCTCTTTACTCATTTCACTATGATTCTTCATTAGTCTCTAATCAGTCTCTTAATCTTTTATTCTCTTCCTTAATCCTTTCTAAACTGAGATTATTCTTTACATTCCTAAAAGTCATATGGTATCAAAGCCAGGTTGATTACAATCTGAGTTCGTTGGTAGTTCTCTTAGAGATCAAGTGTGTGTGTTTGAATGTATCTTTGAAGTTCAAGGCTCAAGGTCTATTCCATGTGTTGTTGTGATTCTTTGGAGGTTTCTTTGAAGACTCAAGAGTGAAGTTGTGTTCTTAAGAGCTGCGTAAGTTCTCAGTTCAAGACCTAGCCTGTGTTCAAGCTGTAGACATCAAGCTGTTCAAGATGGAGAGTGGTATGAAAATGAAGGTCGCGGTGACATTCAAAGGGAGCAACTACCTAGTCTGGTCTAGGATGGTGAAGACTGCTGTGGGAAGCAAGGGTTTGTGGAAGCATATCACATCTGGTGAGGCTCCAATGGCCATTACTCAAGGAGGTGACAAGGAGATTCCCACGGAGAGTGATGTAGAGAAGTGGCAACAAGAAGACATGATGGTGATGTCAGTAACTACCTGATCTTGAAGATGTGTGTGCTCAGATACAAAAGGAGAAGGGCTCAATTGGCTTGTTTGGAGGCAAGGGAGACTTGTCTCTTGCAAATGCTGCGCACTCTGACTGAGCAGAGACTCCACAAGCCAACAAAGCTGCTCACAACAAGTATGAGGACAAGAAGTTCAATGGGAACTGTGATCATTGCAAGTAGCATGGACACAAGAAGAGTCAGTGCTGGATACTCCATCCACACTTGAAGCCGGCTAAGTTCATGAAGGAGAGAGAGGCAAGAGCTCACATGACTGAAGGATCAAGTGGAGCTGGGCCATCTAACCGAGGAGCTGAAGTGGAGAACTGTGAGGGTGATGGCAAAGCTTTGGTGACCTATACCGGAGCTCTCAACCCACGAGGCAATGATCAGGACTTCATTAGGAGATCCGAGATGGATGCACTCATCAAAATGCTCAAGGATAATGGTAACATTCATAGGTACTCATTTGGTGCATCTATGATTGCTAGAACTATAGAAATGACTCCTAATGTGGCTAAGATTGCTAGGACTGATAGTAAAGTTGGAACTGAGCATTACCTTGATAGAAATGCTAGGATGAATGCATATAAATCACCAATTAGTATCTGTCATAGTGCTAGCAATGCATCTAAACCATTAATTATTGATTCTGGTGCATCTCATCATATGATTAGTGATACCAACCTGATTAAAGACATAGAACCAACTAATGGGCATGTGATGATTGCAAATGGTGATAAGAGATACCTATTAAGGGAAACTTGAAACTATTTGATAAGAACACTAGAGCATTTTATATTCCTGAATTCACTTCAAATTTGCTTTCAGTTAAGAAATGCACTACTGATTTGAATTGCAATGTTATATTTAGTCCTAATGATGTGAAGTTTGAGGATATTGAGAGCAGCCAATTGATTGGAGAAGGAGTTACAAAAGGAGATTTATACATGCTTGAGAAGCTTGATCCTGTTTCCAACTATAAGTGCTCATTTTACTTCTGCTTCTAGTTTAAATAAAGATGCATTGTGGCATGCTAGATTAGGACATCCTCATGGGAAAGCTTTGAACTTGATGTTACCAGGTGTTGTTTTTGAGAATAAGAATTGTGAAGCTTGCATCTTAGGCAAGCATTGTAAGAATGTGTTTCCAAGAACATCTACTGTTTATGAAAATTGCTTTGATTTAATTTATCTTGATATTTGGACTGCACCTAGCTTGTCTAGAGATAATCATAAGTACTTTGTCACATTCATTGATGAAAAATCTAAATACACCTGGTTAACTTTAATTCCATCAAAAGATAGGGTGATAGATGCATTTAAGAACTTTCAAGCTTATGTGACTAACCATTATCATGCTAAGATTAAAATTTTGAGATCAGATAATGGAGGAGAGTACACAAGCTATGCATTCAAGAGTCATCTAGATCATCATGGAATCCTCCATCAAACAAGCTGTCCTTACACACCTCAGCAGAATGGTGTGGCCGAGAGAAAGAACAAACACTTGATGGAGGTGGCTCGGTCCCTGATGTTCCAAGCTAATGTACCCAAGAGATTTTGGAGTGATGCTGTATCCACTGCATGCTATCTAATTAACCGGATTCCTACAAAGGTGTTGAAGGATCAAGCACGATTTGAAGTTCTGAACAAGAACAAGCCATCATTGGAATACATGAGAGTCTTTGGATGCTTATGCTATGTTCTAGTACCAGGGGAGTTGAGGAACAAGTTAGAAGCAAGAAGTAGAAAGGCAATGTTCATTGGCTACTCAACAACTCAAAAAGGATACAAGTGTTATGATCCAGAACCTAGAAGGGTACTTGTATCTAGAAATGTAAAGTTTATTGAAAAAAGAGGGTACTATGAGGAGAAGAATCAAGAAGACTTGAAGGATCTCACATCAGATAAGGCTGGAGTCTTAAGGATTATCTTGGAAGGTCTAGGCATCAAGATGAACCAGGATCAGTCCACGAGTGGTGGAGGCCAAGGAGGGAGCTCAAATGAACCTATTAGAGCTGCTCAAACACCTCACCTTGATCATGAGGGGGGGGGGGAAGTGAACCTGAAACTCAAGAAAATGGCCAAGAAGGAGCCGACTTGAGTGAGGAAGAAGAAGAGTTCAACTCAGGTTCTCATCATCAAGGTGAGCAAGGCCAAGGAGATGAAGAATCTCAGAATGAAGTACAAGAACCGAGTACACAAGCTGATCCGGTTCAAGAACAAGAACAACCAGTATTGAGGAGAAGCACAAAGCTGAGAAAGGATCCTTCTAGTTGGGTAAACACGCGAGTGTACTACAATGCCTAAGCTGTGGAGCATCCTTCTCAAGCCGTGTGCTCCTTTGCTCAATACCCTGAAGAACATTGTGCTTTCATGGTAAACTTGGATTCAAGTTATGTTCCAAGAAGCTATGAAGAGGCAATGATGGATAAAGAATGGAAAGAATCAGTTGGAGCTGAAGCAAGAGCTATGATAAAGAATGATACATGGTATGAGAGTGAACTACCTAAGGGAAAGAAGGCTGTGACTAGTAGATGGATTTTCATGATTAAGTACAAGGCTGATGGACAGATTGATAGGAAGAAGTCAAGACTTGTTGCAAGAGGCTTCACTCAGACTTATGGAGAGGATTACATTGAGACATTTGCACCAGTAGCTAAGTTGCATACAATCCGGATTGTATTAACCTTGGCTGTGAACCTTGGATGGGGCTTATGGCAAATGGATGTGAAGAATATTTTCCTACAAGGAGAACTTGAGGATGAAGTATATATGTATCCTCCACCAGGCTTGGAACACTTAGTGAAGAAGGGAAATGTGTTGAGATTGAAGAAAGCTATTTATGGCTTGAAGCAATCACCAAGAGCTTGGTACAACAAGCTGAGCACTACCTTAAATCCATGTTTGAGATTAAAGACTTGGGAGAAATGAAATACTTTCTTGGAATTGAGATATGTAGATCCAATGAAGGTTTATTCATGTCCCAAAGAAAGTATACAATTGATCTCTTGAAAGGTGCAGGTGCTTATGGAGGAATGACAGCAAGGATGCCTATAGAAGATGGATACAAAGTCCCACGAGAGGGGGAGATTGAAGACAACAAACCCTATCAGGATCCTAAACTCTATAGAAAATTAGTTGGCAAATTGATTTATCTTACTATAACTAGACCTGACATTTGTTTTGCTGTGAATCAGGTGAGCCAACTCATGCAGAGGATCATTGGCGCATGGTGGAGACGATCTTGATGTATCTCAATGGTTCACCTGATCAAGGAGTATGGATGGGTTGCAATGGGAGCACTGAAGTGGTTGGATACTGTGATGCGGATTGGGCTGGTGATAGAGCAGACAGGAGATCAACGACCGGCTATTGTACATTCATTGGAGGCAACTTGGTTACTTGGAAGAGCAAGAAGCAGAAGGTGGTGTCTTGTTCAAGTGCAGAAGCTGAGTATAGAGCTATGCTGAAGCTTACAAACGAGCTGGGGTGGATCAAAGGCATCTTGAAGCATTTGGAGATTGATCAAGCCACGCCAATGACCATGAATTGTGATAACCAAGCTGCCATTCACATTGCCTCCAACTCGGTGTTCCATGAAAGAACCAAGCACATTGAGGTTGATTGTCACAAGGTGAGGCAGATGATCATCCTAGGAGTCATCTTGCCATGCTACACAAGAAGTGAAGATCAGTTAGAGGATGTGTTCACTAAGGCCGCAAGACAAAAGACAATGGATTCCATTCACATCAGATTGGGACTCATTGATCTTGGGAAGAGGAAGAGCTGATCCCCTAAGTCATGAGGTTTTTACTCTTTTTCCCTCATCAAGGTTTTATCCCAATGGGTTTTCCTTGGTGAGGTTTTTAATGAGGAAGATCACATGGCTGTCTAAGCTTAGACTTCACAAAGCTAAGCTTGAGGGGGAGTGTTGAGATGAGGAAGCCATTATGATAAGGAGAAGAAGAGTTGGGTGAGTAATGGGAGAGAATACGGACGGTACGGCCTATGTACGGACGGTAAGGAATGTCTCGACCATTAGAGCTTGAATCAACCTAAGAGTCAGTTTAAAGGTTGTGCAAAGTTAGGGCATGATGTGTACGGATAGGGCATGGCCGTACATCTGAGGAAACGTGAAGGAAGAGGAAGATGGACGAGTAAAGCCTCTAAAGTACACAGAAGGTTTAAACTGATCAGACCATTTAAAGTTAAGGGCGGGACGAGCCTTATCCATTCAGTCTTTGGACAGGCTGTAAAGGCAAAGCATGTGAGCTTTGCCATCCGTTGAATTCAAAAGAGATGCTCCCTCCTTGCCTTGACTTCACATGCTTATGACTAGTGCCATTTTCCTTTACTTGTAAACCCTAATGTCTCTCCTATAAATATTGTAATCCCATCTCATAATAAGATTAGACAGTTCTAAACAATCTTTCTCTTTACTCATTTCACTATGATTCTTCATTAGTCTCTAATCAGTCTCTTAATCTCTTATTCTCTTCCTTAATCCTTTCTAAACTCAGATTATTCTTTACGTTCCTAAAAGTCATATCTATGACACAACTGGTGGTATAGACAATTTCCTCAAGCAGAAGTATCGACATCCTACGCGACCGTTGATCGAGGTTGACGTCCCTCCATCAATCGACAGACGTTCAAAATTTGGCAGAAGAGCCTATGACATTTTTGGAACTAGGATATTCCACTGGGAAGAGAAGGATGAGTATGGAGTCTACAGAGAAGGATGGACACATCATCCATGTGTCCAAGGATGATATCAGAAAGTTAATGGAAAGAGCTTTGAGAGATGAGCACAACTACATATGTCTTCCAGAACATGCTAGCTCATTCACACATACCAAGCTGGCACCAGAGATCTACACCAAGGATGAGATCAATGAGATGTTCTATGGAGTATGTGGAGCCCAATAAAAGAATGAAGGTGATTTCCAGATGAAGCTTGATGGTGTCTATTACCCACTGAATAATAGCATCAGTTGGTTGACTACATGCATGGAGGGGATGAGGCAAAACTTAGCCAGGATAAAAACACAGAGTGCAGTCGAAGCAACCGCACCAGCGTCGATCGACATACACCACTGAACATTGCTCAACGACGACCCACAATAGTCACAGCCGATGAAGTCTCAACCAGATTTTCACACCAAAGCAGAGATTGATCAGTTGGTAGAAGAAATCTACAAAACTCTGGAAACTACAGAAGAGAGGCTTGATAGGAGATGTGATGACATCTATTTCCCAATAGACCTTGCCATATGCTCTTTGACTTCTCAGATAGAAGCAATACAGAGGGAGATAGTAGAGATTCAGGGATACATCACCCGCCAACCAGAAGCATCAACATCGATTTACAAACGCACCAACATATCGATCGACAAATGCACCAACATATCGATCGACAGTCACAGAAGGACATCGATCGACGAAGCTGCGAACCGAGGCAGGCTAATACCAAAGGTGACATCAGATAGCTCTGATACACACAACCATGGAGAGGAAATCTCAACTGACCCTTACGCCACACATGCGATATCAGTTCAACCTTGAGAGTCTTGGAGATAAATTGCAAAAGAAAGAAAACACAACTGCAACAATGAAGGAAAAACGGCGCAGAGGAGATGAAGCAATGAGAGACCTTACTGGTACATAGTTCAACAAGCATAAAGAAGAGATGGACACTTGTTTCCCATCAAGTTCCAGCTTTCAACATTACTAGCCAAATCACCTCCAAAAGTCAAGCTAAATGACTATAACAAAGCGCTGAGTGGAAGACAATCCACTATAAGGTAATATTTAATTAGTTTTTATTAATCTAGTATTTATGTTGGTTTTTAATTATTGCAGGTCATTAAAAAAAGAGATCCAAGTAGATGATTGCCGTGAGTATCGACCGACAAAACACTACCGACATCGATCGACAAAACATCACCTGTCGTGACCGATATCAACACCTTTACATCGATCGACATCCATTCCGGTCTTGTATATCGTTCTAACTTGGTACATTGAGTCTTTATGATTTAGTTATCATCATAACTCTGACTGAATTTACACTTGGGACAATGTAGTTTAAGTCTGGGGGGAGGTTTACTGATAGTAGTTTATTCATGAGTCTTATTAAAATGTTTTTTAAAAAAAGGAGCTTTTTATTGAGTCAAAGAAGGGGATGATGAACTTATTGATTTTGCTTGTTATCTAACTACACCATTCTGGACTTACTAGTTACAAATAGTATTAAAGATACCAAAGTGGATCAACATGTCAACTATGTTTCACTTGCTGAGAGTGTTTGAAGGAACCAAAGCTGACCTCCAACCTAATTGAGCTCAACTCTGCTTGTCTTGGGGCTTGGTATACCTGGGATCAGATTCTTCACACAATTCTGGAAGATAAAGCTTTGTGTAGATTTATCACTCTCTCTCTCTCTCTCTCTATTTTCGAAATATAGATAAAATTATAGATATAGTTATAATAAAAACAATAATAATAATATATAGATAGATTTATTCAGAAGAGATTCGAACATGACTTGGGGGCTACAACCATTAAGACTTGCTTCATAAGAATTTTACAGGTAAAGGAGTAGAACAATCCTTGGTGGCTACAACCATTAAGGCTTGATTCACAAATAATCCTAGGATATAGGTCAAAAAGAAGTGAACATGATTTGGTGGCTAAAACCATTAAAGCTTGATTCATGGAAGCCTGTCCAATCTTGGTCAGTTATCTTGCAATATAAGCAGACTTTGACTGAGAGAGAAATTATATGAAAGTCTAGATACTTGTTTGAGCATCCTTGCGTACTGTGATCGATACCCCTAAGGTAAAGCCTACACTTTATTTATGTAAGAATTGAGGTTGGTAGATGGGATTGTCAGACATGATTTACTAAGTTGTTGACTAGATGAACTTGGTTGCTAGACTAAAATATGGTATAGTGTGCTTCTGAGACTAAGACTGTGTAAGGTGTTGATTCTAAGTTTAAAATTATGTGAGTCCCTCCTGTTTTCAAACCTATTTCAGAGAGACTACATGTATGTTTTGCTTGACGACAAGCAAAAGGATAAGTCTGGGGGAGTTGATCGACCATGGATTTGACCCACTTTTACCCATAGTTTATAAGTGTTTTAACTACTAATTATTATATTATAGAGTCTATTTAGCATATTTATAGGATCAGGAGTGATCTCGAGGAAAGTGATGATTTTGGAGCATTTTGGAGATATTTGGAGTAAGCACCCGAGCACGACCATCGAGCACGACCATCGGTCGACATTGAGGAAGAATAATCGATCGATTTTCACATCTTAGCATTGATCGACAGCGAAACATGCAGAAAGCCCGTTTGGTCTCAGCCGACTTAGAGCCCAAGTCTTCACATATTTACAAGATTACCCCTGACGAGTTTTAACCTAATTATATAAGATTTGCCAAAATGTTAGAGGCAAAGTGTTCTTTCTTGTTTACTTATTTTACATTAAAGGTTTTCTAAGATTTTTAGTAGATTGAAGCGAAGATCAAAAGAGATTTATGATTGGAACTCCATTGATATCTATTTATTTATCTATTCAGTTTTTATACCTTATTCCTGTTATGAATTGCTTGGCCATGTCTGAGTAGTTCTCTTGTTAAATTTTAGGGCTTAAATAGGTTATGAGGGATTAGCCCCAACTATAGATTGCTAAGTTGTAATATTCATCTTTAGGATTGTCCTTATTGCATGTTTCTAGATAAGCTATCTAGAACTTTTCCTAGGAGTTGTAGACATAAACGATAGCTTGCATCTCACCCTGAATCCATCCTAACTGAACTAAGATTGCTAAAGTAAGGCGAGAGCTGATCTAGGAAGCTTAGTGATCATATTCAATTAGCGCATTAACGCTTGATGATACCACACAAATTACCCTAAGGAGTGATTTATACTCTCTCAAATAAAAGGTCGAGTTATAGTACTCAGGGATCGAATTCACAGGGAGCTAGGAAACCTAAGAAGTCTAATATAATTTGTTAAGCATAATTTTTTAATGATTTAAATGTACATTGCAGTTTTTATCAAGCAAGTGTTTGCTCAGGTTGAGGTTTTGGTGCTTAAAAGGAATATATAGACTTAGGGTTTTTATTCAGGAAACTTGGAATTATAATCCTATAGATGCTTAATGAGTTGCATGCATGATAATGTAAAGCTCAACTACTTAGTCAACAAGTCTATCAACTTTCGCAAGTTTGGACTTGTCTATTAACTAGATCTAATGATCTCAACTATTGTTTGTCGATCGATTAGAAAGTGTCGATCGGTGATCTTATAGGGATATCGATCGATTCACCTTTCGCTCCGTCGATCGATTATTCAATAATGATATCGATCGATGCACTTCTAGTTAAACTTTATGTGCGGGTTGAATAATAGCTTACTAAGCTTACTAGATCAACTCTCGACTTAATCATAGCAAGAAACTTAACTCAGTTAGAATATTTTCAGGATGAGAATGAAGCTCTCGCGTTTATCTATCAATCCTAAGGAAACTTCTAGGTAGCTAATCTAGAAACATACATTAATGAACAATCCTAATGACAATTACCACAACTCAGCTATCTATAGTTGGGGCTAATCCCTCCTAACCTATTTAAACCCTAAATCTAACAATGGAACTACTCAGACATGGCTAAGCAATTCATAACAGCAATTAGGTTAGAAAACTTCATTAGAATAGTAAATAGATATTAATGGAGTTCCAATCACAAATTATAACTTTGGATCTTCTCTCCAATCTATCAAAATCCTAGAAAACATTTTGCTGAAAATAATAAAACAAGAAAACACAGAAAAGAACACTCTGCCTCTAACATGGTGGCAAAGCTTATATAATTAGGTTAAAACTCGTCAGGGTTAATCTTGTAAACTGGTGAAGACTTGGGCTTCAAGTCGGCTGTGACCAAACAGGCTTTCTGTGCGC
Source organism: Brassica napus (assembly GCF_020379485.1). Classification (NCBI taxonomy): domain Eukaryota; kingdom Viridiplantae; phylum Streptophyta; class Magnoliopsida; order Brassicales; family Brassicaceae; genus Brassica; species Brassica napus. The sequence continues at coordinate 31,100,912 of NC_063448.1, read as the reverse complement.
TTCGCTGTCGATCGATGTCAAGATGTGAACATCGATCGATTATTCCTCTTCAATATCGACCGATGGTCGAGCTCGATGGTCATCTCGGGTGCTTGCTCCAAATATCTCCAAAATGCTCCAAAATCATCATCTATCTCCAAATCACTCCTGATCCTATAAATATTCTAAATAGATTCTATAATATAATAATTAGTAGTTAAAACACTAATAAACCATGGATAAAAGTGGATCAAATCCATGGTCTATCAATTCCCCCAGACTTACCCTTTTGTTTGTCCTCAAGCAAAAGAAACAGAGTCACATGATTTAAAACTTAGAATCATCACCTATACAATATTGCAATCCACATCTAAAAAGTCATAATCACAAAAGCACATTATACCATATCCTAGCTTAGCAACCAAATTTATCTTGCCACTAACTTAGCCAATCTTATCTGACATTCCCCTCTACCAACCTCATTTCTTAGCATAAATTAAAGTGTAGGCTTTACCTTAGGGGTATCGATCACAGGATGCAAGGACTTTCAAACAAGTATCTGGACCTGCAGGTAAACATTAGTTCCTATCCTCTGTCTCTACTAATTTTTTCTCTTAGTCAAAGTCTGCTTATATTTGCAAGATCATTGACCAAGATTGGACAGGCTTCCATGAATCAAATAGGTTTATGCATTATTTATGCATTTTATTCAGTTTATATTTATGAATTGATTTGCTAGGTACGAGTAATTTACTTGTTAGATTTAGGATTCAAATAGGTTAAGAGGGATTAGCCCAAATTATAACATTGCTAAGGTGATAAATATCTTTCAAAGAACTGTGGTTAATGCATGTGGTCCTAGAGTAGATAACTAGAAACTTGATCTTAGGATTGTGGACAACTATGACGGTAGGTTCTGCACCAGAAATAATTCCTTTGAGCCAGTATTGCCATAAATAAGCAGAAGCTGATCTAGACAATACTAGTGAACCTATCGATCAACTCGGTAACGCCTGTCTAAGAGAACATCAATCGACGTTTTTATCATAATATCGATCGACGTTTGATCCGTATCAACAAGCGACATCTGAGATATTGGACTTAGTCAATTCATAAGATTCACATGCGAGAGCTGGATATCTTTAAACTAGAAGTCGAGTTCTAGGATTGACAGCCTAAGTATTCTATACCTATATAATCTCAACTACCTATATAAATCCTAGATCTAATTGCTTTCTAATAACTGTTTACAAAACCTCAAACCAATCAAGTGAACAACTGCCTTGTTCAAACACTGTTTAGAACTATTGTGTGTCCTAGCTCCTTGTGAATTCGATCCCTAAGTACAACAACTGAATCTCTTATTTGAAAGAGTAAATCACTCTTTAGGGTAATTTTGAGTGATATCAAATTTGGCGCCGTGGTCGGGGAGCTTTGATCGCCATTAGATCTTGTCTAATTAGATTTAGTCTAGGTTTTCTTTTGTTCAAGAAAACTGGTACAAAATTTTTCTTATTGAATTATTTCAGGTGCATGCCCAGTAGTACAAGCAACAACAAGGATAAATAACTGTTATTCTCAGACCCAACACTCTAGGAACGCACGATCTGCAACGAGAAGAGATCCGCATCGATCGACGACAACATCAATTCATCGACCGACACTTCTCAGAAAATGTTGACCGACACTTCTAATCCGTCGACCGACAGTTGTGGGCTATCGCCGATCGACACTTCTGTCTGAACATCGATCGACACCTGTTGGCAAAACATGGTTGCGCCCCTTATTTTAGTGCGAGCTGAGAATGGAGACCTGCATGACCAGGAGAGTCATCTTCAAAATGCAGCGGGTAAGAGGTTAGATGATCAGAGGGCTGTAATTCCTGATCAAAATGTTGATATCACCGCAGCTGCTCAAGTTTTAGACGAGGCTGCTCGACCCAAAACATTGGCTAACTACAACCATTCAGATCAGTACTACGCCAACAAATCTGCTATTCGTCCTCCAAATGTCCAGAGGAATGATTTCGAGCTTAAGCCCAAGTACTTTACACTCGTGTGCCGCATACACCGTATTTTAGTCTATCCCACGAGAATCCTATGGACCATTTGGAGCGGTTCGAGGATCTTGTTTCTGTCAGAAAAGAAAAAAAGAGTCCCTAAGGACTATCTCTTTTGCAAGCTCTTCAAGTACTCACTGTCTGGAGAAGCTTCGCGCTGGCTTAAGCAATTACCACCTGGATCTCTTACATCTTGGGCTGACATCAAGAATGCATTTCTGCGCAATTTCTTTAATGAGTCACAAACTGAGGACTTAAGGAACAATATTGCTACATCCAAGCATATCAAAAGCTCCTGGATCAGATTCAATACATATCAGAGAGACTATCCACACCATGGATTCAACGAAGTGCAGCTGTTCAGCATTTTCGTCAGAAGCATCGCACTGGCATATCAGATGGCTCTGGACACTGCTAGTGAAGGAAATTTCAACACAAGGAATCCATAAGAGGATGTGAGAGTGATTGAGAACTTGGCATATAGAAATAGCACAAAAAACAGTGATTTTGAGAGGAGAAAATCGTCCACCCTAGGAAAGGAGGAGTTTGATGATGTTAAGGCTAAGTTGGATAGTGTTGACAAGCTTTTCAAGAAGCAGGTTAGCTTTGCAGAGGATGTAGAAGCTGTAAACGTCAACAATGACGGAGATTTGGAGGAGGATATGAACTTCATCAGTGGTACTGGTTTTTAGAATAAGAGGTCAGGAAATCAAAATGAATACATAAACTCTTATGGCAATTGACAGAGGAGTAACTTCAACCAGAGTTCACATATCCAGAAACCCTACAGCAACAACTTCAACAGTAGCAGCAACATAACCTATGGAAATTCTTCCTATCAGAATGTACCACCACAGACTCGCGAGAACAAGATAGAAGCAATGATTGATCATGTTCTTGAGGGCCAGCAGAAGCTGATGGTGAATGTCAATGGGAAGATAGATGATGTCTACACTGAGTTGAATACAAAGTTTGAAACTTTGAATACACATGTGAAAAAGTTGGAGAGACAAGTGGTTCAGACAAGAGATGCTATTAAGAGGCAAGAGACCATCATCCATGTAAAAGGAGATGAAGCACTGAAGTACCACATGAATGTCATCATAGAGGGTGATTTATGGCAAGTTGTAAAGGAATAAAAGCTTCAGGAGAGAGATTTTAAAGTTGAAAGCTCTATGAGTTTCGTAAGTTCACATTGGTGTAGACCGACACCGAGAGAGAACATCGACCGATGAAGACAGATGAACACCGATCGATACCTGCTGTCGAACATCAATCGACGGAGTCTGTTGCATCATGCGAGACAGTTAGAATCTTGACCCATGAAGTGTTCACAGCTAAACACCCTCATCCACCCAAACTCTTTTGTATTAAAGATATCAATTAGTACCATGAGAAAACCACCGATCGACAAAGAGACTCAACCGGCGATCGACAGTCACCTCCAGGCATCGATCGATGAGCACCACTCTGCTACCGATTGCAACTACCCAAAATTGATGTAGCACGATTGACTGCACTCAGAAATCCATCTCAACCTTCAGAGACATCAACAAACAATATCAGTGAGCAATCTTAAGATGTACCATAACATATGCAAGTTGATCAAGCTATTGTGGGAAGGACCCTGAGAAAGAGAAAGGAAAAGGTTCCTAAGCATCTGAAGAGAGGAGCTAATGATAAGGAGACAGATAGTTTCACAAAGAGGACTGTAAGAATCCCAATGGATAAGCCATTTGAGGAGGCTCACTTTACCCAAAGGCTGTGGATGTTCTTCAGGGAGACCAAAGAGACTGAAGAAGACATTAGGAGAATGTTCCACCAGGTCAGAGAGAAGATGACACAGAGGATTACACTGAAGAAGAAGAGTGATCCTGGAAAATTTGAAGTAACATGCTTGATAGGAGGCATTGATTACCCTAGTGTGCTCTGCGACACAGGTTCTTCATTCAACATTCTACCAAAGGTGATGGTAGACCATCTAGGTCTGAAGATAGAGCCTTCAGAGGATTCATTCACTTTGTGGATTGTTCTCAGAGGAACTCAGAAGGAATCATCAGAAATCTTGAGGTACAGATTGGTAATGCCCTAGTTCTAATAGACTTCCATGTCCTGGACATCAAGCTCAACGGGAATTTTTCTCTATTACTTAGGAGAGTGATATACCATGGATTTTACCCATTTTTAGCCATGTTATATGCTGTGGTCAAAAACGGTTACGACGAACTTAACATTCAAAATGTCTGAGGAAGAAAATAAGAATTTCTCCGGTGAATACCTTTCGAAATAGATTCTTTCTTACGAAAAAGCTTTGCGGAGGAAAGAATGAGACGTCCGACGAAAGCTTGAAACAGGTCGTTACGCAGCGACTAAACGCGCCATGTTCGGTCGCTATGTAGCGACCGAGCGTCCGTCCTGCTCGGTCGTTACGTAGTGACCGAGCTCTTCCGAAACGTCGAAACGACACCAGGCCATGCATTCTCGTCAAACCTTCGATGCTATCTCCCGAAGACCGTAGCGAGCTCAGTCTATGTTTTCCGCTATTCTAAATCACCGATTAAACTTTGCGGATTAATACCGCGGAAGGTTTGTTCCCTATCGAAAGAATTGTAGTAAACACTTCGAGTCGGAAGACGGCCCAAAGGGACCTAAAACACAACTCGAGGCCCATCCTACGATTTCTTAACCAAAAGCCCGTAAACAACAGCACGGTTTACGCTAGGTCCACAAGGAAAGATAAATGTCAAGTTTCCGCGGATAAATACGGAAGTTTTGAAGATAATTGCGAAGATCGGGAAAAATGGAATATCTCCATTTTTATGCTATGACGGCTTAAGGGCAGAAGAGTAAAAGCGTAAATCGACCTTGGAGCTAGTATATAAGGAGTCCTAGGCGAGGAGCGTGGAAGGAGGATTTTTCAGAGCAAACTTAGCACTTAGAGCAATTTAGGCAATTTTCCGTTTTTGTTATTTCGAGCTGCAACTCAATTAGGTTTAGCCATCTTAGGGTTGCTAGAACTAGGAATCTCGCCGACAGCTCTCGAGCCCAGGCTTATACCTTGTTGTAAACGCTCATACGCAGATTCGGAATAAGATCTACTTTGCTCTCTTTTCGATTTCATATACCTTATCGTTGTTATTCTCGTGTTCTGATTGCTTGACGTGTGGTAATTAGCAGATATCCGGGTCCTCTGGGAAATTAGGGTTTTCCTAGTTTCTTTATTTAAACGGTAATCGACAGTGCAAATTTTGGTTCCCACATTATATAGGTGATATACCATGGATTTTATCCATTTTTAGGAACTATATATTATGTTTTGGAGTCTTTTGAGCACATTACAAGTCCAGGAGTGTTTTGGAGAAAAATGATGATTTGGGTGCATTTTAGAAATAAAATCAGAGGAAACTCGTAGCTGACCATCGAATATGTCTGAAGGTCGGCAATCAGAGACCTAATATTTATGTGCTCTGGCATTGTTCTAGGCAAAACACGTTTTCTTATTTTCTACTTTTCACAGCAAACAACACTTAGGGTTTTTAGTAGATGTGGAGAGAAGATCTAAATCTCCTTCAGAGATTTATATTGGAACTCCAGTATATCTAACCTTAATCTATTTATGCATTTTATTCAGTTTATGCTTATGAATTGTTTCCTATGTCTGAGTAATTCTCTTGTTAGATGTAGGGTTAAAATATGTTAAGAGAGACTAGTCCAAAATATAGAACTGTTAAGGTGATAAATATCCTTCAAAGAATTGTGGTTAATGTATGTGTTCTAGAGTAGCTAACTAGAACCTTAAACTTAGGATTGTGGACAACTACGTTGGTAGGTTCTGCCCTAGAATTAATTATTTTGTGCTAGTATTGCTAGAAACGAGCGGAAGATGATTTAGACAATACTAGTGAACCTATCTATAACCTCGCTAACGCCTGTCTAAGAGAACATCGATCGACGTTCTTACCGTAACATCGATTGACGTTCGATCCGTATCAATAAGCGATGGCTGATATGTTGGACTTTGTCAAAAAATAAGACTCGCATGTGAAAGCTGGATATCTTTACATAATAAGTCAAGTTCTAGGGGATTGACACCTAAGTATTCTATACCTCTATAATCCCAACTATCTGAATAGAAACCCTAGATCTAATACTTTCTAATAAAAGTTTACAAAACCTCAAACAAATCAACTAAACAACTGCCTTCTTCGCCTTTACTATTTACTTTACTTAATCACAAACTTCTTAGATGTATTGTGTGCAATTGAACCTGTTACTTTATTTACCTAGCTCTTTGTGGATTTGATCCCTAAGTATTGCAATTGAACCTCTTATTTGAGGGTGTAATTCACTCCTTAGGGTAATTTGAGTGGTATCAAATTTGGCGCCGTTGCCGGGGAGCTCTGATCGCCATTAGATCTTGTCTAGTTAGATTTAGTCTAGCTTTTCCTACTTTTTAAAGAAAACTGATAAAAAAAATTTTGCAATTTCTTTCAGGTGCATGCCAAGCAGTACCAGAAGCAACAACGAAAAAATCACTGTTATTCTCAGACCCAACATTCTTGGTACGCACGATCTGCAAAGAGAAGAGATCTGCATCGATCGACAACAACATCAGTTCCTCAGCCGACACTTCTCCACAAACGTCGACTGATACTCCAAATCCGTAGACTGACAGTTGTGAGCTCAACCCAGAGTTAACTTACTACAATCATCCAGATCAGTACTGTTAGGGGATTTTTGTGTACAAGCGATCCGTGCTCCGGAATGATAGGAGGGAAGAGACTGGTTGTCGTAGTGCTTTCTCCCGCTTTGGTGGTTGATGAACCCGGAGGTCTTGCTCTCAAGATACTGCCATATGGGTATGGGCCAGTATATGTCGTCGGTGTCTTAGTAGCCGCGGGGGAGATTGATTGTTAGGCAGGGACTGCCTATCCATGGTGAAGGCCACAGGGTCTTCTGGATCTGCAGTTGATGGTCCCGCCTATCAGAGGGCGGTCCTTGAGGAACCGTGGAAGGTGTTTGGGATTTATAGCTGCATCCTTCAGGGGGGATTGCCTACGTACCCTTCAGTGAGGGATCAAGCCGTTCGTAGTTCATGTATATGGAGGCGCGTAGCCTAGATGGGCACGTAGCCTTGGGAGCACATAGCTCTAGTGGGCATGTGGCCTAATGGACACGTAGCTTTGGGAGCACGGAGCTCTGTAGGTGAGAGGAACCATCTGGTCTAGGGGGCGCATGGCCGTAACAGATGGTGGAGTAGTCGATATGCTGCAGGGAGCATGGAGCTTCGATATGCTTTGATGAGCATGGAGTGTCCCTGTCGGTGAGCTGGAGATCATGGCCTGGACCAGTATGTGGAGTTGTAGGCATGCTGTAGAGAGCATAGGACGTCATCTTCATGGTAGTAATCACCGGGATCAGCCTGTCATAGACGTCTCATACGAGAAGGTCTTCTCGGGGTAAAATATAGCCTTAGCGACTATCGAATTTGTGAGCTCTGGAGCTGGATGTTCTCTCATAGATGGACGTCTTCCCCCCTTCTTTAGGTTTAGAAATCTATCTTTATAGTGGAAGTCGTGCCTTTCTCTTTGGGTTTGAAAATATTCTATATATCCTTAGATAATAGAATATTTTCATTCCTCTCAAGGGCGGCTTATCATATTGGAATACTTCCTCTTTCTCTTGGATTTAGGAAGATTCCTTCTTCTCTAAGCTGGTTACCTGATAAATGGAAGATTTCATTTATCTTAAGGCAGGAGAAATCAATTGGCCTGGAAGACGGAGGAAGGTCCCAGATTCGGGGACAGGGACCCGTGACCAGAGGCAGTTGCTATACCTGGGGGCAGGGACCCGGAACCCATAGGCAGGAACCCGGACCTGGGGGCAGGGACCTCGGACCCAGAGGCAGGAACCTGGACCCTGGGGGCAGGGACCTTGAAGACGGAAGCTGGAGTAATCTCTTCATGGAATATTTTTCCCCAACAAGTACTATGTCAGCAGATCTGCTATGGACCATCTGGACCGGTTCAAGGATCTGGTTTCTGCCATCAATGCAAGTGGAATCCCTGAGGACTATCTCTTTTGCAAGCTATTCAAGTACTCACTGGCTAGAGAAGCTTCGCGATGGCTTAAGCTGTTACTACCAGGATCTCTCACATCTAGTGCTAACATCAAGAATGCGTTCATGTGCAATTTCTTTGATGAGTCAAGAGCTGCGGACTTAAGAAGCAAGATTGATACATTCACACATGAGCCTACAAAGTCATTCAGGAGCTCCTGGATCAGATTCAAGTCCTATCAGAGAGACTGTCCATACCATGGATTCAACGAAGTGAAGCTGCTCAGCACTTTCTTCAGAGGCATCACGCTGGCATACCAGATGGCTCTGGACATTGCTAGTGAAGGAAATTTCAACACTAGGAATCCATAAGAAGCTGTGAGACTGATTGAGAACTTGGCGTCTAGCAATAGCACCAAGAACACTGATTTTGAGAGGAGAAAATTGGCCACCCTAGGAAAGGAGGAGTTGGACGATGTTAAGGCTAAGCTGGACAGTGTTCACAAGCTTCTCAAGTCATTGATCGATTAGCACCTCTCTGCTATGGAAGCTATAGATGTCAACAGTGACAGAAATTTTGAGGAGGATGTGAATTTCATCAGTGGTCCTGGTTTTCAGAATCAGAAGCCTCGGAATCAGAGTGGATATAGAAACTCCTATGGGAATGGAGATTGGAGATGATCCAGGATTCATTGCAGTTTTCTACTGCGACCATGAAGCTGAAGTGAAATCTGAGGCTGAAGCATCGATCATCACTGAACCTAAGGCATCGATCGACGAGAAGTTTGGAGCAATGATCCACAAGAAATTTGGAGCAACGATCCACGAAGAGTTGGAAGCAGCGAGCAATAGTGACCATGCGAATAAGATAGATGATTTCCCAGACGGATGTATCAACAGTTGGGAGAATGATTACTACCAATATAGCTTCGCTATTCAGACTGCTATACCTTCAAAGAGGAAGATCAGCGCAATGGTGCCAGATGAATATTATGAGGACTACAGAGAAGAAGAGATCATTGAGTATCGTGGCCTTGCCATGGAAGAAGCATAAGTTATCAAGATTTCCCATGAGACCAGAGGGGAAACATCGATTGAGGGAAACAACAAAACATCGATCGATACTCATCACGGAGTAGAGTCAGACGCAAGAGCAGAACATTCAACATCGATCGATAAGAGAGGTCAACCATCGATCTACGGTCTGTTCGAGTTTGGACATATAGTTTATGATCCCGGCGGAAACAGAATATTCAAGTGGGAAAGAAGAGATGAATACGGCGTATACATAGACGAGCATCGATATGCACGAGCGCCAGATGGCACAATCATTCATGTGTCTACGGAAGACATCAGAGACATTCTGGAAAGAGCTACAATGCATGGACAAGCTCACAGATGTTTACCAGACCATGCAGAGAAGTTCACCAGAAACTTGCCAAAGCTAGGAAGGTACAGCAGAGCAGATATTGATGATATGGTACATCGAATCTATAGAGCCCATGAGATGTCACTGGATGATACCTACAGGAGGCTCGATGATGTCTACTACCCACTCAATGACATCAATGAAAGGTTTACTATACACATGGACGAGCTAAAAGAGGAGATGGACGTGATTCAGAGCCATAATGCAAACCAATCAGAAGCATCGATCGACGGTTACACTCGACCATCGATCGACAATAGACACGCATCTTTGCGAGGAAGGCTGGTCACAGTAAAGTTGTTAGAGGACAAGCTTGATGAGGTTAATCTTTCTCAAGACTTGATGAGAGATGATTTTTCCCAGAGATTGGAGGACGTCGAGGAGGCAATTCACGCCAGACTTAGAATGTAGCAGGGATTTATTGGAAACCTTCAAAACCGGATGCATGTCAATGAAGTTGATAAGGAGATACTGAAACCAAGAGGACCAGAGGAGATGAAGTCATAAGAAGCTTCGTTGGTACATGGTTTCAGAGGAGTAAAGAAGATGTAGACACTTGTTTCCCAACAACTAGTCATCCACCTCCTTACTCGACAACCAATTTCCAAAGTCAAGTTAAATAACTATAACAAAGCGATGAGTGGGAGGCACCCCCTATTTGGTAATTTCTAGTTAGTTTTACTTCAAGTTATTACTGATTTTTGTATTTAACTTATTGCAGGTCATAAGTAAATAAAAAACAAAAAGAGATCCAAAGAGACAATTGCTCAGCCTATCGACTGATGAGACCTAGTCGACATCGATCAATAATACTACATCAGCACCGATCGACAAACACTTAATTGTGTTGATCGACATCAAAAATCAGTTGACATGTATATCGTTCTACCTTGTTAATTATGTACTTTTGATTTATGTTATCACCGAATTCCGAGTAGATATACATTGGGGACAGTGTAATTTAAGTATGGCGGAAGTTTACTGATATTTTTTGTTATTTATGAGTCTATAAAATGTTTTTCAAAAAGTTTTTATTGAGTCAAGAAGGGGATATTGAACTTTTCAATATCACTTATTAGCTAACCACTCTCTAGCAGAACGTGAAGAGAAGTTCACCAGAGCCTTACCAAAGCTAGGCACTTACAGCAGAGCAGATATCAATGATATAGTACATGAGAGAGCCCATGAGATTCTACTAGATGATTCCTACAGGAGGCTCGATAATGTCTACTACCCACTTAATGACAACATTGAAAGGCTGACTACACGCATGGATGAGCTGAAAAAGGAGATAGACGTGATTCGGAGACATACTGCAATCCGATCAGAAGCATCGATCGACGGTTACACTCGACCATTGATCGAAAATAGTCACGCATCTTTGACAGGAAGGCTGGTAACATTGAAGTTGTTAGAGGACAAGCTTGATGAGAATATTTTCTCTCAAAACTTGTTGTGAGAGGATTTTTCCCAGAGATTGGAGGACGTCGAGGAAACAACTCATGCCAGACTTAGAATGCAGCAGGGCTGTATTAGAAACCTTCAGAACATGATGCATGTCAATGAGGTTGATAAACAGATACAGAAAAAACAGTGGACCAGAGGAGATCAAGCCATAAGAAGCTTCATTGGTACTTGGTTTCAGATTAGCTGAGAGGATGTAGACACTTGTTTTCTAGCAAGTAGTCAATCACCTCCATACTAGTCAACAAACTTCCCAAGTCAAGCTAAATGACTATAACAAAGCGTTGAGTAGGAGGCAACCCACGTTTAGGTAAGTGTTACTTAGCTTTATTTGGATTTATTACTGATTTTCGTATTTAATTATTGCATGTCTATGAAAAAACCAAAAAGAGATCCGAGGAGACCATTGCTCAGAGTATCGACCGATGAGACCTTGTCGACATCGATCGACAGTACTACACCAACAACGATCGACGGACACTTCATTATATCGATCGACATCAAACATCAGCGGGCAGGTATATCGTTCTACCTTGCTAATTATGTACTTATGATTTATGTTTTCACCAAACTTCGAGTAGATATACATTGGGGACAGTGTAATTTAAGTCTGGGGAGAGGTTTACTAACAGTTATTTTATTTTATGAGTTTTATAAAATGTTTTCAAAAAGTTTTTATTTAGTCAAGAAGGGGATAATGAACTTTTAAAATTTCACTTATTATCTAACCACTCTCTAGCACCACTCTTAGATTTATTAAGTGCAGCGTGTATTAGAGATACTAAAGTGGATCACCTGCCAATTATCCACACTTGTTGAGAATGTTTGAAGGAACCAAAGCTGATCTCTATCCTAAATGAGCTTAATATGCTTGTCTTGGGGCTTGGTATACATTAGATCAGACTCCTCCTACAAAGTCTGAAAGGTAAAATCTATGTGTTTCTGATTTCCTTCTCTCTCTCTTTCTCTCTCGGCATCTATAAGTACAAAAAGATTGAATTGTTTTCATGCGGTTTAAAGGGATATGAGTGTCTCCTGGGACCCCATTATTCTACTATAATGGAATGATCACACATCGTTGGAAGGGAGGGGTAGGAGTGTATCATATGACCCCATTATCCGCTTACACTTTGTCAAGAAAATTTTAAAAAAATGTGTACTAGAGATACTAAAGTGGATCCCCTGCCAATTATCCACATTTGCTTAGAATATTTGAAGGAAACAAAGCTGATCTCTAACCTAAATGATCTTAATATGCTTGTCTTGAGGCTTGGTATACATTAGATCAGACTCCTCCAACAAGTCTGAAAGGTAAAATTCTATGTGTTTCTGATTTCCTTCTCTCTCTTTTTCTCTCTCGGCATCTATAAGTACAAAAATATTGAACTGATTTCCTGCGGTTTAGAGGGGTATGAGTGTCTCTTGGGACCCCATTATTCTACTATAATGGATTGATCACACATCGTTGGAAGGGAGGGGTAGGAGTGTATCATGTAACCCCATTATCCGCTTAGACTTTGTCAAGAAAATTAAAAAAACAAATGAGAGAAAAAGATAGAAGATAAAATAGAAAAGAAGATGAATAGAGATGGAATATATAAGCATCATTGTTCATTGGAATTGAGATTCAGAGAAGAGAGAAAGAGGGAAGAAAGGGATCAGATAAGACTATTTGCGTGTTCAGAAACCTGTTTAAGTAAGATTCAATTTGTTTCTTTATCGATACTTCCAAGGTAAAGCCTACATTTTTTATATATGTATTAAAAGAAATCAGTAGAGGTGCTAGTTAGGCAGTATTAGGTGAGTTGCTGGTTAGATAAATTTGGTTGTTAAGCTAGGATATGGTATATAAAAAACCTCTAAAGTTATAATTGATTTGATGTGGCTTGCAACATTGTGGAGGTGATGATAGTTAGTTCTTGAATTTTGTGAATCCATGCCATTTTCAAACCTCTTTCATAAAGACACTTTTGTTTTGCTTGAGGACAAGCAAAATGGTAAGTCTGGGGGAGTTGATACACCATGGATTTTACACATTTTTATCCATGGTATATATGTGTTTTAGAAACTATTTATTATGTTTTGGAGTCTTTTTTATTTACAGGTTCAGGAGTGTTTTGGAGGAAAGTGGTGATTTTGTTGCATTTTGGAGATAAAATGGGGAAGAACCCGTAGCTTACCATTGAACCAGTCCGAAGTTCGACATTCAGAGATAAACATCGATCGACGCACATCATGTGCCGTCGATCGACAGCGAAGCGCGCAAGACCCGGCTGTGGTTTCACCCGATTTAAATCTAAGTCACAGTACAACTACAGAATTACCGCTGTCGCTTTTAACCTAGTAATTATGTGCTGTGCCATTGTTATTTGCAACACACGCTTTCTTATTTTCTCCTTTTCGCAGCAAACAATACTTAGGGTTTTTAGTAGATTTGGAGAGATGATCCAAGATTCCTTCAGAGATTTGTATTGGAACTCCAGTATTTCTAACCTTAATCTATTTATGCATTTTATTTAGTTTATGTTTATGAATTACTTTGCTATGTTTGAGTAATTCACTTGTTAGATTTATGGCTCAAATTGCTTAAGAGGGATTAGCCCAAAATATAGAATTTCTATGGTAATAAATATCCTTCAAAGAGTTGTGGTTAATGTATGTGTTCTAGAGTAATTAACTAGAACCTTGAACTTAGGATTGTGGACAACTACGACGGTAGGTTTTGCACCATAACTAATTCTTTTGAGCTAGTATTGCTAGAAACAAGCGGAAGCTGATCTAGACAATGAACCTATCGATCAACTCGGTACCGCTTGTCTAAGAGAACATCGATCGACTTCTTACCATAACATCGATCGATGTTCGATCCGTATCAACAAGTGACAACTGATATATTGGACTTAGTCCATACATAAGAACCACATGCGAAAGCTAGACATCTTTGCACTCGAAGTCGTGTTCTAGGATTGAAAACCTAAGTATTATATACCTTTATACTCCCAACTACCTGAATAGAAACCCTAGATCTAATGCTTTCTAATAACTGCTTACTAACTTCAAACCAATCAACTGAACAACTGTCGTGTTCGCTTACTTGCAATTTAATGTTTTCAATATTTACCTAGCTTAATCACAAAATGTTTATATCTATTGTGTGGCCCTAGCTTCTCGTAGATTTGATCCCTAAGTACTACAATTGAACCTCTTATTTGAGAGAGTAAATCACTCCTTAGGGTAATTTGAGTGATGTCAATTGGGATACTTGATGATCCTCTACATGCAGAAGCTTCTTAGAGAGGGTTGAGATATAGAGGCGACGTCAACCATTGCCCATCAATAGCAGTGTTGAATGACACTAACTAGATACCATCGATCTACACTACCACTTCTTCGTCGATCGATATAGGACGCGTTTCAGAGCAGAAGAAATTCGATGTGTGTTGAAATTGTTTTGAAGGAGAACCCCACCACGAGATCAGAGAAGTCTGGGGAAAAGAAGAGGATGAATTGGAAGAAGAGAAAAAGGACTAAGGGCATTACTCAGTTATCATTTATTCGTCACTTCTCCGATGGTGTCATGAAATCTAGAGTGCATAGCAGATGCTTCTCACAGCCATTTCCAAAGCTTCAAGCACTCCTTATTGCTGAGATGATAGACAAAAGAGACGAGTCTATGGAGGCTTTCACAAAAAGTTGATGAAGCTTCAGAAGAGGAGATAGACGTGATTCAGAGACAGACTGTAATCCGATCAGAAGCATCGATCAACGGTTACATTCGACCATCGATCAAAAATAGTCATGCATCTTTGAGAGGAAGGATGGTAACAGCGAAGTTGTTAGAGGACAAGCTTGATGAGATTACTTTCTCTCAAAACTTGATGAGAGAGGATTTTTCCCATAGATTGGAGGACGTCGAGGAAACAACTCATGCCAGACTTAGAATGCAGCAGGGCTGTATTGGAAACCTTCAGAACAGGATGCATGTCAATGAGGTTGATAAGCATATACTGAAAAACCAGTGGACCAGAGAAGTTGAAGCCATAAGAAGCTTCATTGGTACATGGTTTCATATTAGCAAAGAGGATGTAGACACTTATTTTCTAGCAAGTAGTCAATCACCTCCATACTAGTCAACCAACTTCCCAAGTCAAGCTAAATGACTATAACAAAGCGTTGTGTGGGAGGCAACCCACTATTAGGTAAGTTTTACTTAGTTTTATTTGGATTTATTACTGATTTTCTTATTTAATTATTGCATGTCTATAAAAACACCAAAAAGAGATCCGAGGAGACGATTGTTCAGCGTATCGCTGATGAGACCTTGTAAACATCGATCGACAATACTACACCAACAACGATCGATGGACACTTAATTATGTCAATCGATGTCAAACATCAGCAGGGAGGTATATTGTTCTACCTTGTTAATTATGTACTTATGATTTATGTTTTTCCCAAACTTCGAGTACATATACATTGGGGACAGTGTAATTTAAGTCTGGAAAGAGATTTACTGACATTTAGAAACTATTTATTATGTTTTGGAGTCTTTTATATTTACAGGTTCATGAGTGTTTTGGAGGAAAGTGGTGACTTTGTTGCATTTTGGAGATAAATGAGAAGAACCCGTACCTGACCATTGAACCAGTCCAAAGTTCAACATTCAGAGATAAACATCGATCGACGCACATCATGTGCTGTCGGTCGACAGCAAAGTGCGCAAGACCCGGCTGTGGTTTCAGCCGATTTAAATCTAAGTCACAGTACAATTACAGAATTACCGCTGTCGCTTTTAACCTAGTATTCATGTGTTGTGCCATTGATATAGGCAACACACGCTTTCTTATTTTCTCTTTTTCGCAGCAAACAATACTTAGGGTTTTTAGTAGATTTGGAGAGATGATCCAAGAATCTTTCAGAGATTTGTATTAAAACTCTAGTATTTCTAACCTTAATATATTTATGCATTTTATTTAGTTTATGTTTATGAATGGCTTTGCTATGTTTGAGTAATTCACTTGTTAGATTTATCGTTCAAATAGGTTAAGAGGGATTAGCCCAAAATATAAAATTTCTAAGGTGATAAATATCCTTCAAAGAGTTGTGGTTAATGTATGTGTTCTAGAGTAGTTAACTAGAACCTTGAACTTAGGATTGTGGACAACTACGACGGTAGGTTTTGCAACATAACTAATTCTTTTGAGCGAGTATTGCTAGAAACAAGCGGAAGCTGATCTAGACAATGAACCTATCGGTAAACTTGGTACCGCTTGTCTAAGAGAACATCGATGAACTTCTTACCATAACATCGATCGATGTTCACTCCGTATCAACAAGTGACAATTGATATATTGGACTTAGTCGATACATAAGTATCACATGCAAAAGCTAGATATCTTTGCACTAGAAGTCATGTTCTAGGATTGACAACGTAAGTATTATATACCTTTATACTCCCAACTACCTGAATAGAAACCCTAGATCTAATGCTTTCTAATAACTGCTTACTAACTTCAAACCAATCAACTGAACAACTGACGTGTTCGCTTACTTGCAATTTACTGTTTTCAATATTTACCTAGCTTAATCACAAAATGTTTATATCTATTGTGTGGCCCTAGCTTCTCGTGGATTTGATCCCTAAGTACTACAATTGAACCTCTTATTTGAGAGAGTAAATCACTCCTTAGGGTAATTTGAGTGATGTCAATTGGGATACTTGATGATCCTCTACATGCAGAAGCTTCTTAGAGAGGGTTGAGATATAGAGGCGACGTCGACCATTGCCCATAAATAGCAGTGTTGAATGACACCAACTAGATACCATCAATCGACACTACCACTTCTTTGTCGATCGATACATGATGCGTTTCAGAGCAGAAGGAATTTGATATGTGTAGAAATTGTTTTGAAGGAGAACCCCACCACAAGATCTGAGAAGTCTAGGGGGAAAGAAGAGGATGAATTGGAAGAAGAGAAAAAGGACTAAGGGCATGCCTCAGTTATCATTTATTCGTTACTTCTCCGATGGTGTCAGGAAATCTAGAGTGCGCAGCAGATGCTTCTCAAAGCCATTTGCAAAGCTTCAAGCACTCCTTATTGCTGAGATGTAGACAAAGGAGACGAGTCCATGGAGGCTTTCACAAAAAGTTGATGAAGCTTCAGTAGAGGAGATAGACGTGATTCAGAGAAAGACTGCAATCCGATCATAAGCATTGATCGATGCTTACACTAGACCATCGATCGAAAATAGTCACACATCTTTGAGAGGAAGGCTTGTAACAGCGAAGTTGTCAGAGGACAAGCTTGATGAGACTACTTTCTCTCAAAACTTGATGAGAGAGGATTTTTCCCAGAGATTGGAGGACGTTGAAGAAACAACTCATGCCAGACTTAGAATGCAGCATGGCTGTATTGGAAACCTTTAGAACAGGATGCATGTCAATGAGGTTGATAAGCAGAAACTGAAAACCAGTGGACCAGAGGAGATTAAGCCATAAGAAGCTTCATTGGTACCTTGTTTCAGATTAGCAGAGAGGATGTAGACACTTATTTTCTAGCAAGTTGTCAATCACCTCCATACTAGTCAACCAACTTCCCAATTCAAACTAAGTGACTATAACAAAGCGTTGTGTGGGAGGCAACCCACTATTAGGTAAGTTTTACTTTGTTTTATTTGGATTTATTACTGATTTTCTTATTTAATTATTGCATGTCTATAAAAACACCAAAAAGAGATCCGAGGAGATGATTGCTCAGCGTATCGCCGATGAGACCTTGTCAACATCGATCGACAATACTACACCAACAACGATTGACGGAAACTTGATTATGTTGATCGATGTCAAACATCAGCGGGGAGGTATATCGTTCTACCTTGTTAATTATGTACGTATGATTTATGTTTTCACCAAACTTCGAGTAGATATACATTGGAGACAGTGTAATTGAAGTCTCGGGAGAGATTTACTAACAGTTATTTTATTTTATGAGTTTTATAAAATGTTTTCAAAAAGTTTTTATTTAGTCAAGAAGGGGATAATGAACTTTTAAAATTTCACTTATTATTTAAACACTCTCTAGCACCACTCTTAGATTTATTAACTGCAGCGTGTATTAGAGATACTAAAGTGGATCAACTGCCAATTATCCACACTTGCTGAGAATGTTTGAAGGAACCAAAACTGATCTCTATCCTAAATGAGCTTAATCTGCTTGTCTTTGAGGCTTGGTATACATTAGATCAGATTCCTCCTACAAGTCTGAAAGGTAAAAGTCTGTGTTTTTGATTTCCTCTCTCTCTCTCTCTCTCTCTCTCTCTCTCTCTCTATCTATCTCTCTCTCTCTCGGCATCTATAAATACAAAAATATTGAAATGATTTCCGGCGGTTTAGAGGGGTATGAGTGTCTCTTGTGACCCCATTATTCTACTATAATGGAATGATCACACATCGTTGGAAAGGAGGGGTAGGAGTGTATCATGTGACCCCATTATCCGCCTACACTTTGTCAAGAAATTTAAAAAAAAATGGGTGAGAAAGATAGAAGATAAAATAGAAAAGAAGATGAATAGGGATGGACTGTATCAGCATCATTGTTCATTGGAATTGGGATTCAGAGAAGAGAGACAAAGGGAAGAAAGGGATCAGATAAGACTATTTGTGTGTTCCGCAACCTGTTTGAGTAAGAGTCCATTTCTTTTTTTTATCGATACTCACAAGGTAAAGCCTACATTTTTTATATATGTATAAAATGAAATCAGTAGAGGGGCTAGTTAGGTAGTATTAGTATGTTGCTGGTTAGATAGATTTGGTTGCTAAGCTGGGATATGGTTTATAAAATACCTCTAAAGTTATAATTGATTTGATGTGGCTGCAGCATTGTAGAGGTGATGATAGTGAGCTCTTGAATTGTGTGAATCCATGCCGTTTTCAAACCTCTTTGATAAAGACTACTTTTGTTTTGCTTGAGGACAAGCAAAAGGGTAAGTCTCAGGGAGTTGATACACCATGGATTTTATCCATTTTTAGCCATGGTATATAGGTGTTTTAGGTACTATTTATTATGTTTTGGAGTCTTTTTTATTTACATGTTCATGTGTGTTTTGGAGGAAAGTGGTGATTTTGTTGCATTTTGGAGATAAAATGAGAAGAACCCGTACCTGACCATTGAACCAGTCCGAAGTTCGACATTCAGAGATAAACATCGATCGACGCACATCATGTACCGTCGATCGACAACAAAGCGCGAATGAACCGGCTGTGGTTTCAGCCGATTTAAATCCAAGTCACAACATAATTACATAATTATCATTGTCGCTTTTAACCTAATATTTATGTGTTTTGCCATTGTTATAGGCAACACACACTTTCCTATTTTCTACTTTTCTTAGTAAACAGTACTTAAGGTTTTTAGTAGATTTGGATCGAAGACTAGTTCAGAGATTTGTATTGGAACTCCAGTATTTCTGACCTTAATCTATTTATGCATTTTATTCAGTTTATGTTTATGAATTGCTTTGCTATGTTTGAGTAATTCACTTGTTAGATTTAGGGTTCAAATAGGTTAAGAGGGATTAGCCAAAAATATAAAATTGCTAAGGTGATAAATATCCTTAAAAGAGTTGTGGTTAATGCATGTGTTCTAGAATAGCTAACTAGAACCTAGAATTTAGGATTGTGGACAACTATGACGGTAGGTTCTGCACGAGAACTAATTATTTTGAGCTAGTATTGCTAGACACAAGCGGAAGCTGATCTAGACAATACTTGTGAACCTATCGATCAACTCGGTAACGCTTGTCTAAGAGAACATCGATCGACTTCTTACCATAACATCGATAGATGTTCGATCCGTATCAACAAGTGACAACGGATATATTGAACTTAGTCAATACATAAGAATCACATGCAAAAGCTGGATATCTTTACACTAGAAGTCATGTTCTAGGATTGACAACCTAAGTATTCTATACCTCTATAATTCCAACTACCTGAATATAAACCCTAGATCTAATGATCAACTCGGTAACGCTTTGTCAAGAAATTTAAAAAAAAAATGAGAGAGAAAGATAGAAGATAAAATAGAAAAGAAGATGAATAGGGATGGACTGTATCAGCATCATTGTTTATTGGAATTGAGATTCAGAGAAGAGAGACAAAGGGAAGAAAGGGATCAGATAAGACTATTTGTGTGTTCCGAAACCTGTTTGAGTAAGAGTCCATTTCTTTTTTTTATCGATACTCCCCAGGTAAAGCCTACATTTTTTATATATGTATAAAATGAAATCAGTAGAGGGGCTAGTTAGGTAGTATTAGTATGTTGCTGGTTAGATAGTTTTGGTTGCTAAGCTAGGATATGGTTTATAAAATAACTCTAAAGTTATAATTGATTTGATGTGGCTGCAGCATTGTAGAGGTGATGATAGTGAGCTCTTGAATTGTGTGAATCCATGCCGTTTTCAAACCTTTTTCATAAAGACTACTTTTGTTTTGCTTGAGGACAAGCAAAAGAGTAAGTCTCAGGGAGTTGATACACCATGGATTTTATCCATTTTTAGCCATGGTATATAGGTGTTTTAGGAACTATTTATTATGTTTTGGAGTCTTTTTTATTTACAGGTTCATGCGTGTTTTGGAGGAAAGTGGTGATTTTGTTGCATTTTGGAGATAAAATGAGAAGAACCCGTACCTGACCATTGAACCAGTCCGAAGTTCGACATTCAGAGATAAACATCGATCGACGCACATCATGTACCGTCGATCAACAACAAAGCGCGCACGACCCGGCTGTGGTTTCAGCCGATTTAAATCCAAGTCACAACATAATTACAGAATTATCGTTGTCGCTTTTAACCTAATATTTATGTGTTTTGCCATTGTTATAGGCAACCCACACTTTCTTATTTTCTACTTTTCACAGTAAACAGTACTTAGGGTTTTTAGTAGATTTGGATCGAAGACTCGTTCAGAGATTTGTATTGGAACTCCAGTATTTGTGACCTTGATCTATTTATGCATTTTATTCAGTTTATGTTTATGACAATACTTGTGAACCTATCGATCAACTTGGTAACTCTTTTCTAAGAGAAGATCGATCGACTTCTTACCATAACATCGATAGATGTTCGATCCGTATCAACAAGTGACAACGGATATATTGAACTTAGTCAATACATAAGAATCACATGCAAAAGCTGGATATATTTACATTAGAAGTCGTGTTCTAGGATTGACAACCTAAGTATTGTATACCTCTATAATCCAAACTACCTGAATATAAACCCTAGATCTAATGATTTCTAATAACTGCTTACAAAACCTCAAACAATTCAATTGAACAACTAACGTGTTCGCTTACTTGCAATTTACTGTTTTCAATATTTACCTAGCTTAATCATAAAATTTTTAAATCGATTGTGTGCCCTAGCTCCTTGTGGATTCGATCCATAAGTACTAAAATTGAACCTCTTATTTGAGAGAGTAAATCAGTCCTTAGGGTAATTTGAGTGATATCAATTGGGATACTTGATGTGTCTCTACATGCAGAAGCTTCTTAGAGAGGGTTGAGATATAGAGGTGATGTCGACACTGCACATCAGTAGAAGTGTTGAATAAATCCAACTAGATACAGTCGATCGACACTTCGTCAATTGATACAGGAAGCGTTTCAGAGAAGAAGGAATTTGATGTGTCTAGAAATCGTTTTGAAGGAGACCCGTCCCCGAGATCAAAGAAGTCAAGGGGAAAGACGAGGATGAATTGGAAGATGAGAAAAAGGACTAAGGGCATGCCTCAGTTATCATTTATTCGTTCTCAGATGGTGTCAGGAAATCTAGAGTGCACAGCAGATGCTTCTCACAGCCATTTGTAAAGCTTCAAGCACTCCTTATTACTGAGATGATAGACAAAGGAGATGAGGCTATGGAGGCTTTCACAAAAAGTTGATGAAGCTTCACAAAGAAGACACTGAGACTTGTTTAGGAGAAAGTTCTCATTCTCATCCGAACTGAATAAGATCTCCAGAAGTCAAACTAATGACTAAAAGTAAGCGCTGAGTGGGAGGAACCCTACTATTAGGTAAAATAACAGACCCGAGGAAGATGAGTTTGCACAAGAATTGATGATGGCTAGCTAGCATCGATCAATAGAGCATAAAGAGAGGGAGGAAAGGAACTAGAGAAGACAACCTATCTGTTTAGATACTTGCTTGAGTAAGAGTCCATGTGTCCTTTGATCGATACTCCCAAGATTTAGCCTACACATTTATATACAGAAATGAGGTCAGTATAAGGATATGTCAGGCGGAATCAGCTGAGCAATGGGCAGATCAATTGGTGACAACTCGTCTTGTGAAAGTGTTGTTAAAGGGTGAGGTCTTGGGTTCGAGTAACGCCACGCGCATCAATAACCGACATGGGGGAGTCAGTGAGGGCTCACATGTGAGGGGTTAGGGTCGGCTCTGCAGGGCTGTGAGCCTGGGGTCCATGGGATCGGTGGGGTCTGCGGGACGGGTTGTTTAGGGTTGGGCAAATAAACCGAACCAAAAAATCTGAACCAAACCCGATCCGATAAAATAAATCCGCCCGACTAAATATACCAATAGTCACCTGTAGCACTTGTAACATCTTCAACAATGAAGCCAGTACCCAAAATCTAAGCTCCTTAAGTGGTACTCCCATAGTTTTACAACCCACATAGTTTTACTACTCCAAACGTAAAAAGCTCTCAAACTAGTTGCATTATCTTGACCTTGTTCTTCCAACGGTGCCACACATGAAAATTAGCTATGTTTAGCTCAATTCCAACACGATTGCATGCCTTGTAAATCATGGAAACCTCTGTATAACTATCCTTCAACTCAGCATGTGAATTTTCATTGCCAAGAAAGAGATAAGGCAGCACACACTGGTCCCATCATGCATATGTCTGGCCCAATTACAAATTACCTCACGTTCTGTAACTATCTACGCATTGGCCGTTGTGCAAACTAACATCTCGACATGACCAGTGTGTAGCTAGCTTGAGTTTCGTTATCCTGAACCATCTTGTGGCACACTCCTACCAATCTCTCTTGAATCCTGAACCCGAAATCAGAAACATGCAAGAGTATAAAACCCATGAAGAATATCATCAAGCAGTATCAGCACATGATGGAGTCCTTGCTTCTCCAAAGATCCCATATAAAGCAAGATATGTTCCAAATATCACACATAGATGTCAAGAACAGAAATTTCACATGTTGCTTTGTTTCTTAATACTTGAACCTCCATGATTTCAGAAGTTTCTTCTGCATTACTTATATCAGTCCTTTTTCCACTTGTATATTCCTTGTGTCCTTGTATTTGAACATCCAATTTTTAGAAAATTGTTTCTTCTGATCCTGTTGCTCCATCAGCTATAAATTCACCATTAAATGCACAGAAAAAAACTACAGTGAAACCTCTATAAATTAATAATGTTGAGACCACACCAAAACTATAATTTTTTTTATTAATTTATAGAGATATCAATTTATCGATATACTAATTAAACCAAAAACTCAATTTGGGACTATAAAATTATATTATTTTATAGAGATATTTAAAGTATTTTAATTTATAGAGTATTAATTTAAAGAGGTTATACTGTATGTTGCTTCCCATCTCAACGCTGCCGTCACGTTACTGTATCGAATGACATAAATAGTCCAATCGTTGGTCACTGCCCTGCCTTGGAATGTGAATCTCGACAATTTACGCTTCCGTTGATAGCGCAGATGGTATTGCTGATGAACAAGAATGACACATACATGACCATGCTTAAACTTCATGTTAAAAGTCTCCATTTGCGTTGATTTTCCGTTGCTGTGGAAGAAGGAAGTAAAGACTCTGGAGCAGTCTGAGTCTTTACCTTAAGGGGTATTCGATTGTTGATATAAATACATTTGAGGGTTGCATTTTCTTTTATGCTTCATTTGGTTTGTAATATTAATTTATAGAGTATTAATTTAAAGAGGTTATATTGTATGTTGCTTCCCATCTTAACGCTGTCGTCACGTTACTTTATCGAATGACATAAAAAGTTCAATCGTTGGTCACTGCCCTGCCTTGGAATGTGAATCTCGACAATTTATGCTTCCGTCGATAGCGCAGATGGTATTGCTGATGAAAAAGAATGACACATACATAAACATGTCTTAACTTCATGTTGAAAGTCTCCATTTGCGTTGATTTTCCGTTGTTGTGGAAGAAGGAAGTAAAGACTCTGGAGCAGTCCGAGTCTTTACCTTAAGGGGTATTCGATTATCGATATAAATACATTTGAGGGTTACATTTTCTTTTATGCTTCATTTGGTTTGTAATATGTTGACTGATACCACTCAAATTACCCTAAGGAGTGATTTATACTTTCTCAAATAAGAGGTCGAGTTGTAGTAGTTAGGGATCGAATTCACAGGGAGCTAGGGAACCTAAGAAATCTAATATGATTTGTTAAGCAAGATGGTTTCAGAGTTTTTAAATATAAATTTGCAGTTTTATATTGAACAAGTGTTTGTTCAATAGCTGGTTTGAGGTTTTGGTGCTTAAAAAGGAAATAGTTAGACTTAGGATTTTTATTCAGGAAACTTGGGATTATAATCCTACAGGTGCCTAATGAGTTGCATGCATGATAATGTAAAGTTCAACTACTTAGTCAACAAGTCCATCAGCGTTCACAATGTTTGGACTTGTCTATTAACTAGATCTATTGATCTAAATTGTCGTATTTTGATCAATAGAAAGTGTCTATCGATAATCCTATAAGGATATCGATCGATACACCTTTTTCTCCGTTGATCGATTATTCAAGTGTGATATCGATCGACGCGCTCTAGTCAAGCTTTATGCGCGGGTTGAATAATAGCTTACTAAACTCACTAGATCAGCTCTCGCCTTGCTCATAGAAAGAAACATAGTTCTATTAGAATGTTTTCAGGATGAGAATAAAGCTCTCGCTTTTATCAATCAATCCAAGGACAGGTTCTAGGTAGCTAATCTAGACATAAACATTAATGAACAATCCAAAAGATGATTATCACAACTCAGAAATCTATAGTTGGGGCTAATCCCTCCTAACCTATTTAAACCCTAAAATCTAACAATAGAATTACTCAGACATGGCTAAGCAATTCATAACAGCAGTTAAGTATAAAAACTTCATTAAAATAGAAAAAATATATTAATAGAGTTTCAATCAAAAATTATAACTTTGGATCTTCTCTCCAATTTATCAAAATCCTAAAAACCTTTGCTGTGAAAATAATAAAACTAGAAAAGCACAATCTGCCTCTAACATGGCGGCAAAGCTTATATTGTTAGGGTAAAACTCCTTAGGGGTAATCTTGTATAATGATGAAGACTTGGGCTTCAAGTCGGCTGTGACCAAATAGGCTTTCTGCGCGCTTTGCTATCGATCGATACACATATGTGATTATCGATCGATTATTCCTCTCCAATATCGACCGATGGTCGAGCTCGATGGTCATCTCGGGTGCTTGCTTCAAATATCTCCAAAATCATCACTTATCTCCAAAATACTCAATATCTTATAAATATAATAAATAGACTCTATAATATAATAATTGTTAGTAAAAACACTATAAACTATGGATGAAAATGGGTCAAATCAATAGTCTATCATTAACGAAATGAGTCACAGATCGATCGTCATGAGATCATGAACTTACTGTAATCGAGTACTTGCTTTATTCATAATACAACACGAGATTTGGAGAGTTACAAGAGTTAGATCCATCCTAAATCTATCATTGGGGCGGTGAAATGGTTCGATCTTCTCAAAGCGACGATGTCTTCGACAAAATCCGGTTACTCTGATGCATATATGGATCCGACGAAGCAGATACAAGGGCATGTGACGTTTTTGATGGGAGCATACGAAAAGATGTGTGACGATGCGAAGCTGAAGGATAAGCGCTTTGATTCGTTGGAATCGGAGTAGATTTGTTGGATACGAAGCTGTCATCGATGGATTCGACGCTCGATTTTGTGCTTAAGTCTCTCGGGAAGCAACCGATTGTTGATCGATCGCCGATACAAACTCCGAGTCAAGATCCGGTGTTTTCGAAATTCTAATTTGGAACAGATTCGGGAAAATTGTTCGCTAGGTCATCGGGAAGAACAGTTGAATCTAGAAAACCGTGAGAATATGTTGAAGAAAATAAAGATTCGAGAAAATTCTTCGCTAGGTTAGCGGGAAGAACAGTTGAATTTAGATAACCAGGAGAATATGTGGAAGAAAATAGAGATGCTGTTCTATTATGGTACTAGAGTTTTGGGGTGGATGGTTGATGTGGAGTACTTTTCGAATTGGGAAGATATGATTAGGAATCGAGGTTGGATTTGGTTATGTTATGCTTAAGGGGAGCGTTGAAGAAGTGGTACATACATGGGTTATGTGTTGGGGTGGTTTCCGTAGTTGGCTTGATTTTAAGCAGCGGATGTTTGTGCGATTTTGGAATCTATTGAACATGAGCCTAGTATGCGATTATTTTTGATCATTCAGACGGGTTTGGTAGTGGATTATGTATCAGAGTTTGAGGATATATCTGCTCAGGTACCAGGATTAGTTGATCACCATTTGGAGCAGATCTTTTACATTGGGTTGAACCAAAAGATGAATGAGGTGATTCGTATGAAGGAGCCTCAAGGTCTTTCAAATTACATTCCTGATGTGTTAAAAATGGAATCTAGCACGTTTTGTAGAGTCTTGGGTGATGCAACTAAGGTTGAATCAAGGCAACAAAGAGCAGTGGTGAGCAACAACGTTAGAACAGTGGGGTATCACAACAATAATCAGAAAGTGGTCGTGTTGGATTTGAAATCACAGGAGGAGAACATTCCACCATCTACGTCGTTTCAAAGACCGAGACAATGCCATTCTGATGCGGAACTTGATGCTATGAGAAGACATAGACTTTGTTTTAAGTGTGGAGATAAGTGGTCTAAGTCACATGAAGCAGTCTGTCCGAAGAAAGAGTTTCATACTGTTACAGTTTTGAATAGTTTTGAAATGGAGTTGGTGAAGGATAAGAAGTGGAGATTCAAGAGGAGTTACACGCTTCGGAATCGGAGCTTAAAACTCTGTCTCTTAGGAATTGATACACCTAAAACAATAAACCTACGAGGTAGAGTGGGGAGTGTGGAGGTGACAGTCATGATCGATAGTGAAGCATCCCTCAACTTTATCTCACCAAAAAGAGGCTACATTTGAAACTTTGTGCAGCTAATAGCCTTGATGTGTTACTAGGCAATGTAGTGATCGTAAAGGTTATGGAGTCTGTTCAGCAGTTCTTTTCCAACTCTGTTCACCTAGTTTCACATCAGACTTAATCTCCCAAGAGTTGGGATTAGTTAATTTTATTCTTGGTATTCAATGGGTTGAAACTTTAGGAAAATGCGAGGTGGATTGGAAGGAGCAGATCCTCTCTTTTGACTATTTTGGAAGAAAGTGATTTTGGTTGGAGATGGGAGTTTACATTGTCCACGATTATCCCTTAAGTCATTGACACCATCATGTTCATCTAGTGTTAATTCGAGTGTACTTCGTAACACTGGCTCTAACATGTCATCAACTAATTATGTGATACCGTTTTAGTCAGTTATTACAATAGTGGTCTGTTGTCTTTGCTATACCTCAGGAGTTACCTCCTGTCCGTGGTAAAGAGCATTTTATTGTATTAGCCCCTGGTGTGGGTACTGTTTCGGTGAGACCGTATCGATATCCACATGCTACAAAAGTGGTTATGGAAAAGATGGTAGCAGATATGTTGGAGGCAGGTATCATCAGAACTAGCAACAGTCCCTTCTCATGCCATGTGTTATTAGTGAAGAAGAAAGACAAGTCTTATAGATTCGGTGTCGACTATAGAGCTCTCAGTAGAGTCACAGTCCCTGGTAAGTTTCCAATTCCCATGATAGACCAACTTCTGGATTAGTTACATGGAGCTTCTGTCTTTTCAAAGTTGGATCTCCGTTCTGGTTACCATCAGATTCATATGAAAGAGGAAGATGTGGCTAAAACTGCTTTTCGCACTTTAGAGGGACATTATGAGTTTTTAGTCATGCCTTTTGGCTTGACTAATGGCCCAGCCACCTTTTAAGGCCTGATGAATCAATTGTTCAAACCGTTCCTGGAGAAGTTTGTTTTGGTTTCCTTTGACGATATTTTGGTGTTTAGTAAATCGATGAAAGAACATGTCGAGCATCTAAAGTTGGTTTTGCAAGTTTTTAAGGAACAACAACTATTTGTGAATCAGAAGAAATGTGTACTTGCCATTGCTCAGGTAGAGTATTTGGGTCACATCATTTCAGCTAAAGGAGTGGCTACTGATAGTCTGAAGACTGAAGCTATCAGAGTGTGGCCTACACCTACATCGGTGAAACAACTTTGAGGGTTCTTGGGACTTACAGGGTATTACAGACGCTTTGTACGTGACTATGGAGTGATTGCTAAATCATTAGCCAGCATGCTGAAGAAAGATCAGTTTGTGTGGAGTGAAGATGCGCATAATGCATTTGAGCAATTGAAGTTAGCAATGGAGACTGCTCGGTGTTTGATTTGCCAGAGTTTGACAAACAATTCATTATTGAATCAGATGCTTCAGGTTTTGGAGTGGATGAGTGTTGATATAGGATAGGAATCCCATAGCTTTCTTTAGTCATGCCTTAACACCAAGAGAACAGTTGAAACCGACTTATGAAAGGGAATTGATGGCAGTGGTGATGACAGTGCAAAAGTGGAAACATTATTTACTTGGAGAAGGTTTGTGGTTCACACTGACCCGAGGAGTTTGAAATTTCTTTTGAAGCAGAGAGAGGTTAACATGGAGTATCATAAGTGGTTGATCAAGTTGTTGGGTTTTGATTTTGAGATATTGTATAAACCTTGTTGCGAGAACAAGGCTGTCGATGGTCTATCACGTTGCCTAGAATCATCTGTTTAGTTGGACAGCTCTTAGTTACTGGCTCTAACTATACCATATACTCCCCAATTACAGGACATGTATAAAGAAATTGAGAATGATGTGAATATCCAGTGTTTGCTTCAGAAGTCTCGAGATGAGGTTTTAAACAACTCTAACTATCAGATTCTCGATGGGAAGTTGTGGTATAAGAGAAGATTGGTGTTACCTAAGGAGTCGAGGTTTATTCCAGTTATTTTGAGGGAGTGTCATGATACTAAAATGGGAGGATACTATGATGTTTTGAAGACTTTGAAGAGAGTTCAACAATCACTTACAAAAGGATTCAGCAGTATGTTTTGGAATGCTCTATCTTTCAAACTCACATGAATTCTACATTCTCCCCTGCGGGTCTTGTACAACCTATGCCATTGCATGACCGTGTGTGGGATGATATAACACTAGATTTTATTGAAAGATTACCCATGTCGCAAGGTTTCAATGTGATCTTAGTGGTGGTGGATCGCCTCAGTAAGTATGGACATTTCATGGCCATGAAGCATCCTTTCTCTACAGTTGATGTGGCTCAGAAGTTCATAGAAGGAGTTATACGTCATCATGGATTTCCCAAGAGTATCGTTTCAGATAGAGATCAGATCTTTCTCAGTGCGTTTTGGAAGGTGACGTTTCGTTTGGCTGAAACCAATTGAAATACAGCATTGCCTTCCATCCTCAAACTGATGAACAAGCAGAGGTGTTAAACAAATGCCTTGAAACTTATCTAAGGTGCTTTGTATCTTGGCATCCTCGTACTTGGTATCGTTTTTTGAATTGGTCATAATTGTGGTACAATATTTCATATCACACTTTGTTAAAGACCATATGTTTCAAGTGTTATATGGCAGAGAACCTCCTTCTTTGGTTTGTTTTGATTAGGGTTTGACTAAGAATTTTGAGTTAGAAGCATCGTTGAGGGAGAGAGATGAGATGCTGAAGCATAATAAGATGAACTTTTTACGTGCTCAGGAGTTATTGAAGAAGTTTGTGGACCTTCATCGGCGTGATATCGAGTTTACCCTGGGTTCTAAGGTTTACTTGAAACTGAAGCCTTATTGACAGCAATCGGTTCATAGAAGAGTTTGTCAAAAACTTGCTGCTAAATATTTTGGTCCATTTGAGGTTTTGATCCATTGGCAAAGCTGCTTACAAATTGACCTTACCCTCTTCTTCAAAGATCCATCTTGTTTTTCATGTTTCATAGTTGAAGGTTGTGGCCGGCTCGGGAATAGTGGTGAATCCCTTACCACCGCTTGTATTGAAGAATTTGGGTCGCAATTGCAGCCGGTGGATGTTGGCAAAATGTTATGATAAGACAGAAGCTTTGGAGTTATTGGTTTAGTGGAGTGATAGTCCATTCTCATGAAAATTCGTAGATGTTGTTTGATGATTTTGTGAAGATTTTTCCTCTCTTTAAGCTTGAGGACAAGCTTGGTTTTAAAGGAGGGAGTATTGATAAGTATAATAAGTCTTATGTGAAGAAGATAATTGATATACCATGGATTTGACCCATTTTCATCCATGGTATATAAGTGTTTCACTATCTATATATTATATATTCTATCGTATTAGGTATGTTTTTAGGTTCAGAAGTATCTTGGAGTAAAGTGATGATTATGGAGCATTTAGGAGTGTAAAAGAGATTTCATCCGAGCTGACCATTAGAGGTCGATACGAAGAAGAAGCAATCGATCGATGTACATCCTGTACCATCGATCGATGTCGAGACGCGGAACGCGCGACTTGGTTCCAGTCGACTTTAAACCCAAGGCTTCACCAAATTACAAGATTACCCGTGACGAGTTTTTAACCTAATAGTTATATATTTGCGTAAGTGTTAGGAGGCAAGGGAGTTTTTACAGAGAGTTTGTAGAGAGTTTTAGCCACCATTGTATTCTTACTTCAGGGGAGAGAAAATCATAGAGAGATTTGTGATTGGAACTACATTGATTCATCTATTTTATTATATGCAGTTTTAATCTATATTTTGTGTCATGAATTGCTTAGCCATGTCTGAGTAGTTTACTTGTTAGATTCAGGGTTCAAATAGGTTAGAGGGATTAGCCCTAACTATAGATTTGCTAAGTTGTGATATTCATTGATTGATTGTTCTTAATGCTTGTTTTAGCCTTGCTAACTAGAACATGAACCTAGGAATTTGCATGTGTCAAGCATCCTTGATCATCCTATCCTGAAT
Source organism: Brassica napus (assembly GCF_020379485.1). Taxonomy (NCBI): domain Eukaryota; kingdom Viridiplantae; phylum Streptophyta; class Magnoliopsida; order Brassicales; family Brassicaceae; genus Brassica; species Brassica napus. The sequence goes on along the minus strand of NC_063448.1, from coordinate 31,069,729 downwards.
CTAATCTGTCAAGCTAGGACTGCTAGAGAGAGCTAACCGCTGATCTAGGAGATTAGTGAGCATTACCAACTCACGCCTAGGGCTTAGCTAGAAGCATCAATCGATATTGTCTTCTGACAATCGATCGATATTTGCGAAAGGTGTATCGATCGATATCCCTATACGATCATCGATCGACACTTTTTGTGATCAAAAGACGACAGTTGAGATCCAAGATCTAGTTAGTTAACCAGTGAAACATTGCCATCGCTAATCACTGTGATTAAGGAGTTGAGATCTAATATATCATGCATGCAACTGTTAGGCATCTATAGGATTATAATCTCCAACACCTGAATAGAAACCCTGCATCTAATATCTTCCAATTAAGTTACACCCCCAAATCATCTTGTTAGTCGAGCAATAGACTTGCTCAATTAGGATTGCTATTTACTTTTAAACCCATAAAACAACAAACACCTAGAATTAATAACCTTACTAGATTTAATAGGTTCTCTAGCTCCTTGTGGATTTGATACCTAAGTATTGCAACTGAACCTCTTATTTGAGAGAGTAATTCACTCCTTAGGTAATTTGAGTGATATCAATAATAAAGAACGGAGAAAGAAGTGATGAAGAGCAAGTGTATTCAAACTTGAGGGGAAAACTTATGAAGAATGATATGGAGGATGGCATGGAGTTTCCGTTGCTGTTGAAGAAGGAAGTAAAGACTCTGGAGCAGTCCGAGTCTTTACTTTAAGGAGTATTTGATTGTCGATATAAATACATTTTAGAGTTGTTGCATTTTCTTTTATGCTTCATTTGGTTTGTAATATGTTGACGAAATGAGTCACAGAGCGATCGTCATGAGATCTTGAACTTACTGTAATCGAGTACTGCTTTATTCATAATACAACGAGAGATTTGGAGAGTTACAAGAGTTATATATATCCTAAATCTTTCAGTGACACTCACCAATAACTCCCAAAATAGTTTCGAAATCAACTTTTCTTGGTCCAACAAATGCATTGGAAAATGAGATGAAAACAAAAGCATCATATTCCCTCTGTAAACCCTGCACAGATACTGCAGTTTCTGAAATTGAGTCAATTGTAGTCTTTGGTAGATACTTGAATCTCCATTTGTGTTTCATGTAAAACTTGATCTCACCACCGGAGAAGTGCTTTCCTCCTTGTAAATCACATCCCATCTTCATTATGCATAGAAATGGAGATACGTTGGAAAGTTTGTCACTTGTTAGAGGTTGTGGAACACGAGGAATGGCTAAGTAGAAATCAGGTGTCTCCCACAACTGATGTTTAAAACGAGCAGCATGCATTCTCAAGGATGCAAAAGAATCTGTTACACATAACAATTCAGTCTTGTAAACAATTTCTTGAACTGATTCATCTGTGATCCACACTGTATGTGGAGAACAATTTGTGACCAATGCATCTGGCAGCATTAATGGATCACAAGAACCAAAAATCTGATGAAATTCCTCCACTGCTGGTGAATCCAATTACTGCATCTAACACTGTCTCAAGGGCCATTGTAGAAACCAATTCCTTCTTCAGCATCACTTCTTTCTGTAAAACGACATGTTGTATGGACTCAAGATCTCAGGCTATTACTTTAGATGCATCAAGGAGTTTTTTTCACTAGTTCACAAAGTGAAATTAAGATTTAATTAATGAAAATAAGGAGCAAGTGAGATATTGCACGAGGTCTGATAATTGGGTAATACTATCAAGGAAGAGTTCAAGGGAGTCAAAAGTAAATTCTAAAAGGCTAAATCTGATGATGGAAATTAAAGCATATTTGGAAATTCTTCAATGGTAGCAAAGTTCTTGGTGCTTCTCTTTGGACGAGATGTTAATTAGTGTGTGCATATTGAGCGAGATGTCCATATAGATTACACAGCTCCTGGTTTTCTAATCACACTAACGTTATAAATTCTACACAAGTTCGATGAGTTATTTAAAAATTGAACTGTGAATTGGTTAAACTCAAGAGGTGGAGCTGAGCATATCAGAGCCATTTCTTAACTTATCATGATCCATGTGGAGCTATTTGATAGTTCAGGGGCAGTGCATGTATTAAGAAATTGTTCTGGGTGTCTTCAGATTAGCAAGCATGTTTGATCTTAGTTGTTTAAGTAAGCTTCAAAGAATGGAAGTTTAACGTGGATCATTCACTGAGATGTACAACTAATGGCTGGAGAGTGTGTATAGAAATCCAAGAATGGTTTATGAGTGAACAAGGTTAAACGTGGTTCACTAGGAAAAACAAGTTGCTGGATACAAGTTCAGTACGGACTACTGAATGTCTAAGCTTGGGTAAAGAATAAGTGTTTACGTGATAATAAACAGCCAAACTGACAGAGACAAGCTGCAGGTTCTTAGCAGAATTTAGGCTAATGGTCAGTCACTTCAAGGGTTATGATATGTTGCTAATGTTGTCAAGATCCTATAAAAGAACACGAAGATTTTGTGGGCAACTTCGCAGGAAAAGCAATTGCAAAGGTATACAAGAGGAGCTGAGCGTGTTCTAGAATTTAGACATCTAAGAAAATATGTAAATGTATGATTTGATGATATGCATTGATAGTTAGAAACAACTAAGGCTAGACTTGGTTTCTTTTGGCATCACAAGAAAAAAATAAAGGATATTTTCAAAGGACGGAAGTAGAAGGAAATTCACATGTGGAGACATCAATTCAAAGACATGTCATAGGGTATTGATGAATCAGAGATGTTCTATTGGGAGTCCAAAGACATTTGTGATGCAATCACCAAACTGTTTTTTTTTTGGTGGATTTCCAAATACAAGGAACATGTATTGTGGAACAGGTTTTACAGTTAAAGAAAGTTTGTCGCAAGCTTAAGATGTGATAGAAAGTGGCTGTAACGGGGAAGTTTCAGGTGTCATGGTTCAGCCATTGACAAGACACTATTTTTTTCTTTGCTAGTGGTGGTGATCTACTAGTAATGGGGTTTTGTTTAAACTTTACAAGCTGAACGGATGGTTGTGTCGAAAGTCTTCCCTACAGGTTTAGTTTGGAGGCGTGTTCCATCAGTGACGGTGGCTGTACAAGAAATAATTCAGATTATGGTTGTTTAAACAAACATCAACAAGTTAAATCTCAGGTCTACTGCAGTTGATTCAAGGGTTTTTTTGATTCTAAGATAAGCGCACATCAAAAAAAAACAAAGGGTAACAAAGGGAATCAAAATGCAGAGGGCTAGGAATTCATTCACATATTTTTGGCAGTATCTGAAGTCATGAAAAGGCTGAGTGATTGGTTACACTTAAGTGAAATCAGTGTCCTTACAGGATTGAGAAGTTACCTTTTAGGCATCCGGAGCCAAGGTTAGGTGAACTTGATTCCAGGTGGAGTATCTGATGAAAAGATTCAAGTGAAGCAGGTTAATACTTAAAAATGTTATTAAATCCAAAGGAACGAGTTAAGAGTATTCGTTTCAGGTTCTGTAAGGTTACGTTACATAAGGACACGAGAAGACTGAGAGAAGAATAATTGAAATGTATTTTTTTTTTTTAAAGAATTTGACATCAGAGGAAATCAAAAATTAAAGTGTTTTGGTTTTGGGAAAGTTTGAAGTCTAATGGGAAGCTAAGATTGGCCTGGGAAAATTATTGGATTTCATGCCCGGCCTAAAAATATGAATATCCAAAACTATGATTTCATGTGTTATTTTCAATATTTTAGTTTATGTTTAGTTGAAATGTCTTTTTATTATCAAAATTTATTATTATGTTTATGACATTTTCAAGTACTATGAAATTTTAAATGTCAAATATAGAGTTAAAAAATATTTATTTAATTTATTAATTATTATTTTTGGTTATTTTGTAAAAATTTTAGATGAATATTAGTTATTTTGGCTAAATTTTGATAGAATTTAGGTATTTCGGATCTTTTGTTTTGTACCATAAATACCTGAAGTTAACTGGGATTCACTTTGGATTAAAAATTCGCTTATTATTATTTTAGGAGCATTATTATAAAATAACCTTCACTTCATGTGTTATTAACAAATTGCCATTTTTTTGTGGCAATACCATATTTATTCTCACACCCTATAATTAAAAATCTTCTTCGTACTAGAATAATTGCATATACTGCCATTGTTCGTTAAATTGTAGCTTAACATAATATACTATATGCTTCTTAATTAGATAACAAAACCGGTTTAATTATTAGAGAATGAAACATGTTATCTAATATTAAAAGTTTCTATACCAACCTTTCTATTTCAATATTGCCATACTAATATGCGCCATAACTTTGTATATCAACCTCACATATATAAACTAATCCATATCAACATCAAAAGTTTAATTATTAAAGAACGAAACCGGCTATCTAAGTATATAATTGTGTTGAAAAATATCAAATGAGTATGGCGATTTTCAAAAAATTATCTTTTAATTATGTGATACTAATAATTAGAATACTATTAATTGTATAGCTATGGTGTATATGAATTAGCGGTCAGCCATATTCCACCCACAATTTTTCTAGGCATGCTATCAAATTGTTTTGGAATAACCGTCTTAGTATGTTTTGTTATAATTTTGATTAATTGTTTTTTAGTTATTCTTGGGTTCACCAACCTCTAGGATGAACCTGTGGATTCACCAACAACCAATAGTATTTTTATTTATTTCATATTCAGTATCTTTTAAAAAAAGGAACAAAATATTGCAATTGATATTATGTTTTTAAAATAAAAAAATAAAAAATTTTGCTAGTTGCAAAAACATAGAATTTTTTTAATATTTTTAACGTCGTCAGGAAAACACTAAACCTCAAATTTTAAACCCTAAACCCTTGGGTAAACCATAACTCATTGGATAAATTCTATACTCTAAATCAAAAACACTAAACCCTTAATCATAACCCTTAAACCCTTGGATAAATCCTAAATCCTAGGTTTATGTTTTATCCAAGGGTTTAGTGTTTAGTGTTTAGTATTCAGAATTTTTTAGTGTTTTGCCGATGACGTTAAAAATATTTTAAAAATTATCTTTTTATAGGAACTATGTATTTTTTATTTATTTTTATCAAAGGGTTTAGGGGTTAGGATTAAGGGTTTAGGGTTTTTAAGATTTAGTGTTTAGTGTTTTTAATTTAGGGTTTAAGATTTATCCAAGGGTTTAGGGTTGAAGATTTTGGGTTTAAGATTTAATATTTTCCTGACGGTTTAAAATTTTTTTTTTTGCTACAATTACTATTTTTATTTATATTAAAAACATAATATAACTATACAATATTTTATTTTCTTTTTAAAAGATATTTAATAAGAATAACAAATTCCTATTTATTGGTGAACCCAAGAATAACTCTTGGTTTTTAGAGTCAACATTTTTACAATATGATTTCGTTATAATTTTTATTATTGAATTATTGATTGATTGATTTTTGGAATTAATTCACAATCTTGGTTTCCTTATATTCCAGAACATGAATAGAACGTTTAACACAAGGCCTATCTAAAATTTTGGAAAGAATTTTTGAATCAATTCATAATTTTTATTTATGGATTTTTTAAAACCATCAAGTTATTTTTGTCAATCAGGGTCGTATAAAAACAAATTTAGTTTATGTATCCCAATTTGATATGCGTTGACTTATTAGCATTTGAGTGTTAAGGAAAGTTTTAGCTATGCATTGGAGCGCAAGCTATGGAATATTAATGGGTAATTTATCAAAACTAACTCACAACTTGATTTTAA